>NC_140179.1:24280692-24446132 GCF_963971535.1 Notolepis coatsorum | reverse complement strand
AACTCTATCAGCTGAGTAACAATGTTCATCAAAGTGTTTAGTGCTACAGTGTAGGTTAGTTTATTAGGACAAGTGCATGACAGTAAGGTTAGTTAGGGTTAGAGTTTTTATATTTTATTTTTATATATATATATATATATATTTCATTTCAGATAGTGGTTGAAGAAGTGCGTCTTTAGTCGACGGTGAAAGATTGGACGGGTTTTGGCTTTTCCTAACTGTGGTGGGCAGTTCGTTCCACCATTGTGGGGCAAGGACTGAGAATAGGTGGCTTGTCCTTGATGACCCTTCCGGAGCTCGGATAGGAGTGGGTCTGACTCTGAGGGCGCTTGAGTCTAGTGCGTGTGTGAGTGCTTCTGAAAATGAATGATAAAACACAGAGCTGGCTGTTCTCTCCTCACATGTACAGTTGCAACACGGTCTCATCAGAAGACGTAAATAAAGCACTAATCGACCGCAGGAAAACAGATACATAATGTACGTTATGTTACAGCCATGAGTAATGTATTTACTTATTGTATATTTACATTTCGTATTGGCATATTAAGGTAACAGTGTGGTTAAGATCAAGATTATGTTTAAGGTTATGGTTATGGTTAGTTTAATGTAACAGTGTGGTTAAGGTTAAGGTTATGGTTAGTTTAAGGTAACAGTGTGGTTAAGGTTAAGGTTAGGGTTTGGGTGAGGCTATCAGAAAAGTGTGTCTTGTCTTGAGGTAAAGGCACTTTAGCAGAGTAACTCAAATGTTTTCTGAAAACAGTTAAGAAAAATGTAATATGTAATATATATACTTATTTGTAATGTGTACAATATGTACCTTTTTCCTGTGGTCGATAAGTACTTTATTTACATAATTTTCCAGCGAGATTAGGCTGACAGTTGGCTCGTTTCATTCATCAAAGAGAAGCGACGCTAGCCTCGCTTTGTTCATTCAAGTCAAGACATATACGGCAACACGTCATCCTAGAGACGCTTCCTGGTACCAATCTCATGTCCAATCCAAAGGTAACTGCGTTTAGGTCACCGACGGTGACCCGAATCGGCCCGAGCGAGCAGCTCTCTGGCGGTGTTTGGCAATGGTAGAACTCACACTGGTTGATGTAGGTGGATCCGGTGGTTCTAGACTTGCCAACTACTGCTTTAGAGTTTCCACCGCCACCGGACGGCCGAAGGAAGAACCACCAGGCGCTCCGCGGTCTTAGAAAGTAACTTACGGGTCTCGCCTCCGAGACAGAACCAGAGGGAGCTAGACTCCCTACATGAGTGAGTGGCTGTGGGTGATGAAGGGCGGGGTGAATCTTGGTCTTCCTCCCCTACACACCTCGGTCTCAGAGCTCCAGAACTCCAGTGGCGAGGAACGGTCTCACGGCGTGTCGAGAACACGTCTTACATTTACATTTAGTCATTTAGCTGAACACTTTTATCCAAAGCGACTTACAAGTTCTGTACGACAAGTCATCAGGAAGGGCACAAATCTATCAGCTGAGTACCAATGTTCATCAAAGTGTTGAGTGCTACAGTGTAGGTTAGTATATTAGGACAAGTGCAAGGTTAGTTAGAGTTAGATTTTTTTAATAGATTTTTTTCCCTTTTCTTTAATTTCAGATAATGGTTGAAGAAGTGCGTCTTTAGTCGACCGCGAAAGATTGGACGGGTTGCGGCTGTCCTAACTGGGGTGGGTAGTTCATTCCACCATTGTGGGGCAAGGACTGAGAAAAGGCAGGTTCTCCTTGATGACCCTCCCGGAGCTCGGATAGGAGTAGGTCTGAGACGGCCAGAAGATGCAGAGCTTAGGGGTCTTGAGGATGTGTAGTTAGAGACCATTGACCGGAGGTAGGCGGGAGCGGTTCCCTTTGCCGCACGGTATGCCAGGTCGAGGGCCTTGAAGCGGACCTTTAGTCTTACCCTAAGGTCTGCTGATCAGCTGCTGCTGGAGGTGCCCAGGACCAGGCTCCAAACCAGGGGAGACTGACCAGAGTTAGCCTGCCACTTGTACATGACATCCGCTGTTACTCTGGACTTTTTATCTCATTTCTAGGGCTGTCAGTTTATCGCGTTAATTAGATTAATTAATTACACAGCAAATTATCGCGTTATGAAAATGAACTCAAAATGTATTCCAATTTTTTATTTTATTTTATTTTTTATAATTTAATTTCTTTATCTCATTCATTCCATAAGAACGTAGAATACACATTTACAGACCTTTTTTTAATATGGACCATTTGCATGTTCTTGGTATCTGATTCTAGGGACATCTATGGATCTCAGGGAATTTATTCCCAGTGTCAGAAATACTGTGTCTGTTACTAGGCTTGAGTAAATTGTAATGAGCCAAATGAGAATATCAATTACATATTTTTTTTATCTTTGACTGAATAACGCCATGCTAAAATTGACCAGACCTGAAAAATCTAAGCAAATTGATAAATGGAAGAGGATTAAACAGAATGTTTTGTAGATACAGTACTGAATTCTGCCATCCGGACACATGCAATTTGAAATATGATTATAGAATATAGAATATCAGGCCTAAAATGGTTATGCGATTAAAATGCAATTAATTAATTACAAATCCTGTATTTAATTTGTTTAATCGCCTGACAGCACTACTAATTTCTTGTCTCTTTTATATTGCACCTTGCTCTTGTTTTCTTAATTGTGTAACGGTTGTGACAACGTCACCTCAAACTTCGATGCCCCGAGGGAGATTCGAACCCCGGTCTCCCACACCGCGGGCAGCAACACAGACCGCTATACCAAGAGGTGAATTCACTTCTAAGTAATGGGTCTATGCGTCTTTTGAGGATGTGAGAGTGAGTTTAACCCATAGCACCGCTACTCACCCCAGCCCTTCTTGACTGCGCTTCACAATACCATCCGTTACAATTGTACAATACCCTTTTCTGTCATTTTAGTGCATTTTTACTTATTACTGCATTGTATGTGTTTTTATCATATACTGTACCTGTGAGGCACTTTGGTTTGGCTTTAGTCATTTGTAAACGTGCTATAAAAATAAAGCTGATTTGACTTGACTTACCCTTCAGCGCCCTGAGGAGGCGACGAGTGATCTCTCTCATCTCATTGGACCTGACAGGGTTTCTCCTCACAGGGGAGACTTAGAGAGGGACCTGGCGCACCTGTTGACCCGTCTTTAGCCACTTCCTGGAAGACGCGCCAGACACTGAGGCTAAAGCGTTTAAGTAAACAGACGGTTAACCTTCTGTAGTGTCGTAGTGAAAGGTCAACCTTCTGTAGTGTGGTAGTGAAAGGTCAACCTTCTGTAGTGCGGTAGTGAAAGAAGGTCAACCTTCTGTAGTGTGGTAGTGAAAGGTCAACCTTCTGTAGTGTGGTAGTGAAAGGTTAACCGTCTGTAGTGTGGTAGTGAAAGGTCAACCTTCTGTAGTGTGGTAGTGAAAGGTCAACCTTCTGTAGTGTGGTAGTGAAAGGTTAACCGTCTGTAGTGTGGTAGTGAAAGGTCAACCTTCTGTAGTGTGGTAGTGAAAGGTCAACCTTCTGTAGTGTGTAGTGAAAGGTCAACCTTCTGTAGTGTGGTAGTGAAAGAATTAAGAGAGCCTGGACTGGTCAGATGAGCTCAATGGTACACTGGTTGAAGAAACCTGGCTTGGCTTCAAAACCAAATTCTCAACAATACTAAACAACATGGCCCCCTAAGAACCACCAGGGTAAAAAATCGCGCTGAGCCATGGATGCACACTGAAATATTGACCGCTATGAAAGCCAGAGACAAAAATGCTCTGAGTTTCGTAAAAGTCAGTCAAATCCTGATGAATTGAAATGGGGGACCCTGGTGGAAACAAGACGAAAGTCTTTCTTCTGGTCTGCATCCCCTTAACAATTGTGTGTATTGAGCTGTACTGTATTGTACCCATTCTGCAATCTGTTAATAAAGTTTTCAATCAATCAATCAATCAATCAAGCTTACCAAAAGCACGAGCAGTGAACTCCAAGCCCACGTGACTGAACTCAAACTAGAAAGAAACAGACTAAGAAATGACGTAAACTCCATGATAAAAACTGCTAAATTTTTTTCATCAATGACAAACTGAGGAAAACAAAAATAACCATGTGAACTTTGGAAATTACTCAATAATCAACTACGCTGCAGCAAAAAACTTAAAACCAGGTTATTCAAACATAAACATAAAGACGGACAACACGCTCATCACAGACAAGCTGGATGTAGCCAATTACTTTCTTCACAAACATAGCCACAACACTGGTAAACAAACTACCCTCCCACTCAGGGCAGTATGGGGTAGAACACATAGTAGCATACTACAAGAACCTAGGCGTCCACAAAGACGACTTCAAACTGGAAATGGTAACTACAGATGAGGTACTCAAAAACTGAGCGCCCTCCAACCGAACAAGGCCACTGGCCATGGCAACATCCCCTCCAAATTCCTCAGACTCAGCAGCCGCCATCACCCCAGTCATCACCAGTGTTGGGCAAGTTACTTTAAAAAAGTAACTAGTTACAGTTACTTCTTCCAAAAGTAACTAAATTACTTACTCAGTTACAAATTATAAAAGTAACTAGTTACTTCAGAAAGTAACTATTGCGTTACTTTCATTTTTTTTTACATAAACAACATACACAAATCTAAACTATTTTAATGTTGCTGTGGGGACAAAGTGAGACTAGCCTCCATCAAATGCCATGTATGTAGATATTATAATTACTATGTTTATATAGTGGATCATACAAATACAATAGATGTTTTGGAACTTTTGATATGTATTGCCCCTCAACAGGCCACAACTGGGCAACATTAAATTATGCTTGTTAAGCACTATACCAAAAATAAATAATATACTGATTGATTGAACATTTTAATTAACTGATTGCAGAATGGGTACAGCACTACGGCTCAATACACACAATTGTTAAGGGGATGCAGATCAGAGAAAGACTTTCGTCTTGTTTACATCAGGGTCCCCCATTTTCAATTCATGACATACACAACATACAGATATAAGAATCTAATCGAATCATTCTAAACTAATCTAATCATGACATTTAAGACATGCATGACGTACAGATATATATCTCTGCGCACCAGACTGTGCTATTAAACCAGGAAGTGCAGCACTATGTTGAGCTGTCAGCAGTAGAGCCATAGATATATATATATATATATATATATATATATATATATATATATATATATATATATATATATATATATATATATATATATATATATATATATATATATATATATATATATATATATCTATGAGTAGAGCCACTACTGCCCTGCGCTGCAACACAACAAGAGTGAACCGCGGTCTCACGCTGACTGCTCGCTTATTATGTTGTTCCGTTGGATTCGTTTTGGATTATTTGGGCTCAAACCGTACACTACACGGACCCGCGGTCTCACGCTGAATGAATCGCTTGTGTTGTGGCTCAGACTCTGGATGCGTTAGACCCGCCCACCTCTACCTCTGATTGGCTTACCATGACATTTTACTCAGCCTCAGCCAATCGTCAGCATGTATCTGCTTGACTCGCGCACTGCCCACTAAACAAGGAAGAACAATTGCCTCTCAGCGCAGATATCTGTCTGATGAAAGAAACAGGTTCATTCATAGTAACGCGCCGGATTTATTTGCAGTAACGGTAACGGCGTTATTGAGATTGGAAGAGTAATCCGTTAGATTACTCGTTACTGAAAAAACTAACGCCGTTAGTAACGCCGTTACTTATAGCGCCGTTATTCCCATCACTGGTCATCACACACATAATAAACCTCTCCATAAAACAGGGACACGTCCCCAAGGACTTCAAAATTGCGAGAGTAACACCCCTGCACAAAAAGGGCAGCAAATTAGACCCAGGCAACTACCGCCCTGTTTCTATCCTTACATCCATCTCGAAAGTCATCGAAAAAATTGTATACGAACAGGTCGAAAAGTACCTCGCGGAAAAAAATCTAATCTACGAATTCCAATCTGGCTTCAGAACATCCCACTCCACTGACACATGCCTTCTCTATTTGAACGACCACATCAAGCAAGAGGTGGACGCGGGCAAATACTGCGGCATGGTCATGCTGGACCTACAAAAGGCCTTCGACACTGTCAATCACACCATTCTGATTGACAAGCTAAAAGCAATTGGTTTTGATAGTCTATCAGTGAGCTGGATACAATCCTACCTGGAGGGGAGAGAACAGATGGTGGAGGTAAACGGTACCCTATCCCCTCCCCTCACAGTGAACTGTGGTGTTCCACAAGGAAGCATACTAGGACCGCTACTGTTCCTAATTTATGCAAATGACATGTCGTCAGCTTGTGACTGCAACTTGTTCCTGTTTGCGGACGACTCAGCCCTGCTGGTCTCTGACAAGAACAAGTTACAGGTTGAAAAAACCCTCAGCTCGGAACTAGGCAAAATCTGCATATGGCTCGCCGACAACAAACTATCATTACACATGGGCAAAACAGAGTCCATTCTCTTCGGTTCAAATAACAAACTCAGCAAGACCGATGGCTTCTCAGTTACAGTGGGTGACAATATTGTCAAAAGGAAAGATGAAATTACCTACCTGGGTTCCATCCTAGAGGCTAATCTTTCCTGTGACAAAATGGCATCCAATGTAATAAAAAAAGTCAACCAACGAACTCGTTTATTGTACCGGATCTCCTCTCTGGTAAACAAGAATACCCTGAAGACTCTGGCAGGAGCACTCATTCAAGGGTACTACGACTATGCTTGCACCTCATGGTACCAAAGCACCTCAAAGGCACTAAAAACCAAATTACAAACATCTCAAAACAAACTAGTCAGACTACTGCTTGACCTGACTCCTAGAACCCACCTCACCCCTGCCCACTTTGACAACCTAGGATGGCTTAGAGTAGACGACAGAGTACAGCAACTTGCAATGGGCCTGGTCTACAAGATACACTACACGACCAAGGTACCCATGTACATGTCAAAATACTTCCCAAAGGTCAGTGAATACCACGATCACACACCAGAGGGAGCTCCACAAATCATGTTAAACCCAGATTCGGCTCAAACAAGGGACTAAACACGTTTAGCAATTATGCCACATCAATGTGGAACGCCCTACCCAAAGCTGTAAAGGAATGTGAATCACTACCCACTTTCAAAAACACTCTCAAAGAACACCTACGGGAGACTGCAATTCGAAACTGGCCCCTACAAATGTCCTAACCCAGTTGTACAGTAAATGACCAAGTATGGCTTTGTCAGTATTCCAATGTACAGTCTCTGGTCTGCATCCCCTTAACAATTGTATGTATTGAGCTGTACTGTACCCATTCTGCAATCTGTTAATACACTTTTCAATCAATCAATCAATCAATCAATCAATTAACCTTCTGTAGTGTGGTAGTGAAAGGTCAACCTTCTGTAGTGTGGTAGTGAAAGGTCAACCTTCTGTAGTGTGGTTGTGAAAGGATTAACCCTTTGTCACGTGGCAGTGAAAGGGTTAACCTTCTGTATTGTCGCAGTGAAAGGGTTAACCACATTTTGGTAGTGTGGTAGTGAAAGGGTTAAAGGGGCACATCACCCAAACATCTAAAAGAAAAACGACATACCAGGAGTGTCATCATCTATCCATCCAGATGCAGTTTCGGTGTGATTCGCTTAGTACGTTTTGGAGATATCCGCTGTAGAGATAGATGTCTGCCGTCCGAATGGTTTGTGTGGCGCTCAAAGCCATTTTAACCCTTTCGCTACCACACTACAGAAGGTTAACCCTTTACTATCACATGTAGTGTGATAGTAAAGGGTTAACCTTTCGGTAGTGTGGTAGTGAAATGGTTAACCTGCTGTCGTGTGGTAGTGAAATGGTTAACCTTCCGTATTGTCACAGTGAAAGGGTTAACCTGCTGTCGTATGGCAGTGAAAGGGTTAACCTTCCGTATTGTCGCAGTGAAAGGGTTAACCGTTTGGTAGTGTGGCAGTGAAAGGGTTAAAGACTCAAACGCGACGTCTCTCCAGAAATCACAGGATAATCCACAGACCTTGCTGTGAGCAGTTTCATGTAGGAACTATTTTCTACTGAACTACACCCCTGTGATAATGAATGGGGGGGGGGGGGGGGGGGGGGGTACAAGGCCTGTGGATTATCGTGAGTAATTGGGGCATGGTTTCTGGAAACTATCTGGATGGACAAAATGTGCTTTTTCCTTTTATCTTTTATTTTGGGTGAACTGCTCCTTTTTTTTTTTTTTATCCACTTTTTCTCCCATTTTTCTATATTTCTCCCATCCCAATTTCGTATCATCCAATTCAACCCTCCCCTGTCACGGGCGCTGTTTCTTGCCTCCCACAAGCCGGCTGCAATGTGGACTAAGTCATACATAGCACAAGTCCCCTCCGGTACTTGAGGTAACAGCAGTCGCATCTTTTCACCTGCGCAGCTCGATCTCTCAGTGTCGAGGAGTAACGCGTGGGAGGCTCACGCTGCCCCCGACACTTCCTGATTCTACTGCGCAGGCGCACCAACCGACTTGTAGGAGTCGCTTGTTCACAACGTTCGATCCCCACCCTTCAGTTTTCCCTCCCCGTAATACGGCCAATGTGTATTACTGCGGACGACCAGCTAAACTGAAAACAATGTGGAGAGCTGGATTCGAACACGCGAATCCTAGCGTCTCACACTGGTGGCGAGTGCCTTGCCCACTACACCACCTAGCCGCCCTGGTGAACTGCTCCTTTTTAAAGGTAAGATTTTCAGATAATCTGAAACGAGGACCGTGTAGACTCAACTATCTACCTGGAATAAGCACGTTGCTTGAGTCTACGCGGTCCTCACTGCCAGCAGCCAGACGAACGAGTACTGTGTAGAGTAGACTCAACCACCAAATCACACGCTTATTCCTCCATTCCTTCCATAATAGTACGCGGTTGAGTGTACTGTACACGGTCCTCATTCTATTCACACGGCGGCAATTTTCCCCACCCTGTTCCGATCCAAGATGGGAACAGGGTTGGAAAAAGAACCCAACCTGAGCGTGAAAATGGCCGACAGTCAGCGATGGCAAAAATCTTACACACAGTACAGATCATCTACAGAACGTAACGCTGAGTCCTAAAATGTAGTATTCAACCCTAAAATGTAGTATTCAACCCCAAAATGTAGTATTCAACTCTTAAACGTAGTATTCAAGTCATCGGTCGTCAAGTTGCACTGACTTCAGATGTAAGTGCAGGGCTGGGAATGTGAGCCTGTGCAGCCAGGAGTAGCTCTCTGGCACTCAGCGCTCGCTGTCGCCCCCGGGGTTATAAAGGCTGCCCTGCCAGGTCCAACCAATAGGGGCGCCTCTCTTGAAATCCCAGGAATATTTGGCAAAGCCGTGTGGTGTCAGTTTACCCTTCTCTTTCAATCCCCCCCCCCTCACACACATCTCCTCCTCCTCCTCCTCCTCCTCCTCCTCCTCCTCCTCCTCCTCCTCCTCCTCCTCCTCCTCCTCCTCCCCCTCCTCCTCCTCCTCCTCCTCCTCCTCCTCCTCCCTCCCAACCTGCTTGGGAAAAAGATAGGAGAGTGAGTCTTTCTCAGATGTTGGGTTGTTGGTTCCATCCCACTGTATTGTTATTTTTATTCTAATGTATATACTTGACCACATTGTGCACAATTGTACAGCCCGTGCCTACTTAATTAATTACATTTATTCTATTGTGCTTCTATTTTAATTTAGTTTATATTCCACCTTTTTATTTTATTCCACCTTTTTATTTTATTCCACCGTAATTGTCTGTCCGTTAATGTCGGACCAAAAAACACAGACATCAAATTCCTTGTATGTGTGTCGTGTGACTGCAAATAAAGACCTTTCTGACTCTGGTTCTCCTGACTCTGGTTCTCCTGGTTCTGGTTCTCCTGGTTCTGGTTCTCCTGACTCTGGTTCTCCTGGTTCTGGTTCTCCTGACTCTGGTTCTCCTGGTTCTGGTTCTCCTGACTCTGGTTCTCCTGACTCTGACTCTGGTTCTCCTGATGCTGGTTCTCCTGACTCTGGTTCTCCTGACTCTGGTTCTCCTGACTCTGGTTCTCCTGGTTCTGGTTCTCCTGACTCTGGTTCTCCTGGTTCTGGTTCTCCTGACTCTGGTTCTCCTGGTTCTGGTTCTCCTGACTCTGGTTCTCCTGACTCTGACTCTGGTTCTCCTGATGCTGGTTCTCCTGACTCTGGTTCTCCTGACTCTGGTTCTCCTGACTCTGGTTCTCCTGGTTCTGGTTCTCCTGACTCTGGTTCTCATGACTCTGGTTCTCCTGACTCTGGTTCTCCTGACTCTGGTTCTCCTGGTTCTGGTTCTCCTGACTCTGGTTCTCCTGGTTCTGGTTCTCCTGACTCTGGTTCTCCTGACTCTGGTTCTCCTGACTCTGGTTCTCCTGACTCTGGTTCTCCTGGTTCTGGTTCTCCTGACTCTGGTTCTCCTGACTCTGGTTCTCCTGGTTCTCCTGACTCTGGTTCTCCTGGTTCTGGTTCTCCTGACTCTGGTTCTCCTGACTCTGGTTCTCCTGACTCTGGTTCTCCTGGTTCTGGTTCTCCTGACTCTGGTTCTCCTGACTCTGGTTCTCCTGACTCTGGTTCTCCTGACTCTGGTTCTCATGACTCTGGTTCTCCTGACTCTGGTTCTCCTGACTCTGGTTCTCCTGGTTCTGGTTCTCCGGACTCTGGTTCTCATGACTCTGGTTCTCCTGACTCTGGTTCTCCTGGTTCTGGTTCTCATGATTCTGGTTCTTCTGACTCTGGTTCTCTCCTGACTCTGGTTCTCCTGACTCTGGTTCTCCTGGTTCTGGTTCTCCTGACTCTGGTTCTCCTGGTTCTGGTTCTCCTGGTTCTGGTTCTCCTGACTCTGGTTCTCCTGGTTCTGGTTCTCCTGGTTCTCCTGACTCTGGTTCTCCTGGTTCTGGTTCTCCTGGTTCTGGTTCTTCTGACTCTGGTTCTCCTGGTTCTGGTTCTCCTGACTCTGGTTCTCCTGGTTCTGGTTCTCCTGACTCTGGTTATCCTGACTCTGGTTCTCCTGACTCTGGTTCTCCTGACTCTGGTTCTCATGACTCTGGTTCTCATGGTTCTGGTTCTCCTGACTCTGGTTCTCCTGGTTCTGGTTCTCCTGACTCTGGTTCTCCTGGTTCTGGTTCTCCTGACTCTGGTTCTCCTGACTCTGGTTCTCCTGACTCTGGTTCTCCTGGTTCTGGTTCTCCTGACTCTGGTTCTCCTGACTCTGGTTCTCCTGACTCTGGTTCTCCTGGTTCTGGTTCTCCTGACTCTGGTTCTCCTGACTCTGGTTCTCCTGGTTCTGGTTCTCCTGACTCTGGTTCTCTTGGTTCTGGTTCTCCTGACTCTGGTTCTCCTGGTTCTCCTGACTCTGGTTCTCCTGGTTCTGGTTCTCCTGACTCTGGTTCTCCTGACTCTGGTTCTCCTGATGCTGGTTCTCCTGACTCTGGTTCTCCTGGTTCTGGTTCTCCTGACTCTGGTTCTCCTGACTCTGGTTCTCATGACTCTGGTTCTTCTGGTTCTGGTTCTCCTGACTCTGGTTCTCCTGACTCTGGTTCTCCTGACTCTGGTTCTCCTGACTCTGGTTCTCCTGGTTCTGGTTCTCCTGACTCTGGTTCTCCTGACTCTGGTTCTCCTGGTTCTGGTTCTCCTGACTCTGGTTCTCCTGGTTCTGGTTCTCCTGACTCTGGTTCTCCTGACTCTGGTTCTCCTGGTTCTGGTTCTCCTGACTCTGGTTCTCCTGACTCTGGTTCTCCTGACTCTGGTTCTCCTGGTTCTGGTTCTCCTGACTCTGGTTCTCCTGACTCTGGTTCTCCTGACTCTGGTTCTCCTGGTTCTGGTTCTCCTGACTCTGGTTCTCCTGGTTCTGGTTCTCCTGACTCTGGTTCTCCTGACTCTGGTTCTCATGACTCTGGTTCTTCTGGTTCTGGTTCTCCTGACTCTGGTTCTCCTGACTCTGGTTATCCTGACTCTGGTTCTCCTGACTCTGGTTCTCCTGGTTCTGGTTCTCTGCAGAGCTCCATCCCAGCCTCTGTAACGCCGCTGCACTCCACAGATCCTGGGTCAGACAGAGTCTGTTATAATGTAGGTGACGGCGGGATCTGGGGATTAAAACCACAGAGTCTGTTAATGTAGGTGACAAGGGGATCTGGGGATTAAAACCACTTTTATCTGCTGCCTTTGCATAAATCCCGTCCCATGGCCTCCACTCCAGCTCTGGCTAATATGATTTGTATTGTTACTGGTGTGTCATTGTGCGCCCCCCCCCCCCCCCCCGGCTAGCTATATTTGATCTGTGTGGATACCGGAGCGGCTCGGAGGTGGTTTAGCTTCTGTACGGGGAGGAGGGGATGAGGGGAGGGGAGGAGGAGAGGAGGAGGGGAGGGGAGGAGGAGAGGAGGAGGGGAGGGGAGGGGAGGAGAAGGGGAGGAGGAGAGGAGGGGAGGGGAGGAGGAGGAGAGGAGGAGGGGAGGAGGGGAGGAGGAGAGGAGGAGGGGAGGGGAGGAGAAGGGGAGGAGGAGAGGAGGGGAGGGAGGGGAGTCGGAGGAGAGGAGGGAGGGGAGGGGAGGGAGGGGAGGAGGAGGAGGGGAGGAGGAGGAGGAGGGAGGGAGGGAAGGCCATTAAACCAGAGAGAGAGACGAGTGGAGCGGTGAGATGGTGCCGATATGCCGTCGGACAAGCTGACATAAAGGAGCTCAGTGTGCAGACAGACAGACAGACAGACAGACAGACGGACAGACAGACAGACAGACGGACAGACAGACAGACAGACATACAGACAGACAGACAGACAGACAGACAGACAGACAGACAGACAGACAGACAGACAGACAGACAGACGGACAGACAGACAGACAGACATACAGACAGACAGACAGACAGACAGACAGACAGACAGACAGACAGACAGACAGAGCAGGCAGGCAGGCAGACAGACAGACAGACAGACAGACAGACAGACAGACAGACAGACAGACAGACAGACAGACAGACAGACAGACAGACAGACAGACAGACAGACAGACAGACAGACAGCGGAGTGGCTTTAGCTCTGTCCTGGCGTCTCACGTTCACTCGTACTCATAGTATATATTCACCTTCTAATTCTTCATTGCCTATATTTATTGTAACGTATAATATAACCGATAGGGCACACAGACCCTCATCTGCACCTTTGTTTACACCAATTATCTCCTCATATATATTTTTTAATTCAGATAGAATTTTATTGCCTATATTTATGTCGGTTTCTACTATTACCCTGCCCATACCTGTACCCATCCCCTCCCCCCTCCCTGTGCTGATATGACGCCTGAATTTCCCCCAAGGGGATATCTTATCTTATACTGCAGACCACAACACATGAGATGTGTAGCGTGTTCTCTTTAACACGTGAAAGCAAATACACCTGTACCTGTATATCTATATATCTGTATGTCTGTATATCTATATATCTGTATACCTGTATATCTATATACCTGTATATCTATATATCTGTATATCTATCTATATATCTGTATATATATATATCTGTATACCTGTATATCTGTATACCTGTATATCTGTGTATATTTGTAAATCTGTATCTGTATATCTGTATCTGTATATCTGTGTATACCTGTATATCTGTATATCTGTAGATCTGTATCTGTATATCTGTGTATATCTGTAGATCTGTATCTGTATATCTGTGTATATCTGTAGATCTGTATCTGTATATCTGTGTGTATACCTGTATATCTGTATATCTGTAGATCTGTGATAAATAAATATTCTCAAAAGGTCCGTTGTGTTTTGTGTTTACGCCGCCTGTAACGATCCGACTGTGCGGCAAAGTGCATTGTGGGATAAAACCTGTGTCAATGTGAGCTCTCTCCAGATGGGTTGTTCCTCTCAGGTTACACTGCATTTTTCAACCCCCTCTCTCTCCCTACACACACACACACACACACACACACACACACACACACACACACACACACACACACACACACACACACACACACACACACACACACACACACACACACACACACACACACACACACACACACACACACACACACACACACACACACACACACACACACACACACACAGCCTCTCTACCCCCCCCCCCCCCCCCCACACACACACACACACACACACACACACAGCCACTCTCTCTCCCAGGTCGGTGAGTGGTGTTCAGGGTAGAGGCGAGACAGACAGAGCTCGCTTGTGTTCGGCCGGTGGAGCATTAGTGAAATGAGATTAGGAGCCGTCCCTCTCGCAGTGCCGGCGTCTGGACTGCGGGGAGACGGAGGTGTGAACCAGGATGGCACAGAGCGGCACGTTCACCGGAGCTATGGCACACCGGCCGTGCCACACCAGCCGTGATTTGGGAATCTGGGCACGGGGTAAACGGTGCTGTATAAAGGTCAAGATGTTGAATCGAAGTTTCCTATCAAAATTGACTAAACATGTTTGTTTTTTCCCAGAATTATTTTTTTCTTTTCAGGGAATTATATCTTGCAGCATATTTAAAAATATTATTTTTTATATTAAAATATATTTAGTTTTTAGGAATTGTAAAGGATAGGCAAAAATAAGCATGTGCTTCAGCCTATTCCTTTTTTGGGTCATTGATTTTGGATTTTGTGTGTGAGCTTACTTTGAATGTGTATATTTGTGATTTTTTTGTCTTTCTTTTTGTAAGTCCACACAAGTGTGTTTTTGATTTGTCTGTAAACAAAGACCGAAAATAAACCATTCATTAATTCATAAAGCGTTAATAAAACACGTTTACATCTGAGCATAAAGCATTGGCGTATATCAGGCCAGTTAGGGCACCTTGTGTATCCTGCACCTTGTGTATACTGTTTACTTTTACTCATAGTATATCTATTCAGATACAAACCTTTTATTGCCTATATTTACAGTATTGTAACATAATATAACCGATAGGGCATACAGAACCTCATCTGCACCTTTGCTTACACAGTTTATTTTTCTCATATTTTTATATTCAGATACAATTTTATTGTCTATATTTATGTCTTTCTACTATTACCCTGCCCATACCTGTACCTCCCCTCCCCCATGCTGCTATGACTCCTGGATTTCCCCACGGGGATCAATAAAGGAATATCTTTTCTTATCTTATTTACTAGTGAAGTCATGGTCACCTCCTTGTACATACTACATGTGTATATATAACTCAATGTACAGGTGATTAAACTGGGTATAAAATATATAAATGAGTACTACTGAGTATTAGTGCTATAATCAGATGTATCTGTACAGAGTTGTAGTATTATTTAATATGTACAGTGATACAGGTATAAAGACATACAGTCATACAGTGTGTGCGGGGGTGCAGGGATGCACAGTGTGTGCGGGGGTGTAGGGATGCACAGTGTGTGCGGGGGTGCAGGGATGCACAGTGTGTGCGGGGGTGCAGGGATGCACAGTGTGTGCGGGGGTGCAGGGATGCACAGTGTGTGCGGGGGTGCAGGGATGCACAGTGTGTGCGGGGGTGCAGGGATGCACAGTGTGTGCGGGGGTGCAGGGATGCACAGTGTGTGTGGGGGTGCAGGGATGCACAGTGTGTGCGGGGGTGCAGGGATGCACAGTGTGTGTGGGGGTGCAGGGATGCACAGTGTGTGTGGGGGTGCAGGGATGCACAGTGTGTGCGGGGGTGCAGGGATGCACAGTGTGTGCGGGGGTGCAGGGATGCACAGTGTGTGCGGGGGTGCAGGGATGCACAGTGTGTGCGGGGGTGCAGGGATGCACAGTGTGTGCGGGGGTGCAGGGATGCACAGTGTGTGCGGGGGTGCAGGGATGCACAGTGTGTGCGGGGGTGCAGGGATGCACAGTGTGTGCGGGGGTGCAGGGATGCACAGTGTGTGCGGGGGTGCAGGGATGCACAGTGTGTGCGGGGGTGCAGGGCCCAGGATGCACGTATTAAGAAACGATTAGTGGAGATTAAAGCTCTGCCCTGGAGTCTGCCGACACGACGCCCCCCCCCCACTCCCCCCCCCCATGGAGCCGGTCCACCGAAGCCCGGCTCACAGCCTTGTCCCTCAGTCGGGGAGAATCGATATCACCGCTTCCCTGGTGAGCTGCAGTAAGATGTCCTGCAGGGCAGAAGGCCATGGAGGTCTCCCTCCAGCTGTTAGAGGCATCTGACCCATCTGAAGTCATTCAATGTTAGGCGTTTGTGATGGGTTGTGGGGTGATGTAACATATAATACTATTACAAGATAAGATATTCCTTTATTGATGCCCTTGGGGGAAATTCGGGTGCGTCATAGTAGCATGGGGGAGGGGAGGTACAGGTATGGGCAGGGTAATAAGTAGAAAGACATAAATATAATAATATCTGAATATTAAATTACGAGAAAAATAAACAAATGTCTAAAAAGTGTAAACAAAGATGTAGATGAGGGTCTGTACGCCGTATCGGTTATTTTATACGTTACAATAAACATAGGCAATAAATAATTTGAATCTGAATGTATACTATGAGTAAGAGTAAACAGTATACATAAGGTTTCCTAACTGGCAGGATATACATCATACGTCGTCCGTATCACTTGCAATACAGCCCAGTCTACACCTGTTGTGTAGTCATTATAAACCAGCAGTCTACACCTGTTGTGTAGTCATTATAAACCAGCAGTCTACACCTGTTGTGTAGTCATTATAACCCAGCAGTCTACACCTGCTGTGTAGTCATTATAAACCAGCAGTCTACACCTGTTGTGTAGTCATTATAAACCAGCAGTCTACACCTGCTGTGTAGTCATTATAAACCAGCAGTCTACACCTGTTGTGTAGTCATTATAAACCAGCAGTCTACACCTGTTGTGTAGTCATTATAAACCAGCAGTCTACACCTGTTGTGTAGTCATTATAAACCAGCAGTCTACACCTGTTGTATAGTCATTATAAACCAGCAGTCTACACCTCTTGTAGTCATTATAAACCCAGATATGCACGCAGGCCAATGTGGACGTCACTGAACCAGCAGAATGACACGTATTAATAAGAACAAGTCTTTATTTGTCATGCAGATTAACACACACATGTAAGAAGAAGAAGTCTTTATTTGTCATGCAGATTAACACACACAGGAACACACACATGCCATGAAATGTCTCTATGTGCTTGATCCATCCCCCCGGCAGCGTTAGCGATCTGTTCTGCATGTTTTTCCATTGGGTTTATCTTATCGGGAGGGGAAACCCTTGCGAGCACACGTTGGGAGAACATGCAAACTCCACACAGAAAGGCCCGGGAGATACCCCACCTGGGTACCTGGCAACACGGCGACCTGGTCGAACCCTGGACCTTCTAGCTGTGAGGCGACAGTGTTAACCACTACACCACCGTGGTGAGTGTTTCCTGGTGGTTGTGTAGCCTGTAGCCTGTTGCTGCCCGAGCCGTGACCCCCCCCCCTCCAGGGCTCATCACCATCACAATCACGCATGCAGTCTAACGCCTTTCCCGTCTCCCTGTGGGTGGCTGTCCTGGAGTGATGACCGGAGTGCTGGACGTCCCGTGACGACACCCACCCAGGATGCGATCCCCCTCTGCGTGCCCCCCTGTCTCCGGCCGGAGTGATGACTGGAGTGCTGGACGTCCCATGATGACACCCACCCAGGATGCGACCCCTGCTGGCCCCTCTGCATGCCCCCGTCTCCCGCTGTCTCGTGGTGGTGGCCGGAGTGTTCGACATCCCGTGATGGCCGGGGGGATGCAGCCCTCTCTGCGTCGCCTCCGGTCTCCCTGTCTTCGGCTGTCTCGGAGTGGTGGCCGGAGTGTGGAACGTCCCGGGAGGACGCACCCCTGTGCCTCGGCTGGAGCCTCTATCAGTTCTATCTTTAATCTTATAAAATGTTCAGTTGTTATCACTATCAGCTCTATATTTAATTTTTCAAAATGTTCAGTTGCTATCGCATGCACTCATCTGTTTCACTACACACATGGGTGCATGCTTACCAGCTGTTCGCCTCTTTTTAATGCAACATGCAACACTAATATCACCGACATCTAAGAAGGGAGATCCCCCCTTGAATTGGCCCTTCTAAGGTTTCTCTCCTCCACATTGCCTGTGGTGCATTTTTTCCTATTGTTAGGTTTTAGTGAGTTTTTCCTTACCTTCGTGTGGGGTATGTCTGGGAGTGTTGCATGCATGCATGCATTTATTTTGAGCTTATGGACCTTATGGTATTCTTGATTTTTCTTGACTTACTGTGTTACTGTGTTTTTTTCTTCTTGACTTGTTTAACCTGTTAAGCTGTAGGAATATTTAGGTACATGCCTAAGTAAATGGAAGATTGCTCCACTTCTGCAGGGTAAATTTGCATGTTATTGGTATCTAGGAACATCTAGGGACCTGGGGGTATGTATTTCCAGTGTCAGAAATATTGTGTCTGTTACTAGGCTGAGTAAATTGTAATGAAGAAAAGGAGAATATAAATTATGATTTATTTTATCATTTTTTTTTTTTTAAACTTTGACCAGTCACCTGGTTCTTTTAGCGTTTATCGCTTTTTCTTCTCATTCATACTTGGTCAAGTTCGACCGACAGAAGCAGGCTGAAAGGGTTTAGATGGGGGGGTAGACACTCTGGGAAAGGCACGGCTGCCGTCCGGGATTCGAACGCGCTCAGTCCCAGATCCGCGCGAGCGCGGTTGTCCACGGCGCTGAAATAGCACTCGCGGTACGTGGTGAGCTACTGGAGCTCCCTATTTTATCATTTTTGATGGTGAATAATACCATGTTAAATCTGCGGGGTACGAGAAAATGCTCACTGAGCTCATTCACCACCTTATTGAGATCATGTGTACAAAAAATCTAAGCAAATGAATAAAGGGAAGATGATTAAACAGAAGGATTTGTAGATACAGTAATTAATGATAATCGATTTTAATTATAAATTCATATTTGACCTTGAACTTGACCTTGACCTTATTATGGCCAAATCATACATCTATGGATAGGGAAAATGCTCCTCTTTCCAATGGCAGGGTTGAATCTGGATTTAGTCATTTCCTTGCGGTTTTTACGATAATTAGCATTTTCAGATAAATTCATATTTCCGATAAATCGTATAAAACATTGGTAAAAATGAAAATATACACTTTGACTGTTTTTGATAGGGTTATGGTCTTTACTCTTGGCTACAATTTTTTTTTTAAACATTAACACTTTAATCGCCATGGGTTAAATTCATAATTTACCATCCCTCGCCAGCTCTATTTGTCTATGGAGAAGTTCCCCTTCTTTGCAGGGCTATAACTTTTTAAATCCTATTGCTAAATTGCCATTATTATGGCCCATTCAATGTCCTATATGTATTGTTCAGGGTGTAGCAACATTAAACTTTTTCATTCACATATTCATACTAAAATATGGTCTAAAGTATAAGTATGTTTTTATCGTTTTCTGCAGCTTTCTTCAGAACGTGATTTATAGCCCCAAATGCATTATATTGATGATCAAATACAGTTTGGTAGGAATCTGTGCGAGATAAAAAGTTTCAACTGGACGTGGTTCTAGAAGTTTCTACGCATCATCTGATGATGACCGGATGGGCGGGGGATCGTTTATAATTCCGTGGGCAGCGTTAGATGATTCATCCAGAGTGGGTCATATGTTCATCAGATCAGTTAGTATTGAAGACGTTAGAAAATAACGCTGAATCTTACCGTGGCTTCCTCGCGCCGCTGGCAGATGAGCGTGGAACAGTTTTCTTTCTATTATGGGATGTAGAAATGCCCGATCCATTTCCAGGTTGTATAATAGTATATACGTCCAAATAACGTTGTTTATTGAGTTAGGGCGAGCGATCTATTATCCAGTGTTTCAAGATGGAGTCGCGGGAGCTATAGCGAGTGGTCGGACCACATATGGATGAGCACTACCGGTTCAAAGGTTAATTTCCGGCTGGCGATCTGCCGATCGGCCACCAGATGGCACTCTTGAACCGCTAGAGAGTTGAGTGGAGCTTTGCACTGTGTCTCAGGGCTCCGGAAAGGAAATATGATTTCGATGACAGATTTTTGAAATATTGACATCAAAGACGAGTTACGGCGTCTTCGGCAGAATGAGCATGGCTCGGAATGACGTGAAAACTCGTTCACGGCGATCATAGTGTTAACCTCTTAACATCCAAGGGCCCACATGTGGATGATTCTTTGCCGACCTCTAGTGGCTCGGGTGTGCATTTCTTTTAATACAATATATACGTGTCTCTGCTGCACTCCGTGTATGAAAGGTGCTATATAAATGAAGATTATTATTATTATTATTCAGATACAAATTTTTATTGCCTATATTTATTGTAATGTATAATTTAACTGACAGACCCTCATAATATGCACTTTTGTTTAGTTAATTTTTCTCATACTTTTAATATTCAGATCAAATTTGATTGCCTACTGTATATTTATGTCTTTCTACTATTACCCTGCCCATACCTGTACCCCCCCCCCTCCCCCCATGATGCCTGTATTTCCCCCAAGGGGTATCAATAAAGGAATATCTTATCTTAATATACTCCATTATGTTCATAGCTTCGACGACACACAGCCGCTAGCAGTCTGCGGTGGCTGTGTACTGCTGCCGTGCAGATCGGTTCTGGGTTTTAGAGAGAGAGGCAGACATAGGGAGAGGGGAGGGAGGGAGAGGGGGGGGGAGCCCAGGATGACCAGGTCTGTTTCTCAGAAAGAGTTGCTAATAAGACCTGCCTAATCTGCTGCGACAGAATGACAGGGACCCCCCCCCCCCCCCCCCTCCGCGCGCTCGTATACCGACTACGCACACACTATGTTGAATGGGGGTCGTGAGCGGCGGCTCGGGAGGTAGAGCGGTCGTCTGGTAATCCGGAGGTTCCGCTGGTTCGATTCCCCCCGCTCCTCCCGGGGGGGGGGGGGGGGGGGGGGCAGCGTGTCGAAGTGTCCTTGAGCAATAACCCCCTAATTGCTGCACCTGGTCGCCTCCGCTGCCGGTGTGTGAACGTGCGGGTAATTTTTTTTGAGAAACAAAAATTGTAAAGCGCCATGGATATAAAAGGGATATATATATATAAAGGCACCATTTACCATTTTAATCAACGAAACCATCCTCACACCGTTTGTCCACGTTGTAAATTAAGGGGGGATGGGGAGGGGGGGGGGGGTCACAACGAGGGGTCCCATCTGGGAATGAGGCGCGGGGGGGGGCAGGCGAGGAAGAGGGGGATGCAGGGACCTCTTCATCTGGGAGAACATAACCTGCTTCCGCTTTAATCTGGAGGCAGGAATCTGCGGTGACGCCTAGCGGATTAAGGCCTTGGATCTCTCTCCCTCCCCCCCGTGTGTCCCCTGCTCTGTGGCAGAAGGGCCCTGCTAGCAAATCCCAAGCTTTAAAAGTAGGGGAGGGGGAGGGGCGGGCCCACACGGCTTATGATGTAACCCCGGTGCCTGTCTGTCACGGGAGGGGAGGGGGGGGGGGATGGGATGGTGCACGGTCCAGAGGAGAGCCTGGAGGTCATCGGGTTTTTTACACGGCACGGTAACTACACCGGTACGGGACTAAAGGACCCAGAGATGTGGCCTGGCTGCTTGATGATGATGTCCTGGCATACCGTGCAGCGAAGGGACCGGCTCCCACCTACACACGTCGAGACCCCTACGCTCTGCATCTTATAACTACATACCCTCGAGACCCCTACACTCTGCATCTTCTAACTACACTCCCTCGAGACCCCTACGCTCTGCATCTTCTAACTACACACCCTCGAGACCCCTACGCTCTGCATCTTCTAACTACACACCCTCGAGACCCCTACGCTCTGCATCTTCTAACTACACACCCTCGAGACCCCTACACTCTGCATCTTCTAACTTCACACCCTCAAGACCCCTACGCTCTGCATCTTCTAACTACACAGTACACACCCTCAAGACCCCTACACACTGCATCTTCTAACTACACACCCTCAAGACCCCTACACTCTGCATCTTCTAACTACACCCTCTCAAGACCCCTACGCTCTGCATCTTCTAACTACACACCCTCAAGACCCCTACGCTCTGCATCTTATAACTACACACCCTTGAGACCCCTACGCTCTGCATCTTCTAACTACACATCCTTGAGACCCCTACACTCTGCATCTTCTAACTACACACCCTCGAGACCCCTACGCTCTGCATCTTCTAACTACACACCCTCGAGACCCCTACGCTGTGTATCTTCTAACTACACACCCTCAAGACCTCTACGCTCTGCATCTTCTAACTACACTCCCTCAAGACCCCTACGCTCTGCATCTTCAAACTACACACCCTCGAGACCCCTACACTCTGCATCTTCTAACTACACACCCTCAAGACCCCTACGCTCTGCATCTTCTAACTACACACCCTCGAGACCCCTACACTCTGCATCTTCTAACTACACACCCTCAAGACCCCTACACTCTGCATCTTCTAACTACACACCCTCAAGACCCCTACGCTCTGCATCTCATAACTACACACCCTCGAGACCCCTACACTCTGCATCTTCTAACTACACTCCCTCAAGACCCCTACGCTCTGCATCTTATAACTACACACCCTCGAGACCCCTACACTCTGCATCTTCTAACTACACACCCTTAAGACCCCTACGCTCTGCATCTTCCAACTACACACCCTCAAGATCCCTACGCTCTGCATCTTCTAACTACACACCCTCAAGACCCCTACGCTCTGCATCTTCTAACTACACACCCTCAAGACCCCTACGCTCTGCATCTTCTAACTACACTCCCTCAAGACCCCTACGCTCTGCATCTTATAACTACACACCCTCGAGACCCCTACACTCTGCATCTTCTAACTACACACCCTTAAGACCCCTACGCTCTGCATCTTCCAACTACACACCCTCAAGATCCCTACGCTCTGCATCTTCTAACTACACACCCTCAAGACCCCTACGCTCTGCATCTTCTAACTACACACCCTCAAGACCCCTACGCTCTGCATCTTCTAACTACACACCCTCAAGACCCCTACACTCTGCATCTTCTAACTACACACCCTTAAGACCCCGACGCTCTGCATCTTCCAACTACACACCCTCAAGACCCCTACGCTCTGCATCTTCTAACTACACACCCTCAAGACCCCTACGCTCTGCATCTTCTAACTACACACCCTCAAGACCCCTACGCTCTGCATCTTCTGGCTACCTCAGACCCACTCCTATCCGAGCTCCGGGGGGGGTCAACAAAGAGAAGCAGGCTATTCTCGCTAGAACTTCCCACCACAGTCAGGACAGCTGAAACCTGCCCAATCTTTCACTGTCGACTAAAAACACACTTCAATAAAAATAAATGTTGTGAAGAAATCAGATCCGAGTCACATAATGAGCAAAGAAATCAGATTGGGGCCACTTTGACCTGCAGCCTATACAGTTAGGAGGGTTAAATGCAGAGGACAAATTCCTGGCGTATGTAAAAATGTACATGTAAATAAAGACATTCTTCTTCTCCCACTGCTCTCCTCTGTCCTCCTCTGCTCTCCTCTGTCCCCCTCTGCTCTCCTCTGTCCCCCTCTGCTCTCCTCTGTCCCCCTCTGCTCTCCACTGTCCCCCTCTGCTCTCCTCTGTCCTCCTCTGCTCTCCTCTGTCCCCCTCTGCTCTCCTCTGTCCCCCTCTGCTCTCCTCTGTCCCCCTCTGCTCTCCTCTGCCCCCCTCTGCTCTCCTCTGTCCCCCACTGCTCTCCTCTGTCCCCCTCTGCTCTCCTCTGTCCCCCACTGCTCTCCTCTGTCCCCCTCTGCTCTCCTCTGTCCCCCACTGCTCTCTCCTGTCCCCCTCTGCTCTCCACTGTCCCCCTCTGCTCTCTCCTGTCCCCCTCTGCTCTCCTCTGTCCCCCTCTGCTCTCCTCTGTCCCCCACTGCTCTCCTCTGTCCCCCACTGCTCTCCTCTGTCCCCCACTGCTCTCCTCTGTCCCCCACTGCTCTCCTCTGTCCCCCTCTGCTCTCCTCTGTCCTCCTCTGCTCTCCTCTGTCCCCCTCTGCTCTCCTCTGTCCCCCTCTGCTCTCCTCTGTCCTCCTCTGCTCTCCTCTGTCCCCCACTGCTCTCCTCTGTCCCCCACTGCTCTCCTCTGTCCCCCACTGCTCTCCTCTGTCCTCCTCTGCTCTCCTCTGTCCCCCACTGCTCTCCTCTGTCCCCCTCTGCTCTCCTCTGTCCCCCACTGCTCTCCTCTGTCCCCCACTGCTCTCCTCTGTCCCCCACTGCTCTCCTCTGTCCCCCACTGCTCTCCTCTGTCCCCCTCTGCTCTCCTCTGTCCTCCTCTGCTCTCCTCTGTCCCCCACTGCTCTCCTCTGTCCCCCTCTGCTCTCCTCTGTCCTCCACTGCTCTCCTCTGTCCTCCTCTGCTCTCCTCTGTCCCCCACTGCTCTCCTCTGTCCCCCACTGCTCTCCTCTGTCCTCCACTGCTCTCCTCTGTCCCCCACTGCTCTCCTCTGTCCTCCTCTGCTCTCCTCTGTCCCCCACTGCTCTCCTCTGTCCCCCACTGCTCTCCTCTGTCCTCCACTGCTCTCCTCTGTCCCCCACTGCTCTCCTCTGTCCTCCTCTGCTCTCCTCTGTCCCCCACTGCTCTCCACTGTCCCCCACTGCTCTCCACTGTCCTCCTCTGCTCTCCTGTCCCCCACTGCTCTCCTCTGTCCCCCTCTGCTCTCCTCTGTCCTCCTCTGCTCTCCTCTGTCCCCCTCTGCTCTCCTCTGTCCCCCACTGCTCTCCTCTGTCCTCCACTGCTCTCCTCTGTCCCCCACTGCTCTCCTCTGTCCCCCACTGCTCTCCTCTGTCCCCCACTGCTCTCCTCTGTCCTCCTCTGCTCTCCTCTGTCCTCCTCTGCTCTCCTCTGTCCTCCACTGCTCTCCTCTGTCCTCCTCTGCTCTCCTCTGTCCTCCTCTGCTCTCCTCTGTCCCCCACTGCTCTCCTCTGTCCTCCACTGCTCTCCTCTGTCCCCCACTGCTCTCCTCTGTCCCCCACTGCTCTCCTCTGTCCCCCACTGCTCTCCTCTGTCCTCCACTGCTCTCCTCTGTCCCCCACTGCTCTCCTCTGTCCTCCTCTGCTCTCCTCTGTCCTCCACTGCTCTCCTCTGTCCCCCTCTGCTCTCCTCTGTCCTCCTCTGCTCTCCTCTGTCCTCCACTGCTCTCCTCTGTCCTCCTCTGCTCTCCTCTGTCCCCCTCTGCTCTCCACTGTCCCCCTCTGCTCTCCTGTCCTCCTCTGCTCTCCTCTGTCCCCCTCTGCTCTCCACTGTCCCCCACTGCTCTCCTCTGTCCCCCTCTGCTCTCCTCTGTCCCCCACTGCTCTCCTCTGTCCTCCTCTGTTCTCCACTGTCCTCCACTGTCCCCCTCTGCTCTCCTCTGTCCCCCTCTGCTCTCCTCTGTCCTCCTCTGCTCTCCTCTGTCCCCCTCTGTTCTCCACTGTCCTCCACTGTCCCCCTCTGCTCTCCTCTGTCCCCCTCTGCTCTCCACTGTCCTCCACTGCTCTCCTCTGTCCTCCTCTGTCCCCCTCTGCTCTCCACTGCTCTCCTCTGTCCTCCTCTGTCCCCCTCTTCTCTCCTCTGTCCTCCTCTGTCCCCCTCTTCTCTCCTCTGTCCCCCTCTGCTCTCCTCTGTCCTCCTCTGTCCCCCTCTTCTCTCCTCTGTCCTCCACTGCTCTCCTCTGTCCTCCTCTGTCCCCCTCTGCTCTCCACTGCTCTCCTGTCCTCCTCTGTCCCCCACTGCTCTCCTCTGTCCCCCTCTGCTCTCCTCTGTCCCCCTCTGCTCTCCTCTGTCCCCCACTGCTCTCCTCTGTCCCCCACTGCTCTCCTCTGTCCCCCACTGCTCTCCTCTGTCCCCCTCTGCTCTCCTCTGTCCCCCTCTGCTCTCCTCTGTCCCCCTCTGCTCTCCTCTGTCCCCCTCTGCTCTCCTCTGTCCCCCTCTGCTCTCCTCTGTCCCCCTCTGCTCTCCTCTGTCCTCCACTGCTCTCCTCTGTCCTCCTCTGCTCTCCTCTGTCCCCCTCTGCTCTCCTCTGTCCCCCACTGCTCTCCTCTGTCCCCCTCTGCTCTCCTCTGTCCCCCACTTCTCTCCTCTGTCCCCCACTGCTCTCCTCTGTCCCCCTCTGCTCTCCACTGTCCCCCTCTGCTCTCCTCTGTCCCCCACTGCTCTCCTCTGTCCCCCTCTGCTCTCCTCTGTCCCCCTCTGCTCTCCTCTGTCCCCCTCTGCTCTCCTCTGTCCCCCTCTGCTCTCCTCTGTCCCCCTCTGCTCTCCTCTGTCCCCCTCTGCTCACCTCTGTCCTCCACTGCTCTCCTCTGTCCCCCTCTGCTCTCCTCTGTCCCCCTCTGCTCACCTCTGTCCTCCACTGCTCTCCTCTGTCCCCCTCTGCTCTCCTCTGTCCCCCTCTGCTCTCCTCTGTCCTCCTCTGCTCTCCTCTGTCCCCCTCTGCTCTCCTCTGTCCCCCTCTGCTCTCCTCTGTCCCCCTCTGCTCACCTCTGTCCTCCACTGCTCTCCTCTGTCCCCCTCTGCTCTCCTCTGTCCCCCTCTGCTCACCTCTGTCCTCCACTGCTCTCCTCTGTCCCCCTCTGCTCTCCTCTGTCCCCCTCTGCTCTCCTCTGTCCTCCTCTGCTCTCCTCTGTCCCCCTCTGCTCTCCTCTGTCCCCCACTGCTCTCCTCTGTCCCCCTCTGCTCTCCTCTGTCCCCCACTGCTCTCCTCTGTCCCCCTCTGCTCTCCTCTGTCCCCCACTGTCCTCCTCTGTCCCCCTCTGCTCTCCACTGTCCTCCACTGCTCTCCTCTGTCCCCCACTTCTCTCCTCTGTCCCCGACTGCTCAGATTCCAGCTTGTTAAGACCATCTACACCTGGGCCCCGACAGCCGGGATGCCCCCCAAAAATGTAATACCTGTGCAAATTAAATGTAAGCCTTTTTAATACATTTTAAGGCCTTAAATTGCGAATTATGAATTTTCTTTTGATCCACTTTTTCTCCCCATTTTCTATTTTTCTCCCATCCTAATTTCGTGTTTCCAATTCTTCCCTCCCCTGTCTTGAACGTTGCTAGACTATGCCTCCCACTGGTCGGCTGTAGTGAGGATAGAAGCCTTGCATCACGTGTCCCCTCCGGTACACGAGGAGGCAGCCTGTCGCATCTTTTCACCGCAGCAGCTCGAACTCTCAGTGGCGAGGAGTAACGTGTGGGAGGCTCACGCTGCCCCCGCTACTTCCTGTTTCCGCCACACCGGCGTCACCCAACCGACCTGTAGGAGTCGCTGTCCACAACGTCCAATCCCCACCCACCGGCTTTCCCACCCTCTAACACTGCCAACTGTGTTAGTATGACGGCCGGCCAAGCCGGTAGCAACGCAGAGAGCTGGGCTCGATACCAGCATATCCTGCGTTAGAGGCGAGCGCCTTGCCCACTGCGCCACTCAGCCGCCCTTGAGAATTATGAATTTAATACTTTTTAATACCCTGGGGCCAGGAGTTCAAAACTTTTAATCCATATTGATTGAACATTTTAATTAACAGATTGCAGAATCGGTACAGTACAATACACACAATTGTTAAGGGGATGCAGACCAGAGAAATACTTTAGTCTTGTTTACATCAGGGTGCCGCATGTTCAATTCATAATGCGTTGAAATGAATGAATCCAAATCTGATCCAATCAGATAGGGATTAAAAGTTTTGAACTCCTGGGCCCTGGTGATCTGAGCATGTGTGGTGTCAAAGCGACAGAGATATAGCCAAGGGATGCAGTATTTTGATTCATAGCATCAATTGAGGTGCCTCTCATTTGTGACTGGGGTCTGAACAACTTGTTAATTCATAGAGCATACAGCTCATGGATACAGTATTAACTTGTTAATTCATAGAGCAAACAGCTAATGGATACAGTATTAACTTGTTAATTCATAGAGGAAACCACTAATGATACAGTATTAACAACTTGTTAATTCATAGAGCATACAGCTCATGGATACAGTATTAACAACTTGTTAATTCATAGAGCATACAGCTTGATTGATTGAAAACTGTATTAACAGATTGCAGAATGGGTACAGTACAGCTCAATACATACAATTGTTAAGGGGATGCAGACCAAAGAAAGACTTTCATCTTGTTTACATCAGGGTCCCCCATTTTCAATTCATCATAACATATATGACATACAGATACAGTACTGCTACATCTATACATTTATGACATACCAGATTTGCAAATACATGTGATACGAAAAGAGTCCAGAAAAGAGAGTATATACATTTGACGTTGAAACTGTATATTGGAGGAGGTTGGGTAGGACTGTACATTGGAGGTGGTTGGGTCGGTGGGTGGAGGTTGGGTAGGGGACACTGTACAACTGTACAAGCAAAACTGTACATTGGAATATTGACAAGACCATACTTGGTCATTTACTGTACATTGGAGGGGGTTGTGTTAGGACATTTACAGGGGCCAGTTTCGAATTGCAGTCTCCCGTAGGTGTTTTTTTAGAGTGTTTTTGAATCTGAGTGGGTAGTGATTCACATTCCTTTACAGCTTTGGGTAGGGCGTTCCACATTGATGTGGCATAATTGCGAAACGTGTTTAGTCCCTTGTTTGAGCCGAATCTGGGTTTAACATGATTTGTGGAGCTCCCTCTGGTGTTGTGATCGTGGTATTCACTGACCTTTGGGAAGTATTTTGACATGTACATGGGTACCTTGGTCGTGTAGTGTATCTTGTAGACCAGGCCCATTGCAAGTTGCTGTACTCTGTCGTCTACTCTAAGCCATCCTAGGTTGTCAAAGTGGGCAGGGGTGAGGTGGGTTCTAGGAGTAAGGTCAAGCAGTAGTCTGACCAGTTTGTTTTGAGATGTTTGTAATTTTGTTTTTAGCGCCTTTGAGGTGCTTTGGTACCATGAGGTGCAAGCATAGTCGTAGTACCCTTGAATGAGTGCTCCTGCCAGAGTCTTCAGGGTATTCTTGTTTACCAGTGAGGAGATCCGGTACAAGAATCGAGTTCGTTGGTTGACTTTTTTTATTACATTGGATGCCATTTTGTCACCGGAAAGATTTGCCTCTAGGATGGAACCCAGGTAGGTAATTTCTTCTTTCCTTGTGACAATATTGTCACCCACTGTAACTGAGAAGCCGTCGGTCCCCTCTGTCCCCCTCTGCTCACCTCTGTCCTCCACTGCTCTCCTCTGTCCCCCTCTGCTCTCCTCTGTCCCCCTCTGCTCTCCTCTGTCCTCCTCTGCTCTCCTCTGTCCCCCTCTGCTCTCCTCTGTCCCCCACTGCTCTCCTCTGTCCCCCTCTGCTCTCCTCTGTCCCCCACTGCTCTCCTCTGTCCCCCTCTGCTCTCCTCTGTCCCCCACTGTCCTCCTCTGTCCCCCTCTGCTCTCCACTGTCCTCCACTGCTCTCCTCTGTCCCCCACTTCTCTCCTCTGTCCCCGACTGCTCAGATTCCAGCTTGTTAAGACCATCTACACCTGGGCCCCGACAGCCGGGATGCCCCCCAAAAATGTAATACCTGTGCAAATTAAATGTAAGCCTTTTTAATACATTTTAAGGCCTTAAATTGCGAATTATGAATTTTCTTTTGATCCACTTTTTCTCCCCATTTTCTATTTTTCTCCCATCCTAATTTCGTGTTTCCAATTCTTCCCTCCCCTGTCTTGAACGTTGCTAGACTATGCCTCCCACTGGTCGGCTGTAGTGAGGATAGAAGCCTTGCATCACGTGTCCCCTCCGGTACACGAGGAGGCAGCCTGTCGCATCTTTTCACCGCAGCAGCTCGAACTCTCAGTGGCGAGGAGTAACGTGTGGGAGGCTCACGCTGCCCCCGCTACTTCCTGTTTCCGCCACACCGGCGTCACCCAACCGACCTGTAGGAGTCGCTGTCCACAACGTCCAATCCCCACCCACCGGCTTTCCCACCCTCTAACACTGCCAACTGTGTTAGTATGACGGCCGGCCAAGCCGGTAGCAACGCAGAGAGCTGGGCTCGATACCAGCATATCCTGCGTTAGAGGCGAGCGCCTTGCCCACTGCGCCACTCAGCCGCCCTTGAGAATTATGAATTTAATACTTTTTAATACCCTGGGGCCAGGAGTTCAAAACTTTTAATCCATATTGATTGAACATTTTAATTAACAGATTGCAGAATCGGTACAGTACAATACACACAATTGTTAAGGGGATGCAGACCAGAGAAATACTTTAGTCTTGTTTACATCAGGGTGCCGCATGTTCAATTCATAATGCGTTGAAATGAATGAATCCAAATCTGATCCAATCAGATAGGGATTAAAAGTTTTGAACTCCTGGGCCCTGGTGATCTGAGCATGTGTGGTGTCAAAGCGACAGAGATATAGCCAAGGGATGCAGTATTTTGATTCATAGCATCAATTGAGGTGCCTCTCATTTGTGACTGGGGTCTGAACAACTTGTTAATTCATAGAGCATACAGCTCATGGATACAGTATTAACTTGTTAATTCATAGAGCAAACAGCTAATGGATACAGTATTAACTTGTTAATTCATAGAGGAAACCACTAATGATACAGTATTAACAACTTGTTAATTCATAGAGCATACAGCTCATGGATACAGTATTAACAACTTGTTAATTCATAGAGCAAACAGCTAATGATACAGTATTAACTTGTTAATTCATAGAGCAAACTGCTAATGGATACAGTATTAACTTGTTAATTCATAGAGCAAACTGCTAATGGATACAGTATTAACTTGTTGATTCATAGAGCAAACAGCTAATGATACAGTATTAACTTGTTAATTCATAGAGCAAACTGCTAATGGATACAGTATTAACTTGTTAATTCATAGAGCAAACTGCTAATGGATACAGTATTAACTTGTTGATTCATAGAGCAAACAGCTAATGATACAGTATTAACTTGTTAATTCATAGAGCAAACTGCTAATGGATACAGTATTAACTTGTTGATTCATAGAGCAAACAGCTAATGATACAGTATTAACAACTTGTTAATTCATAGAGCAAACAGCTCATGGATACAGTATTAACTTGTTAATTCATAGAGCAAACCGCTAATGATAGTATTAACAACTTGTTAATTCATAGAGCATACAGCTTGATTGATTGAAAACTGTATTAACAGATTGCAGAATGGGTACAGTACAGCTCAATACATACAATTGTTAAGGGGATGCAGACCAAAGAAAGACTTTCATCTTGTTTACATCAGGGTCCCCCATTTTCAATTCATCATAACATATATGACATACAGATACAGTACTGCTACATCTATACATTTATGACATACCAGATTTGCAAATACATGTGATACGAAAAGAGTCCAGAAAAGAGAGTATATACATTTGACGTTGAAACTGTATATTGGAGGAGGTTGGGTAGGACTGTACATTGGAGGTGGTTGGGTCGGTGGGTGGAGGTTGGGTAGGGGACACTGTACAACTGTACAAGCAAAACTGTACATTGGAATATTGACAAGACCATACTTGGTCATTTACTGTACATTGGAGGGGGTTGTGTTAGGACATTTACAGGGGCCAGTTTCGAATTGCAGTCTCCCGTAGGTGTTTTTTTAGAGTGTTTTTGAATCTGAGTGGGTAGTGATTCACATTCCTTTACAGCTTTGGGTAGGGCGTTCCACATTGATGTGGCATAATTGCGAAACGTGTTTAGTCCCTTGTTTGAGCCGAATCTGGGTTTAACATGATTTGTGGAGCTCCCTCTGGTGTTGTGATCGTGGTATTCACTGACCTTTGGGAAGTATTTTGACATGTACATGGGTACCTTGGTCGTGTAGTGTATCTTGTAGACCAGGCCCATTGCAAGTTGCTGTACTCTGTCGTCTACTCTAAGCCATCCTAGGTTGTCAAAGTGGGCAGGGGTGAGGTGGGTTCTAGGAGTAAGGTCAAGCAGTAGTCTGACCAGTTTGTTTTGAGATGTTTGTAATTTTGTTTTTAGCGCCTTTGAGGTGCTTTGGTACCATGAGGTGCAAGCATAGTCGTAGTACCCTTGAATGAGTGCTCCTGCCAGAGTCTTCAGGGTATTCTTGTTTACCAGTGAGGAGATCCGGTACAAGAATCGAGTTCGTTGGTTGACTTTTTTTATTACATTGGATGCCATTTTGTCACCGGAAAGATTTGCCTCTAGGATGGAACCCAGGTAGGTAATTTCTTCTTTCCTTGTGACAATATTGTCACCCACTGTAACTGAGAAGCCGTCGGTCTTGCTGAGTTTGTTATTTGAACCGAAGAGAATGGACTCTGTTTTGCCCATGTGTAATGATAGTTTGTTATCAGCGAGCCATATGCAGATTCTGCCTAGTTCCGAGCTGAGGGTTTTTTCAACCTGTAACTTGTTCTTGTCAGAGACCAGCAGGGCTGAGTCGTCCGCAAACAGGAACAAGTTGCAGTCACAAGCTGACGACATGTCATTTGCATAAATTAGGAACAGTAGCGGTCCTAGTATGCTTCCTTGTGGAACACCACAGCTCACTGTGAGGGGGGGGGATAGGGTACCGTTTACCTCCACCATCTGTTCCCTCCCCTCAAGGTAGGATTGCATCCAGCTCACTGATAGACTATCAAAACCAATTGCTTTTAGCTTGTCAATCAGAATGGAGTGATTGACCGTGTCAAAGGCCTTTTGTAGGTCCAGCATGACCATGCCGCAGTATTTGCCTGCGTCCACCTCTTGTTTGATGTGGTCATTCAAATAGAGAAGGCATGCGTCAGTGGAGAGGGATGTTCTGAAGCCAGATTGGAATTCGTAGATTCGTTTTTTTTCCGCTAGGTACTTTTCGACCTGTTCGTAGACTATTTTTTCCATGACTTTCGAGATGGAGGTGAGAATAGAAACAGGGCGGTAGTTGCCTGGGTCTAATTTGCTGCCCTTTTTGTGCAGAGGGGTCACCCTCGCAATTTTGAAGTCCTTGGGGACGTGTCCCTGTTTTATGGAGAGGTTTATTATGTGTGTGATGATTGGGGTGATGGCGGCTGCTGAGTCTCTGAGGAATTTGGAGGGGATGTGTCATGGCCAGTGGCCTTGTTAGGTTGGAGGGCGCTCAGTTTATTGAGTACCTCATCTGTTGTTACCATTTCCAGCTTGAAGTCGTCCTTGCGGACAACATGGTGTTTGTTTAACACTGAACATGGTGTTTGTTTAACACTGAACAACATGGTGTTTGTTTAACACTGAACAACATGTTTGTTTAACACGGAACATGGTGTTTGTTTAACACTGAACAACATGTTTGTTTAACACGGAACATGGTGTTTGTTTAACACTGAACAACATGGTGTTTGTTTAACACTGAACAACATGGTGTTTGTTTAACACTGAACAACATGGTGTTTGTTTAACACTGAACATGGTGTTTGTTTAACACTGAACATGGTGTTTGTTTAACACTGAACAACATGGTGTTTAACACTGAACAACATGGTGTTTAACACTGAACAACATGGTGTTTGTTTAACACTGAACAACATGGTGTTTGTTTAACACTGAACATGGTGTTTAACACTCTGAACAACATGTTTGTTTAACACTGAACAACATGTTTGTTTAACACTGAACAACATGTTTGTTTAACACTGAACATGGTGTTTAACACTGAACATGGTGTTTAACACTGAACACCATGTTTGTTTAACACTGAACAACATGGTGTTTAACACTGAACAACATGGTGTTTGTTTAACACTGAACAACATGGTGTTTGTTTAACACTGAACATGGTGTTTGTTTAACACTGAACAACATGGTGTTTGTTTAACACTGAACAACATGTTTGTTTAACACGGAACATGGTGTTTGTTTAACACTGAACAACATGTTTGTTTAACACGGAACATGGTGTTTGTTTAACACTGAACAACATGGTGTTTGTTTAACACTGAACAACATGGTGTTTGTTTAACACTGAACATGGTGTTTGTTTAACACTGAACAACATGGTGTTTGTTTAACACTGAACATGGTGTTTGTTTAACACTGAACATGGTGTTTGTTTAACACTGAACAACATGGTGTTTAACACTGAACAACATGGTGTTTAACACTGAACAACATGGTGTTTGTTTAACACTGAACAACATGGTGTTTGTTTAACACTGAACAACATGGTGTTTGTTTAACACTGAACATGGTGTTTAACACTCTGAACAACATGTTTGTTTAACACTGAACAACATGTTTGTTTAACACTGAACAACATGTTTGTTTAACACTGAACATGGTGTTTAACACTGAACATGGTGTTTAACACTGAACACCATGTTTGTTTAACACTGAACAATATGGTGTTTAACACTGAACAACATGGTGTTTGTTTAACACTGAACATGGTGTTTGTTTAACACTGAACAATATGGTGTTTAACACTGAACAACATGGTGTTTGTTTAACACTGAACATGGTGTTTGTTTAACACTGAACATGGTGTTTGTTTAACACTGAACAACATGTTTGTTTAACACAGAACATGGTGTTTGTTTAACACTGAACATGGTGTTTGTTTAACACTGAACAACATGGTGTTTGTTTAACACTGAACAACATGGTGTTTGTTTAACACTGAACATGGTGTTTGTTTAACACTGAACATTGTGTTTGTTTAACACTGAACAACATGGTGTTTAACACTGAACAACATGGTGTTTAACACTGAACAACATGGTGTTTAACACTGAACAACATGGTGTTTGTTTAACACTGAACATGGTGTTTAACACTCTGAACAACATGTTTGTTTAACACTGAACAACATGTTTGTTTAACACTGAACATGGTGTTTAACACTGAACATGGTGTTTAACACTGAACACCATGTTTGTTTAACACTGAACAATATGGTGTTTAACACTGAACATGGTGTTTGTTTAACACTGAACAACATGGTGTTTGTTTAACACTGAACAACATGTTTGTTTAACACGGAACATGGTGTTTGTTTAACACTGAACAACATGTTTGTTTAACACAGAACATGGTGTTTGTTTAACACTGAACAACATGGTGTTTGTTTAACACTGAACAACATGGTGTTTGTTTAACACTGAACAACATGGTGTTTGTTTAACACTGAACAACATGGTGTTTGTTTAACACTGAACAACATGGTGTTTGTTTAACACTGAACATGGTGTTTGTTTAACACTGAACAACATGGTGTTTAACACTGAACAACATGGTGTTTAACACTGAACAACATGGTGTTTAACACTGAACAACATGGTGTTTGTTTAACACTGAACAACATGGTGTTTGTTTAACACTGAACATGGTGTTTAACACTCTGAACAACATGTTTGTTTAACACTGAACAACATGTTTGTTTAACACTGAACAACATGTTTGTTTAACACTGAACATGGTGTTTAACACTGAACATGGTGTTTAACACTGAACATGGTGTTTAACACTGAACATGGTGTTTAACACTGAACATGGTGTTTAACACTGAACAACATGTTTGTTTAACAGTGAACAACATGTTTGTTTAACACTGAACAACATGTTTGTTTAACACTGAACAACGTGGTGTTTGTTTAAAACTGAACAACATGGTGTTTGTCAGGGGTGTAAAGTACTTGAGTAATTGTACTTTGTTACAATACTTAAGTACTGTTTTGGGGGATTTGTACTTTACTTGAGTATTATTAGGTTTGTATACTTGTACTTTTACTCAATTACATTTCAGAGAAAAAAAACATATTTTTTACTCCTTACATTAAAAATGCACACCTACAAAGTACAAATCTTGCAGGTCCAAACATTTTAATTAGTATATTGTTTCTCTGGCCGAACTAACGTTAATGTTATTAATCCTGCGGCCGCACTTTATTTAAAAACAGCCAATCAAATCCCCATCAATGGAAAATTAACCCGCCCATACCCATGCTGATTGGTCCTTGTGCAAGACTAGAAAGCGGGGATCTTTGATTAAATACCTGCTATCAGAAGAATAGACAGTCAGAAAAAAAGTTTTTACTTTTTAGTACTTAAGTACATTTAAAAGTAGAAACTTTTTTACTTTTACTCAAGTTTGTTTTTAGCCAGATACTTTGACTTTTACGAGTACAATTTTGAGACGCTACCCATACTTTCACTTAAGTATAATTTCTGGGTACTTTTCACACCGCTGGTGTTTGTTTAACACGGAGCAACAGAAGGACGAGAGGTGAACAGCAGCCAGTTTATTGGTTCATTTTAACAGAGGCGTGGTGCGATTCCAGCAACTCGTCATCACAACTGAGAAACGAGAGGATTTTCTGCAAACAGTTAGCTTTTTTTCCCCCCCTCTCGTGAGATTTGAAGAAATGTCTCAGATCATCATATACATCTCATCACGGATCATCAGTCGGTCCCTGATTTACAAAACATCGCAGAAGACCCCCCGGTCCTACGCACAGAGGAGGGTAAAAGGAAAACGGAAGAGGGATGTTCCAGCCCATGCATTAATAGAAACCCATGGGACTCTGTAGACAAAATGGCTGCTGAGAGAAGCTCAGCTCATCCAGCAGTAGAAAACAGCTCACTTCATATCCTGAGTCTTCACATCATGTGGGGCGCGTGGACTAGTAGAGAACAGGGAACAACCGCACAAACAAGAGGAGGCATTCCACAGTTACATGTTTTCATTCAGAACAATTATGATCAGGGGAAATGTCTGTGAGTGTGTGTTCGATGCTGCTCTCTTCAAAGGTTGTGAAGTAGTGATGGGAAGTAGTCAGATATAATAGATGAGGTTTCAGACAGAGAGGAGTGGCTTGTTGCTATGGCACTGAGTCGGTAAACGCATTCTATACAGACAGGAAGTGAAGCAGACAAGACACTTAGTACCAACGTAGAGGAGAGAGACCGGCACACAATGAGGGGCAAGAGGAGGAGGTGGCTTTTTGGTTCATCATTTTTTTGTTTTTGTTTTTTTGTTAAACGGTTGTTAAGTGTTTATGGAAATAAATACTAAATTCTCTAACCTCTCAAGTAACACAATTGTCGACATCACGATACTAAGAAAAACAAAAAAAAACACAACGCAGCTAATGGAAAAACAAAAACATGAACATCTTTACATAGTAAACATGATGTACTGATAGATCTGTCACTTTTAATTCCCCTGCAGATGTACATCTAAAAATATATTTTACATTGTACAGAGTGTAATGTGGAAAATGGCGAAAAAAAAATAAAAAAAAAAAATGTCCAGGGCAGCCATTTTGTACAAACTCCTCACACGATGCAGGATAGGGGTCGTAGGGTCGCGGAGGAGTGGGCTTAATGTCACTGTTCTAGGGTCACGACCTCCACCGCCTGGCCGTCCAGCGTGACCGTGTTGTCGATGCGCGTGGTGACGGGCGCCATGGCAACCTGGACGGGCCGGTTCCCCTGAGCGAGGCTGGTGACGACCGTCTGGTACATGCTGACGGGGATCTGGACCAGACCTGAGAGGGGGGAGAGAGAGGGGGGGGAGAGAGGTTACATGCTGATCTGGACCAGGCCTGAGAGGGGGAGGGAGGGAGAGGTTACACACAGCGGGGTCTCTCTTACACACACCCACACACCTGAGACGGACATGACACCTTGTTTCAAGCACATATTCTTTTTTATTTCTTATTTTTGTCAGACCATTTTTGCTGTGTAGAGTTCTCTCTCCTGATTGGTTAAAGTGACACATTTTAAAAAGGTGCTGTAAGTGGTATTTTCTTTCTTAAAATAAGTGGTCTACATGTTAAAATAAGTAGTCTACGTGTTAAAATAAGTGGTCTATGTGTTAAAATAAGTAGTCTTCTTTTTTTTTAAACTTTGGCCATTTCCCTGGCTCTTTTATACGTTTATCGCATTTATACTTGGTCAAGTTTGACCGACAGAAGCAGGCTGAAAGGGTTCAGATGGGGGGGAAGACACTCTGGGAAAGGCACGGCTGCAGTCCGGGATTCGAACTCGCTCAGCCCCAGATCCGTGACGAGCACGGTTGTCCACGGCGCTGAAATAGCACTCGCGGTACGTGGTGAGCTACTGGAGCTCCCCTAAATAAGTAGTCTTCTACATATTAAAATATGTGGCCTACATGTTAAAATAAGTGGTCTACATGTTAAAATAAGTGGTCTACGTGTTAAAATAAGTGGTTTACATGTTAAAATAAGTGGTCCACGTGTTAAAATAAGTAGTCTTCTACATATTAAAATATGTGGCTTACATGTTAAAATAAGTGGTCTACATGTTAAAATAAGTAGTCTACATGTTAAAATAAGTAGTCTACATGTTCAAATATGTGGCCTACATGTTCAAATAAGTGGTCTACATGTTAAAATAAGTGGTCTATGTGTTAGAATAAGTAGTCAACATGTTAAAAGAATAGTTCTGCATTCTGACAGCTATCACTGATATAGTCTGTCCCTCGACACTGCAGTAAACACAAAATACATGTTATGGTATCCTGTTCTCACTTGAACCAATCAGGAGAGAGAACTCCACACAGCAAAAATGGTCCGACAAAAATAAGAAATAAAAACAAATATGTGCTTGAAACAATGAACATAATTTGCCAGCAAATTTGACTTGGTAAGATTTCTTGAAATAAGTTAAAATATCTAGGATTCTCTCTCCTGATAAAGTGGGAAAAGGATACCAGACCATGTATTTTCTGTGTGAGTGGAGGGACTGGGAGACCCATGTTACTGACCAGTGATGGCTGTTTACTGCAGAGTGGAGGGACTGAGTGAGAGACCCATGTTACTGACCAGACACTCTATATCAGTGATGGCTGTTTACTGCAGAGTGGAGGGACTGGGAGACCCATGTTACTGACCAGACACTCTATATCAGTGATGACTGTTTACTGCAGAGTGGAGGGACTGAGAGACCCATGTTACTGACCAGACACTCTACATCAGTGATGACTGTTTACTGCAGAGCGGAGGGACTGAGACCCATGTTACTGACCAGACACTCTATATCAGTGATGACTGTTTACTGCAGAGCGGAGGGACTGAGACCCATGTTACTGACCAGACACTCTACATCAGTGATGGCTGTTTACTGCAGAGTGGAGGGACTGGGAGACCCATGTTACTGACCAGACACTCTATATAAGTGATGGCTGTTTACTGCAGAGCGGAGGGACTGAGACCCATGTTACTGACCAGACACTCTACATCAGTGATGGCTGTTTACTGCAGAGTGGAGGGACTGGGAGACCCATGTTACTGACCAGACACTCTATATAAGTGATGGCTGTTTACTGCAGAGTGGAGGGACTGAGTGACCCATGTTACTGACCAGACACTCTATACTGCAGAGTGGAGGGACTGAGTGACCCATGTTACTGACCAGACACTCTATACTGCAGAGTGGAGGGACTGAGTGACCCATGTTACTGACCAGACACTCTATACTGCAGAGTGGAGGGACTGGGAGACCCATGTTACTGACCAGACACTCTATATAAGTGATGGCTGTTTACTGTAGAGTGGAGGGACTGAGTGACCCATGTTACTGACCAGACACTCTATACTGCAGAGTGGAGGGACTGGGAGACCCATGTTATTGACCACACACTCTCAGTGATGGCTGTTGGAATGTAGAGCTACTTAACACTTATTTTAACAGAAGAATACCACTTACAGCACCTTTACGAACCTTTTTTTTATTTTTAATTAATACTTTAACCCTTTCACTGCCACACGACAGAAGGTTAACCCTTTACGGTCGCCGTCGGTTGTGTGATAGTAAAGGGTTAACCTTCTGTCATGTGGCAGTGAAAGGGTTAACCGGCTGTCGTGCAGCAGTGAAAGGGTTAACCTTCTGTGTGTCGCCGCAGTGAAAGGGTTAACCGTTTTGGTAGCGTGGCAGTGAAAGGGTTAATAGTTATATAGAAATTAATCAACACAGAATTTTGTGGGCAAAACAATCCATCTCATTATAAGGCGAATAGGTTTGTAAAGTAATACTGTTCTTAAAACAGACACCTGCTCCTCTGTCTTTTAGTCCCCCCCCCCCCCCCCCCCCCCGATACAGAACATGCAGCGTTATGGACAGAGAGGCCGGGCCAGTTCTGCAGTAAAGTCCAGGTAACTGTGTGCGACAGCCAGGCCGCCATGTTAGAGACACAGCACTGCTGAACAATGGTCCGATTGAGCCTCGCTCTGCCCCCCCCTGCCCAGCTGTGTGTGTGTGTGTGTGTGTGTGTGTGTGCGTCCTGGGGATTATTGCTGCAGTCACGTGGGTCTCTGCCCCACAAGCTGTCAGAGTGGCAGCGAGGATAAAAGGTCAGTAACTAGTCGTCTGCGCGGCTCCATTTACTGACAAGCAAGATTCAGTCCCGTCGCAAAACTCACAGAATTGCTATTCGATAGTCACTGGGAACTATTCGAATACTAATCTAATTAAGATGGAGTCTTTACTAAATATCGAACGTGAGATAATCGGGAGCATGTCTATGTTCCCCGGGTCCTATGTTCCCCGGGTCCTATGTTCCCCGGGATCTATGTTCCCCACTTTGATTGATTGATTGATTGAACATTTTAGACCACCAGCCCTGATTCCAAACTCTAACCTTAACCAGTTCGAAAGAGGGCCTAAGCTTAACCGTTCGAAACAAGGCGGACATTAATAATTAATAAAATAATAAAAATTAATAAAAATTTCAATCTATTAATCAATCAAAGTGGGGAACATAGAACCCGGGGAACATAGGACCCGGGGAACATAGGGATGATCCCAGATACGGCGGCTACGTGGCGCAGTGGGCAAGGCGCTCGCAACGAATGCTGGAGACTGGGCTCGAACAGGATGCCTCCTGTTCGAGCCCAGCTCTCCACATTGCTTTCAGTTTAGCTGGTCGTCCACAGTAATACACATTGGCCGTATTACGGGGAGGGAAACTGAAGGGTGGGGATCGGGCGTTGTGGACAGCGACTCCTACAGGTCGGTTGGTGCGCCTGTGCAGTAGAATCAAGAAGCGACGGGGGCGGGGCCCCTCCAAAGCCCAGACCCCCGACGCTGAAAGATCGAGCCGCGCAGGTGAAAAGATGCGACGGCTGTTACCTCGAGTATCGGAGGGGACTCATGCTATGTATGACTTAGTCCACATTGCAGCCGGCTTGTGGGAGGCAAGAAACAACGTTCGGAGACAGGGGAGGGTTGAATTGGATGATATGAAAATTGGGATGGGAGAAAAATTGAAAATGGGAGAAAAAGTGGATAAAAAAAAGGGGATGATCCCAGATAATCCAACACTGCTGTCATTGCTAACAGCTAATGCTAGCGGACCAGGCTAGCGTATTTTCCGGATTTGCGTTAATTCTGAAAGGTACATCACTGATGCTTGTAATTAAACATAGTGAAACAACACGGCAAACGTACAAAACGTTGCTACCATGTAACGTGTCCGGTCTCTCTCTCTTCATCTTTCCTTTCCGTTCCCCCAGCTGTTAACAGACTGTTATGCTACCTGGCTAGCTAGCAGGCTGTACCCAGCATGTTAACAGACTGTTATGCTACCTGGCTAGCTAGCAGGCTGTACCCAGCATGTTAACAGACTGTTATGCTACCTGGCTAGCTAGCGAGCTGTACCCAGCATGTTAACAGACTGTTATGCTACCTGGCTAGCTAGCGGGCTGTACCCAGCATGTTAACAGACTGTTATGCTACCTGGCTAGCTAGCGGGCTGTACCCAGTATGTTAACAGACTGTTATGCTACCTGGCTAGCTAGCGGGCTGTACCCAGCATGTTAACAGACTGTTATGCTACCTGGCTAGCTAGCGGGCTGTACCCAGCATGTTAACAGACTGTTATGCTACCTAGCTAGCTAGCGAGCTGTACCCAGCATGTTAACAGACTGTTATGCTACCTGGCTAGCTAGCGGGCTGTACCCAGCATGTTAACAGACTGTTATGCTACCCTGCTAGCTAGCGGGCTGTACCCAGCATGTTAACAGACTGTTATGCTACCCTGCTAGCTAGCGGGCTGTACCCAGCATGTTAACAGACTGTTATGCTACCCTGCTAGCTAGCGGGCTGTACCCAGCATGTTAAAAGACTGTTATGCTACCCTGCTAGCTAGCGGGCTGTACCCAGCATGTTAAAAGACCGTTATGCTACCCTGCTAGCTAGCGGGCTGTACCCAGCATGCGGTTCAGTGGTGTAACAGTTAATAGGGTCCCTCTCAATACACCACACAGTGTAGTTGCCAAGGGGGAATATCTTTTTTTTGGAGCCAAAACAATATTCGCATGAACTATTTGATTTCTTTAAAATAATTTGACCACTATTGGAATATTCAAAAATCAAGGGGTGAGAGAGGCCCCCTCCTCTGTGTGGGGGTGAGAGAGAGGGGGTGAGAGAGGCCCCCTCCTCTACAGAGGGTTCTCACAGCGCTGGCAGGGCTCACTGACTGACTGTGTTGATGCAGGTCCTTGTTGCCAGCGGTGATTGCGGAGCAGAGAGGGGCTCAGGCCTGGCCTGGCGAGGTAACAACAGCACCGAGTCGAGTGGCTCCAGCAGCCACTCATTACTGACACTGAGGGCCTGTTGTGGCCCCCGAGATGTGTGCGTCTGTGTGTGCGCATGGTGTGCGTTTGTGCCAGTGAAGGGTCTCTACACACACAAGCCAATCAGTAGCGTCTAACGCAGCGCACTTAGAAGCGGTGCTCTCCTCTCCCCTGCCCCCCCCGCGGCGGTGATTAGCTAAAGGTCAACAGTCCCGGAGCAGCGATACGACCCCTGGCTCCGGGTCGTCCGCCGCTCGCTCAGATATAAGTGAGACGACCGCATATTGTGAAGACGGGCGATACAGTGGTGTAGCTTTACATACCTGTCTGTCAATCAAAGTTGTACGTGATTTAATTGATTGTTATCCATACTTGTCTAATTGTTATGATTGTATATGCTGTGTGATTGTATATGCCTTTAATTTTTTTTGCTTAACTCTGTATATTTTTTAAGTTTAAATAAAGGTTTAAAATTAAATTAAATCCAGCTGATAAGTAATTTTTATATTAGTATTACTAAGGACCAAAGGTAGCAACTGGCACGATGCGCAGATTGCAACAAAACAACAACAACAACAACATCTTAACCAGCAATTCAATGTCGTATCGAGTCTTAAATATCAAGGCAAGTGAAAACATTTGCCAGTTGACCATTACTCACACGCCGGCCATTTTGCTCCCATGTCATGCACAGGTTGGGATCCCTGAAAGCCACCGTGTGAACAGGGTCAACGGGGCGAGGCGAATTCACTTATTTCAATACCACAGTCTCTCTTCTTGATGCCCCCCCCCCAATTGTCCAGATTTTCCCCAGTTGTCAAGAAAAACAAGATCCTAAGACTCAATACTGTACACATGTATGGCAGGGCATGTTATTCAGCCAGCTTGAATATTTTTCAAGGGTAGCCATTTTGCAAAAAACAACAAAAAAAACAGCTACAGCCTTACTTTGAAATTCACTTCCTCTCAAGTAGAAAACGTTGCGGGTGTCTTGCGTTTCGTCGTCACCTGGAACAGGAACAGAGAGTGAGACACCATTAAAGGAACAGAGAGTGAGACACCATTAAAACAACAGCCCTTTCAGGCCAGGACCTCACATGTGTGGCTAGGAGTTGGAGAACTGAACATTCCATCAACAGGCGACTAGCTCATTTAAATCCAGCGTGGGGGGGGGGGGGGGGAGGGGGTATTTAATTACAGTAGTTTGTCTGTAGTTCAACTAAATCCAAATGTACATGGTGATTATAGTTTTTTTTTAAGCTAGTTTGAGGTTTAGTTCATTACTGGAAGTTTGAGAGGCTGAACGGGAAGTTTGAGAGGTTGAGCAGGATGTTTGAGAGGCTGAACAGGAAGTTTGAGAGGTTGAGCAGGATGTTTGAGAGGCTGAGCAGGAAGTTTGAGAGGCTGAACGGGAAGTTTGAGAGGCTGAACAGGATGTTTGAGAGGCTGAACAGGAAGTTTGAGAGGCTGAGCAGGAAGTTTGAGAGGCTGAACGGGAAGTTTGAGAGGCTGAACAGGATGTTTGAGAGGCTGAACAGGAAGTTTGAGAGGCTGAGCAGGAAGTTTGAGAGGCTGAGCAGGAAGTTTGAGGCTGAACAGGAAGTTTGAGAGGCTGAACGGGAAGTTTGAGAGGCTGAACAGGAAGTTTGAGAGGCTGAACAGGAAGTTTGAGAGGCTGAACAGGAAGCTTGAGAGGCTGAACGGGGACTTTGAGAAGCTGAACAGGAAGTTTGAGAGGCTGAACAGGAAGTTTGAAAGGCTAAACGGGGACTTTGAGAGGCTGAACAGGAAGTTTGAGAGAACTTTGCTTGTGTGTCATAAGTAAGAGATTCCGCTCTGACAACTACACTGACAAGCTCATTGTTCAGACCGTCGTTATGATAAAGTTATGATGAAAATGTTCATCAGTTCTGTGAAGAACCCAAATAGGATTAAAGCGATTATACTTTGTTATTACATTTCACGTGTGGATTTGATATATATATATATATATATATATATATATATATATATATATATATATATATATATATATATATATATATATATATATATAAATAGTTTGGACTACTTTTACAAACTATATTTCCCCTGAGGGTAGCTTTGCTGTAGTTCAACTCCTTCCAGTGTGAAGTAACAGGTAGCTTGTAAAACTATACTTCCAGAGTAGCTTCCGCTTACACTGAAGGTTTTCATTACACCTGAGGTTAAATGAGTCACATGATCCTAAAATGTAATTCTAGAGCAGAGCAGCTGCCAGACTCCTAGGGGTCAAACGCAGGGCAGCGACTGGAAACTAGTGTCATATTGAGGCTCAACACTAAAGACACGGAGGAGAAAGGGCTCCTGATGTCATTATTGAGGCTCAACACTAAAGACAAGGAGGTTAATCACCTGTACATTGTATATTACTGTTGCACTTTACCGTTACATTTGCACTCTGGTTGGATGCCAGACTTCTTTTTGTTGTACTGTACTTGTGCTGCATGATGACAGTACATTTTAATCTAATCTAATCAACCTAGCTGTAGACAGAAAGGTTTGATGCTCCCTCTCTCCTCTCCTGCTCTGTCCTTCATACCTTCCTTCTGTGGGTGCCGTGTCCGTCTCTCTCCTCAGTACATTAGTCCTAATCTAATTTTATATTAGGGATGAATTATTATTACAACTCACATAATTTGCCTTTTGACAGCTACTAGTCCCACGGTCAAACAAACTCAGTCTCACTCCGAGTAGTGCTGCGATTAGTAAAATAATATGCTTCAAGTTCAATCTTGAAGGTCAAACAGGCAAAAGTAAATTGCATAACAAATTAATTCCGTGGCTGTATTTCAAGTGTACATTTGGATGGTGGGCCTGATGGAAAAATACTTTGCTAAGAGCTGCACTCTTAGATGTATTACTGGGGACGGATATGATGCGCACCACTGTGTCCTGTATGGCAGGGTGGGTTGGTCCTCTCTTGCAGAAAGGCTCAACAAACACTGCTATTTGTTAATTTTTAAAGCCCTTATTGGTAAGCAACCTCTTTATATCTCTTCACTGTTAAGATTGGAATATTGGAACCTATTCGACTCTATCTAATGACGGTTCTTAGAAACCCTCAAGTATGTTCTGTTCCGATGACTGGATGGTTCTTAAGGGGTCCCCACACGGCGAGCGATTTTAGCCAGGCGACCGATTTTTTTAGCGAGCAGACAGACAGAATTGTATCGCCTTCATTGTTATGAATGAGAGAACCCACACGGCAGGAGATTCTGAAGCGACGGTCGCGCAGCTATTTCTGTCGCCTCGCTCAAAATCGCCTCGATCCTATTTTTGGAGGCGACGGCAGGCAGGACAATGAGGAAATAACATGACTTCTAAGTAGTTCTACTGGTGTATCATTTGTACACCATTAATGTATCATTCAATACATTCATTGATCAATAACCTCCGTATTATTACCATGCTACTTATGTTCATTATTATTAATGGGAACAATTTAAATAAATAACGTTAGTTTGAGAAGCTGTAGTGGCCGCTTGTCATTAACTAATAAATGAACAATGCGCCACGATGCATCTACTAGTGTTTTTATACTCGGGTAACAAAAGAAGTTGTGGATGTTGACAGAGTTTAATGTCCAGGCTGCAGCTGATGTAGTTTGTAAGGTTTATTGTCCAAAGAAAATTATGGTTGAGAACAAAACAGTTTGCGTCTTCCGTGAAAAATACACTCTCTCAGCAGCTGCATAACAATACTTGTCCAATCGTTGGTAATGAACGTATCGTAGCGATCAGGCATGCAGTAATGTCAGGAAGAATGAGGAGAGGTTGTATTCGTATATGGTGGTTTAATTCCAGCTCAATATGGGTTTTACAGGTTAATATTCCCTCGTAACGCGCAACACAGCTACCTGCTAGTGCTAGTGAAGAGCTGCTAATATGCTCACTTCACAACAACATGACGTCCGGTCCCGGCGGTCCGTCCTCCTATATCTCCCGGGGGGAAACAAGTAACCACACCCCCAGCTAGACAGAGCGACGGTCGCCTCTGGTGTGGGGGGATAAGCGATTGTCGTTGAGCAACAGGCGATCGCATCGCCAGGCGACGTCTGTCGCCCGCCGTGTGCAGACCACTTTAGGGTCCCTCAAGAATTCTATTTTGGGATTGCCGACCTCCGTAGATTTCAAATGGACAGAGGACATCGTTAGAATGTTCAGTTCACAAAGTTCATCTCAAGTTCAAGTTCAAGTTTCAAGTTTCTTTAATATTTGTCATACAGAAGTACAGAATACTTTTATACAAAATGCTTCTTACTGTTACGCTCCAGAGACTGTGCAAGACAAGATAAGTATGAAATAAAATAACATAGTAAAATTAGAAGTAAAAAAATGAGGGCACAGTGTTCAGTTTAGACATATGTACAATGTTCGATGCAGAATAGACGTAGTTACCATACAATATACAATACTGTGCAGTGTACTAATATACAATACTATATAGTGCAAGGCAGAAATGGGACGAGGTGCAATTTAGGTACAATTCACAGTAGGTGTACGAGTTGTAGTGCAAATCCTTTATCAATAAATATAAAGTGTAAAGTGTGTTTGTGTGATCTAAAGTGTGGAGAGTGGGTGCTGCAGTGTGTTGTTTGTTTGAGTGAGTGTGTGCGTGTGGGTGTGTGTGCTGTGTGCATTTGATGGTTGTATATCTCACGTTATATACATTGGTACTGTACGTCGGAGCGCGTTAGTAGTAGAACTGCGAGCGCTGCTACTCTACGACTAGGGATGGGTACCTACATTTACATTTACATTTAGTCATTTAGCTGACGCTTTTATCCAAAGCGACTTACAAGTTCTGTGCGACAAGACAGCAAGAAGGGTATAACTCTATCAGCTGAGTAACAATGTTCATCAAAGTGTTGCCGGTACTTTAGTCTCAAGAAATGTAATTTACCTACCTCAGTCGTGAAAAAAAATCCAAACTTCAAATAACTACAATTTCGACAGTTTTCGGCCTAGGTAAGCATATATTGTGCGTGTGAACGTTGACATGAAAAGAAAAAGTTTAAAAAAAAACAGTTTGAGTGCCAGCCATTAACATGGGAAAAACTGGTTAAATGCCAGCACCCACTTCAATGATAGCGTTGTGAACGCATAATCTCTCTCTCTAAATTATGGCTATGTGTCTAATCTGCCTGTCGTTTATCAATGACTTGTTTGCAGTCAACATTGTTGAAACAGATTTTTTTTTCAGGAACCTCGGGGTCATCTCGACAGCAATTTAAAATTTGACAAACAGGTCAGCGCCGTAATCAAAAACAGTTTTTACCACCTTAGACCCCTGGCGAAGACAAAGGCATACCTCTCCCAAAGTAACCTAGAGACGGTGATACATGCCTTTGTCACCACTCGCCTCGACTACTGCAATGCCCTTTACACGGGCATCGACAAATCTTGCTTCGCCGCCTCCTCACCAAAACAAAAAAACATGAACATATCAGCCCAGTTTTGGCCTCGCTCCACTGGCTGCCTGTCCGCTTTAGGATCGATTTAAAATTAGCCCTAAATGTTTTTAAATCACTAAATGGCACGGCTCCTCCCTATCTGTCCGAACTCCTGCACCGCCACACCCCCCACGATCCCTCAGATCAGCTGACCAGCTGCTACTGGTGGTGCCTAGAACTAGGCTCAAGACTAGGGGAGACAGAGCTTTCTCCACCGCAGCGCCTAGACTGTGGAACAGCCTCCCCCTCAGCGTACGGACCGCCCAGACCGTGCAGGCTTTTAAAAACCTACCTGTTCTCCTTGGCCTTCCCCCCCACTTAATCACCACTAGACCCCTGGCCCTTCTATCCTCTTTGTTTTACTGTGTCCTACCTGTTTTTATTACTTCATTGCTTTACTATGTTTTTAATGTTATATCTTGCATCATATTATTTTGTTTTTATTACTTTCATTGCTTTATTATGTTTTTTTTTTCTCTTTCATCTTTTCCCCCCTCCTTTTTCCTCCGATTTTCTCCCATCCCAATGTTAGTCGTTATGCCAATTCCCAATCCCCTTCCTGGTCGCTGCGCACTTACCCCCCACAGTCGGTCTGGGAGAGTGGAGGCTATCACGTGCTTCCTCCGACACACGTCTAGCCAATCAACCGCTTCTTTTCACCTGGCAGCGCGGACTCTCACTGAGAGGGTGTAACGTGTGGAAGGATCACACTACCCCCCTTAGATCCTATCCGCGCTGAGCAGGCGCCCCGGACCGAACTGTAGGAGTCGCTGTTTACAACGACCCGGACCCACCCCGCCAGCTTTCCCACCCTCTAATACAGCCAATTGTATTAGTGTGAACGGCCAGCCAAGCTGGTGACAACGCCGGAGCTGTGAGCTGGATTCGAACAGGCGAATCCAGTGTCTCCGGTGTTGGTGACGAACGCAATCTCCGCTACGCCACCTGACCGCCTTGCTTTATTATGTTTTTAATCTTATATCTTGCATCACATTATTTTGTTTTTATCAACTTGCCTGTGAAGCACTTTGGTGCCAGCTGCCGCTGCCTGAAAATGTGCTATATAAATAAAATTGACTTGACTTGACTTGACAGTGTAGGTTATTTTATTAGGATTAAGTGCATGACAGTAGGGTCATCTCTAGCATCAACTATATCTCTAACATCAACTATATCTCTAGTGTAGCATCAACTATATCTCTAGCATCAACTATATCTCTAGTAGGGGTGGACGGTATAAACGGTATAGAAAGTACACCGGTATGAATTTGCGCTACGGTATGCATTTTGACTATACCTTGTGACCCGTAGACTAGAGCAGCTCTTAAAGTAGCAATGACGTAACCAGCTTTTTTCTTCCCGCTAACGCTACTTGACGATTCACTCGACGTTTGCAGTGGTCGTTGCATAGCATAGTGTTTAATTGTACAGAGTCTTTCTCCACTTGCTCACGGACCTTGCCATATAGTTTTGGCATTTCAATTTGGCTAAGGAGGCTGAGAGGAGACTTGCTTTAGCGCAGCAACAGGCTAATGTTAGCCGCTAAGCTAACTAACGTTAGCCGCTAACTAACGTTCTAACGTGACTCCGCGGCACCAGTTCCATTAGTGATGAAGGGGGGGGTTATATTGACGAGGCTTGGCAACAGAGGTTCAAAGATAACTTCACATTTATTGGCTATTCGTTTCTTTATATCGCTTTAGCCATCGGGCCGCTCCCATTTCCAACTCTGTGTGTTGACAATGACATCCTGGTGTGACATCATCAACTACGGCAACTTAGGACGCTCAAACATCACGTTCTCTCGCTCTCTCTCTACGTTGTCAAACATGTACACTAAAGTTAAGTTATGTTGGAGTTGTATTGTGTTTGAGTTGTTTGAGGGAAAGAAACCTCCTGTAGTTTGTATTTCATGAAAAAAGTGTTTTTCAGAGATGGAAGTAACTTGAGAAAAGGTTTTGCATTTTTCTATTGAAGTTTTGCACAATAAATGTTATTAAAATACCTCTGTACTGTGTGAAATATGTCCCTAGTAATACAAGAGTACAGTAATAGCTGCCATACCAGTGTTTTACCCCTTCAGAAGCCTTTATATAGACATTTTAAGATAAATGAATATACCGTGATATATACCGTTACCGTCTATGCTTCAAATTATACCGTGATATACATTTGAGACCATACCGTCCAGCCCTACTCTCTAGCCTCCCGTCCTGCGGTGTGACTTACCGTTAACGTCCTGCACCCCCGCCAGAGCGCCCACCGCTGCCGCTGTCTCCCCGGCCAGGACGATCTGCCCTCCGCCCTGCAGGGTGGCCTCGGCGAGCGTCGCTACCGCAGTGAGCGGCCGCCTCGCTGCAACACACACACACACATACATGAAGGCACACACATATACATGAAAGCACACACACATACATGAAGGCACACACATATACATGAAGGCACACACATATACATGAAGGCACACACACACACATACATGAACGCATGCACACACATACATTCAACGCATGCACAACACACATACATAAATATATATAAATATAAAATATATATCAAAGAATTGTATTGAAAAAAACAGAACGAAAAAGAACTCAATATATGCAGCAATCAAATGTTGAAATGTATAAAAACAGCTATATATATCCATGGGATATCACAATATTACAATACTATCCAAATGTGCACTGGATAAAATGTATACCTTCACACTAATAAAACAAATAGTCTTATTGGCTGAGCGCGGCTGGCATTCGTGTGACATCACGTCCAGATTCACGTCTGGGGGTTATTAGAGTGAGGGGGGGGGGGCTGGGGGTTATTAGAGTGAGAGGGGCCTGGGGGTTATTAGAGTGAGGGGGGGGCTGGGGGTTATTCGAGTGAGGGGGGGGGGGGGGGCTGGGGGTTATTAGAGTGAGGGGGGCCTGGGGGTTATTAGAGTGAGGGGGGGGGGGGCTGGGGTTATTAGAGTGAGGGGAGGGGCTGGGGGTTATTAGAGTGAGGGGGGGCCTGGGGGGTTATTAGAGTGAGGGGGGGGCCTGGGGGTTATTAGAGTGAGGGGGGGGGGGCTGGGGGTAATTAGAGTGAGGGGGGCTGGGGGTTATTAGAGTGAGGGGGGGCTGGGGGTTATTAGAGTGAGGGGGGCTGGGGGTTATTAGAGTGAGGGGGGCTGGGGGTTATTAGAGTGAGGGGGGGCCTGGGGGTTATTAGAGTGAGGGGGGGGGGCTGGGGGTAATTAGAGTGAGGGGGGCTGGGGGTTATTAGAGTGAGGGGGGGCTGGGGGTTATTAGAGTGAGGGGGGGCTGGGGGTTATTAGAGTGAGGGGGGGCTGGGGGTGCAGGCTAAGCAGCTTTCCCTGGGCCTCTTATGGAGTCTGTCACGTCTCCCTGAAGACAGGTGCTGAGGTTTCTAACAAAGCTGTTCCATCAGGATGTCTCCCAGTGGAGTCAGAGCTGCCCGTCAGAACCGTCAGTTAACATTCTGCTTTCACTCCTTTCTGTTCAGTTCAATCTTCCTCTATTAGTCATCTTGCGTTACGTTTTTATAGAAGCGGCTTCTAAAAAAGAATAGTCTGTGCTTAACTTGTGATGTACAGTAGAGTAATGATATCCAGGAAGCCTTCAATATAAATAACAATACACTACGACATCAGAATATCTGAGATCTCAGTTGATAAAACACATCTTTTTACAGCAAGACAGAGAGGAGGTGGTTCTCAGTCAAGGTCAGACAGAGAGACAGAGAGAAAGAGGGAGAGAGAGAGAGATAGACAGAGAAAGAGATAGCCGGAGAGAGAGAAAGATAAAGAGAGAGAGATAAAGAGAGGGAGAGATAGACAGAAAGAGAGATTGAAAGAAAGAAAATACAGAAAGATAAAAAGAGAGGAGAAAGAAAGAAAGAAATACAGAGAAAGAGAGAAAGACACAGAAAGAGATAGAAAGACAGAGAAAGAGAGGGAGGAGAGAGAAAGACACTGACAGACAGAGAGATATATAAAGAGAAAGAGAGATTGAAAAGAAAGAAAGAGAGAGAGAAAGATAAAGAGAGGGAGAGAGAGAAAGAAAGACAGAGAAAAAGAAAGACAGAAAGAGAGATTGAAAGAAAGAAATTGACAGAAAGAGAAAGAGAGAGAGAAAGAAAGAAAGACAGAGAAAGAGAGAAAGACACAGAAAGAGAAAAAGAGAGAGGAGAGAGAAAGACACTGACAGACAGAGAAAGAGAGATATATAAAGAGAAAGAGAGATTGAAAGAAAGAAAGAGAGAGTAAAGGACAGCGAGGTGAAAAGCAACCCCCCCCATAGTGGGAATAACAGGGACATAATGTCCTGGTGATTTCTGCTGAGCAGAGCTCTCAGTGTAACTGGCCTGCAGGGAGGGGGGGGGCAGCAGGGAGGGGGGGCAGGGGCTCAGGTGGTACAGGTAACAAGCCCCCAGGGGGAAACACCGATACACAACAGAGATTAGCGCCCTGGCATCACCACAGTGAGAGAGAAGCCAACATCTCAATATCTACGACGTGCAACACAGCCTCAACTCCCAGGAAGCTCTCTAGGTGTTCCAAGGTCGACACAGCGGACACAGATTTCACAATAAAAGCACGTTATTTCACACATTAAGAGCTCAAAGGAGTCCATGCGATTTTTCTGTGTTTTTTTTTTATCTTCTTCATAGTTATTGCTTTACGTCAGGAAAAATATATGAAAAGTTGAAATAGAAAAATAAAGATGGAGAAAATAAAATACTTACAAAGGAGGTACGTTTATCTAAAATTATTCTTTATTGACTTCGTTTTACAAACGAGCATTTAACACCAGTGTTAATTTAGCCAATAAAAATGATGACTAAATATGGTCGTCAACGAAGCTTTTCCCCCTGACGTTAACGGAGATCATGTGACACTAACGTGACAATTATTCATCCAAATGTCGTTGACTAAAAACGACGACACAAAATATAGTTTGTAAAATAAAATCTTGCTAAACGTTTATTCAACATCAACACTGTTTACTTGCTATCTAACAGGAACTCGTTTGCAGACAGGAAAGTAACAAACATAATTGTCTGTACAGAACCCTTAGCCGTCGCGTGTCGCGCTAACCCTTCCAGAAGCTTTGTGGTCCGGGCTTGAACTTTCCATAAAAGTGTCTCCAATATATCCATTTAGTTAGATCCAGCACTGAATGTATCTTGTGATTATTATAAATTTTCAACAAGGACAACAACAACTATTAGCGTTAGTTATTTCCTGGTTGACGTGATGTCACACGAATGCCACGGGCTCAGCCAATAGACAATTTTTTTTTGAAAACAGATACCCATAATTTCCGATATCACATTTTAATGCCAATATCGGTAGGCCGATAATATCAGACATCCCTAGTGTGACATTTGGATAGTATTGTAATATTGTGAAAACAATTTCAATAAATTTGAATATCGTGGAAAAGTTCATATATTTCGCTGTATTGATGCAGTAATTTGTGCAAAATGAGCCCCAACCAAGTGAACATACATGAACAGAAGGCCGACATTTCTATATACATTTTATTTTCAAACTTTCTGAGATACTGAATCATCAAAATTAAAACAAATAAAGGCTTGAAATATTTCACTTTGTGTGTAACGAATACCTATCTATAATCTATGAGAGTTTCGCTTTTTGAATTGAATTACTGAAATAAAATAACTTTCCCACAATATTCTAATTTATTGAGCTGCACCTGTATAATATAGCTTATTTAAAAAAATAAAATTTACATTTCAACATTTGATTGCTGCATTCGGGCTCAGCCCTAGTTCAGTAATCTTCTGTCAACATGACTAGTAATTTACATGGTGATATTTCTGTACATCATCAGATATGAGTGTGTGTGTCCCCCCCCCACGGGCAACACTCACCTGTTCAGCGCCATGGTGACGGTGGCTCCTCCCCCTGCTCCCCCTGACCCCTCATCTACGGGCAGCACCCACCGGTTGAGGGCCATGGTGACGGTGGCCCCGGGCTGCATCTCGTGGGAGGCGGCGACGGCCGCTTCCGCCAGAGACGCTACAGCCTGAGTGGCTTCAGACTGAGTCGTCTGTATGGTCATCTCCCCCCCCTGGAGGGTCGCCCAGTTCTGTTCCACCTGGAGGGGGGGGGGAGAAAGAGAGAGAGAGAAAGAGGGGGGGATGGAAAGAGAGAGAGAGGGGGGAGGGAGGGAGAGAGAGAGAGAGAGGGAGAGATGGAGGGGGAGAGAGGGGGAGAGATAGAGAGAGGGGGGAGGGAGAGAGAGGGAGACAGAGAGAGAGGGGGGAGGGAGGGGGAGAGAGAGGGAGAGAGAGAGAGATGGAGGGGGAGAGAGAGAGAGAGGGGGGGGAGAGATAGAGAGAGGGGGGAGGGAGAGAGACAGACAGAGAGAGGGAGAGAGACAGAGAGGGAGAGAGACAGAGAGACAGAGGGAGAAACAGAGAGACAGAGTGAGAGAAAAAATGGTAAATGGTGCTTTTATCCAAAGCGCTTTACAATCTGTTCCTCACATTTGACCCATTCACTCACACATTCACACACCGACGGCGGAGGCGACCGTGCAAGGTGCCAACCTGCTCATCAGGAGCAGTTAGGGGGTTAAGTGTCTTGCTCAAGGACACTTCGACATGCGGGAGGAGCGGGAATCGAACCAGGAACATCCGGATTACCAGACGACTGCTCTACCTCCCGAGCCACTGTCGCCCCCCGACAGAAAGAGATGAAGTGGTCATAATGCAAAATAGTAAAGAGAGACAGAGAGAGAGGGAGGAGGGGATAGGGGGAGGAAGAGAGACGAGGGGGAGGCGTGGCGGATGCGGGGAAGAAAAGAGGAAGTGAGAGAGTTTAGAGAAGAGGTGAAGAGAGATGCAGGTAAAGTCAAAGAAGAGGGTGAGTGAGATGAATGAGAGAGAGAAGAGATGAAGTGGTCATGCAAAAGAGTAAACAAAGGGTGTGATGAGTAGTAGGAGGAGGTGTGGTGAGCAGGTCTATCTTACGATGATCGGCGACACGTCCGACGGTAACGCACGACACACCATCTGGGGAGGAGCCAAACAAATATGTCCATTTAAACATTTATACCATGATATAGAGTAACTGTTCTGTACATTATATAGTAACTGTTCTGTACATTATATAGAGTAACTGTTCTGTACATTATATAGTAACTGTTCTGTACATGATATAGAGTAACTGTTCTGTACATTATATAGAGTAACTGTTCTGTACATGATATAGAGTAACTGTTCTGTACATTATATAGAGTAACTGTTCTGTACATGATATAGAGTAACTGTTCTGTACATGATATAGAGTAACGGCTCTGTACATTATATAGATATATGGAGTAACTGTTCTGTACATTATATAGATATATGGGGTAACTGTTCTGTACATTATATAGATATATGGGGTAACCGTTCTGTACATTATATAGATATATGGAGTAACTGTTCTGTACATTATATAGATATATGGAGTAACTGTTCTGTCCTGAGAGTAAATAAAAAAATAAAGACATTTTAAACATGTCCAACATAGTCCTTTGTTGATCCCCTTGTGGGGAAATCCTGGCGTCATAGCAGCAAGGGGGAGGGGAGGTACAGGTATGGGCAGGGTAATAGAAGAAACACATAAATATAGGCAATACAATTTTATCTGAGAAAAATGTACAGTGTAAAGAATATAATTAACTCTGAATATAAAAATAAACAGTGTAAACAAAAGGTGCAGATGATAATATGCCCCATCGGTTATATTATACGTTACAATAAATACACACAATCGATTTTTTTTAAATCTGAATGTATACTATGAGTAAGATTAAAAGTAAACAGTATACACCAGGCGAAGTATACACAAGGTACCCTAACTGGTGGTTAAGAGTCAGACACACTTAGTGGTCAGACATTCCTAGTAGTTCTTGAGTTATGCATACATATATATATATATATATACGGTATATATGTTTACACTGTTTATTTTTCTCATATTTTTATATTCAGAAGAAATTATATTGTTTACACCGTTTATTTCCCCCCCTCATTCAGATCAAATGTAATTGCCTATATCTATGTCTTTCTACCATTACCCTGCCCATACCTGTACCTCCCCTCCCCCATGCCGCTATTACCCTGCCCATACCTGTACCTCCCCTCCCCCATGCCGCTATTACCCTGCCCATACCTGTACCTCCCCTCCCCCCATGCCGCCCGGATTTCCCGAAAAGGATCGATAAAGAACTATCTCATCACAAGGGGCCCTTGTGTAAAACAAAATAAACATTTACTTGTACATTGAAGTGAGAGAAAGAGTTGGTTTTAAGGGTCTAAACATGTTTACATGTCAACAGTTCACCACTTCAGGTGTCACATTACATCAGCTGATCACCAGCCGTCATGGCGTCCACCTGGAGCGACGATGCCGTTGCCTAGCGACTGAAACCGGATTGAAAAGGTCTCGAGGGTGTTTGCCGTCGTGTCGAGTAGGGAGGAGTTAGAGTTTTTCTAATAGTCGTGCCAGTCTCCACATTACATTTTCATGTCAGAGTCGGAAAATATATATATAATTATTACTAATATATTTATTTTTGTAAATCTTTTAAACCGGTTGATAGGCTACGATGGTGAATGGTGTCATTTTGATTTATTGTCGGTCGGCTGAGTCGATCAACGTTCTGATTATCTGAAGTGCCTATTTATGTGCAATGCCCTTTGATTTGAATGATCCATTCTATTAAAAATAATAACTGCATTTAACTGAACATTTTAACTGAATTTAAACTGAAACAGAAAACAACAAGCAATCAAACAATCGATTTTTCAAATATTCTGTCTTAACTGCTTCTGCGCCAAAATGAGTATACTTGTTATTGCCCGCCAATCTAATAACGCCAACAACGAGTTTACTCGTTTTTATGATCGTTATTTCGTTTATTCGCTATTGGCATTCATAATTCATCCAGGAAGGCTCCGGGAGCCAGCTGGACCCTGTCTGATATTTCAACGCCTCAATACCACCGCCTGGTGGATTTCGGGTGAGTTGCACTCCACTCTAAACCGGATGTGGCGCTCTGTGCATCGGGGAAAATCCTCCGGCAGAGATATCTTGTTATGTTGATCAAGACAAACACTCAAGTGCATTTGATCGCTTTCGAGACACAAGAATCAATATGCTTTCTGCGTTTATTGTGTCATCCAAACGAAAAATGGATGTAGCAGATCGACATCAAATATTGGAATTTTTTTTCTCCAGACGCATTGGCCACAGGTAAGAGGAATCTAACGTTAATTCCAGCTCGATTGTCCATTTATTTTATTGTAATCCATCTGCTCAACGTATGATGTCTTACTAAGGAAAGCCGTTACTGACAATCAAGGAATCATAAACGACCCCGCCCCCCTTTCCTTCACGCATGATGGAGCATAATGTATACCGAGCATATGCATTTGAATTTTTTAATATAGCGTGTATAGGAACGAAACGCCAATCGATTATGTATAATATGCGTCTGGGCCTATAACTCACGTTCTAGGAATTACTGCTATACACTCCAAAAACATACTTATATTCACGACGGTACTAACACAACAATGTATGAATGGAAAAATATAACGTTCCCACATCCGGAATGATAGATACCCGATGTTGAATGGGCCATAGTAATGTCGATATAGCTATAATATTTAAAAAGTTATAGCCCTGCAAAGAAGGTGAGCGACTCCATAGGCTTACAGCACTGGCAGAGAGTGGTATAAGATGGGCAAACTGCGTGGCATAGAATGTGTTAAGAACAGTAACTATTCGAAAATGATTTTAGTCAGTCATGCACATCCCTAGTGTAAAGACGCCTTTCCAAAAAAAATTTAAGGAGAAGTGGGACGACAATGTTGTTCTCCTCTCAATCAACTACTAAACCCAACACACCTCGAGAAGCATGGAGTCAGACAAGGGAAATCACTGGTTACACCTACCACATTAGTTAGTTATTAGTTACATCTAGTAAAAGTAAAAGTGAGTTTTTAGTTGGGACTTAAATGTCTCCAGCGAGGGGGCAGTTCTGATCTCCAGGGGTAGCTGGTTCCACAGCTTGGGGGCCACAGCCTTAAAAGAGCGATCGCCTCTCTTTTTTAGTCTGGTGGGGGGGGACCAGCCGAGGCTGGTTGGAGGATCTTAGCGACCTGGGTGCGTCTATTATTTTACCAACGGATTTCCAGTTCCGCGTTCGCGTTCTGCGATCTGATTGGCCACTGATGTTTCTGGTGCGATCTGATTGGCCAATGTGACATGAACAGCCTCGAACAGCAGCAAACTACCTAACGCCTAGTTTATCACTGGTTAAGCTTAGGCGACTCTTTCGAAGTTGGTTAAGGTTAGAGTTTGGAATCAGGGCTGGTGTTCTATCGCCCTGCTCTAAGACAAACTCTAACCTTAACCAACTTCGAAAGAGTGCCTAAGCTTAACCAGTGAAAGAAACAGGCGTCACACGATTGGCGCGACCAGAAACGTCAGTGGCCAATCAGAGCGCAGAACACGAACGCGGAACTGGAAATCCGTTGGTAAAAGTATTCAGGCGACCTGGGCGCCGACTAGGGGGTTATGAGCTCTGTGATGTACAGGGGTGCTGCACCCGATAGTGCCTTAAAGGCCAGGAGGAGGATTTTGAATTATTTTTCGTCGTTATGCCAATTCCCAATCCCCTTCCTGGTCGTTGCGCACTCTACCCCCTACCGTCGGTCTGGGAGGGCGGAGACTATCACATGCTTCCTCCGACACATGTGTACCCAGCCCACCACTTCTTTTCACCTGGCAGCGCGGACTCTCACTGGGAGAGTGTAACGTGTGGAAGGTCACACGACCTCTCCTAGATCCTTCCCTTGCTGTGCAGGCGCCCCGACCGAACTGTAGGAGTCGCTGTTTACAACGACCAGGACCCACCCTCTCCGGGTATCCCACCCTCTAACACTGCCAATTGTGTCTGTATGGACGGTCGGCCAAGCCGGAGGCACCACAGCCGGATTCGATCCCACTGGCTCTGTGGTGGTAGACAGACACTTAGTCCGCTGCGCTACCCGGCCGCCCAGTGAGGATTTTGAATTCTATCCTAAATGGGACTGGGAGCCAGTGTAGGGAGGCTAGCACTGGTGTAATGTGTTCTCTCTCTTTCTGGTGCCGGTAAGGAACCTATAGCTGCAGAGTGATGGACCATTTGAAGGCGGGACATGGCTGCCTGACTAATGCCGGTGTAGAGGGCATTGCAGTAGTCAAGGCGTGATGTGATGAATGCGTTTACTACTCTTTCCAGGTCGATGGGTAAAAGGATTGTTTTTAACTTTTGTGATGTTGCGGAGTTGGAAAAAGCAGGATTTTACAACGGCATTCACTTGCCGGTCGAATTTGAGCTCTGGGTCAAAAATCATGCCCAGGCTCTTGACGTGGGGCTTGAGGTGGGTGGAGAGTTGTCCTGGGCTATTGGAGTGTTTTGGTGGAGGAGGGGGGGCCAAACAAAATGATCTCTGTTAGTTCCATCTACTACCTGCCACCAGATGGTTATTAGTTCCATCTCCCACCTTCCATCAGATGGTTATTAGTTCCATCTCCCACCTTCCATCAGATGGTTATTAGTTCCATCTACCTCCTTCCACCAGATGGTTATTAGTTCCATCTCCCACCTTCCATCAGATGGTTATTAGTTCCATCTCCCACCTTCCATCAGATGGTCATTAGTTCCATCTCCCTCCTTCCATCAGATGGTTATTAGTTCCATCTACTACCTTCCATCAGATGGTTATTAGTTCCATCTACTACCTTCCATCAGATGGTTATTAGTTCCATCTACTACCTTCAATCAGATGGTTATTAGTTCCATCTCCCTCCTTCCATCAGATGGTTATTAGTTCCATCTACTACCTTCCATCAGATGGTTATTAGTTCCATCTCCCACCTTCCATCAGATGGTTATTAGTTCCATCTCCCTCCTTCCATCAGATGGTTATTAGTTCCATCTCCCACCTTCCATCAGATGGTTATTAGTTCCATCTCCCACCTTCCATCAGATGGTTATTAGTTCCATCTACTACCTTCCATCAGATGGTTATTAGTTCCATCTACTACCTTCCATCAGATGGTTATTAGTTCCATCTACCACCTTCCATCAGATGGTTATTAGTTCCATCTCCCTCCTTCCATCAGATGGTTATTAGTTCCATCTCCCTCCTTCCATCAGATGGTTATTAGTCCCATCTCCCACCTTCCATCAGATGGTTATTAGTTCCATCTACCACCTTCCATCAGATGGTTATTAGTTCCATCTCCCTCCTTCCATCAGATGGTTATTAGTTCCATCTCCCTCCTTCCATCAGATGGTTATTAGTCCCATCTCCCACCTTCCATCAGATGGTTATTAGTTCCATCTCCCACCTTCCATCAGATGGTTATTAGTTCCATCTCCCACCTTCCATCAGATGGTTATTAGTTCCATCTCCCACCTTCCATCAGATGGTTATTAGTTCCATCTACCATATTCTCTCAGATGGTCAGAAGAGCACAGAGACCAGTAGGTGATTTAGGATTCAGAATTCAGATTCAAAATCATCACTACGGATGGGAACGGATAAGAGCATGTAGAGGTGTGTGTGTTTGTTGAGGTGTGTAGAAGTCTATGTGTGTGTGTAGTAGGGGTGTAAAGGTACACGTATCCGTACCGAACCGTTCCAGTGTGTACCGTACCGTACCGAACAGCTGTGTACAGAACGAATACAACGGTATGTTAACCACTAACGACCGCCCACCGGGGGCTGTTTTTCCCCCACAATCTAATATAATTATTATAATTTATTAATTAGTAAGTCGATTATTAATTTCAATATAGAATATTCGTTGACAGCCCTACAAGTATAATTAGTTACTGCACACTACATCACCCCTGAGTGGAACATGGAAAGCCAAACTTTCCCCCACTGTACCGAAAATCCGTACCGAACCGTGACTTCAAAACCGAGGTACGTACCGAACCGTGGTTTTTGTTTACCGTTACACCCCTAGTGTGTAGGTGTGTGTTTGTGTTCTCTACCTCTCCATCAGTCACTGTGGAGTAGTTGACGTGTGCCACCGTTACGCCCGGTAATTCAGAGGCATCTGCTAAAGTGGCAACTGTATGCCCTGTGCCCACCTAAGAGAGAGAGAGATAGAGAAAGAGAAAGGAGAGTCAGAGGGAATGAGAGAGAGAGGGAATGAGAGAGAGAGAGAATGAGAGAGACCGAGAGAGAGAGGGGGAATGAGAGAGAGAGAAAGAGATAGAGAAAGAGAGACAGCGGGAATGAGGGAGATAGAGATAGGGAATGAGAGAGACAGAGAGAGAGGGGGAATGAGAGAGAGAGAGAGAGAGAGAATGAGAGAGACCGAGAGAGGGAATGAGAGAGAAAGAGAGAGAGAGAAAGAGACAGAGGGAATGAGAGAGACAGAGAGGGAATGAGAGAGATGGAGAAAGAGATAGAGATATATAGATAGAGATATAGATAGAGATAGAGATGAAAGAGATAATGACCTCAGTAATTCCAACAATCTGTCTAGTTGGTGGAAATGTGAACGGAAACAAAAGCAAACTGTTTACAAGACAACTCCTTGTAAAGTCGGATACCTTTAACTATGCTATGTATGAGGCAGGAACACATGTCACAAACAAACGCCATGTAGCCTAACGATGGAAGTACCTCATTCAATAAAGCCTACTTAACCCTTTCACTACCACACGGTTAACCCTTTCACTGACACACAACAAGGGTTAACCCTTTCACAACCACACTACAGAAGGTTAAGCCTTTCACTACCACTGTCTGTAGTGTGGTAGTGAAAGGTTAACCTTCTGTAGTGTGGTCCCCGAAGCCTGTTTTTAGGGTTTTTCGAACGGATGTTCGAACCATCGTTTTTAATTAATTAATTCAATCATTATAGGGGGGCGACTATCGGTGAAAAAGGTTGTTTCCAGTGGTGGTTGGTGAAAAATATTCACTCAGTTTCAGTAACTACAGTATATAACCAGACCTGCAAACTGATGAAAAAAGGTGATATGTTTGTAAACCAAAACCCTGTAGGGGTGTGTGTGGGCATTGTCCCACAGAGGAAAATCGTTGTGATTTTAACATGTAAACGAAGCATTCAGAGAAGAAAATAAAGGGAAAAGACAACCTGTATCCGGGTCGGACAGCACTACAATTACATTTTCATATCATAATATCATAACGCAGAAGCCAAGACAAATTTGTTTTTGCTGCCGGGAGAACATCGCCTGAATTGGAAGAGCCGTCGCGTATCTTGTGTGATTATTATACATTTTCGACGATGACGACAACAACTATTAGCGTTAGTTATTTCCTGGTTGACGTGATGTCACACGAATGCCACGGGCTCAGCCAATAGACAATTAGTTTTATTAGTGTGAACGTATACATTTTATCCAGTGCACTTTGGATAGTATTGTAATATCCCATGGATATATATAGCTGTTCTTAATTAAAAAAATATATATTTCAACATTTGATTGCTGTATTCATTTTCATTTCATTCAGGGTGTTCATCATTGTCGTCATCATGTCAGTCCCCACTCCCCAACACACTGACTCTGCTTGGGGTGGGCGCTAAATTAATCGCCCTTTCAGCTTCATATTTGAAGACGCTGATTGACTTTCGTGACTTTCAAATGATTGTAAACACAACATAGTACTGTGATATTCTGATATATATCACATTCTGATATATATTTTTTGTGTAAAATAAAAAGAAACAAAAAAAGAAAAGAAAAGCGGAGGTTCGAACCCATTCATTAAGATTCTAATGCCAACGTAAGGAACAAAGGTCTGAACGTTCGAACGTTCGGGCTCAGCCCTACGGAACAGTGCAACATAAAAGGGCTGTGCAACATGGACTTATGGGACTGGGCCACATCAAATGAACAATGTTGGCTGGGAGGGAAGGAAGGGGTTAATTACATTGTTTCTCTGATGTCTTGTCTGTCTTTGCTGTAACATGGTTGTCTCTCTGATGTCTGTCTGTATGTCTGTCTCTGATGTAACATGGTTGTCTCTCTGATGTCTGTCTGTATGTCTGTCTCTGCTGTAACATGGTTGTCTCTCTGATGTCTGTCTGTCTGTCTCTGCTGTAACATGGTTGTCTCTCTGATGTCTTGTCTGTATGTCTGTCTCTGCTGTAACATGGTTGTCTCTCTGATGTCTTGTCTGTATGTTTGTCTCTGCTGTAACATCGTTGTCTCTCTGATGTCTTGTCTGTCTGTCTCTGCTGTAACATGGTTGTCTCTCTGATGTCTTGTCTGTCTGTCTGTCTGTCTCTGCTGTAACATGGTTGTCTCTCTGATGTCTGTCTGTCTGTCTGTCTCTGCTGTAACATGGTTTTCTCTCTGATGTCTGTATGTCTGTCTCTGCTGTAACATGGTTGTCTCTCTGATGTATTGTCTGTATGTCTGTCTCTGCTGTAACATGGTTGTCTCTCTGATGTCTTGTCTGTATGTCTGTCTGTCTCTGCTATAACACGGTTGTATATCTGATGTCTGTCTCTGCTGTAACATGGTTGTCTCTCTGATGTATTGTCTGTCTCTGCTGTAACATGGTCGTCTCTCTGACGTATTGTCTGTCTCTGCTGTAACACGGTTGTCTCTCTGATGTCTGTCTCTGCTGTAACATGGTTGTCTCTCTGATGTCTTGTCTGTATGTTTGTCTCTGCTGTAACATGGTTGTCTCTCTGATGTCCGTCTCTGCTGTAACATGGTTGTCTCTCTGATGTCCGTCTCTGCTGTAACATGGTTGTCTCTCTGATGTCTGTCTCTGCTGTAACATGGTTGTCTCTCTGATGTCTCGTCTGTCTGTCTGTCTCTGCTGTAACATGGTTGTCTCTCTGATGTCTGTCTCTGCTGTAACATAGTTGTCTCTCTGATGTCTGTCTGTCTGTCTCTGCTGTAACATAGTTGTCTCTCTGATGTCTGTCTCTGATGTAACATGGTTGTCTCTCCGATGTCCGTCTGTCTGTCTCTGCTGTAACATGGTTGTCTCTCTGATGTCTTGTCTGTATGTCTGTCTCTGCTGTAACATGGTTGTCTCTCTGATGTCTTGTCTGTATGTCTGTCTCTGCTGTAACATGGTTGTCTCTCTGATGTCTTGTCTGTCTGTCTGTCTCTGCTGTAACATGGTGTCTCTCTGATGTCTTGTCTGTATGTCCGTCTCTGCTGTAACATGGTTGCATCTCTGATGTCCGTCTCTGCTGTAACATGGTTGTCTCTCTGATGTCTGTCTCTGCTGTAACATGGTTGTCTCTCTGATGTCTGTCTCTGCTGTAACATGGTTGTCTCTCTGATGTCTGTCTCTGCTGTAACATGGTTGTCTCTCTGATGTCCGTCTCTGCTGTAACATGGTTGTCTCTCTGAGTTCTTGTCTGTATGTCTGTCTCTGCTGTAACATGGTTGTCCTATGTTCTTTTGTAAACGCAGTACCGTGTTGTTCTGACACAAAACACACTTCCGTACCAACAACAACAAGACGATAAAGAAGCGTCTCCTCTCACCTGGATGAGTGAGACGGTTCCGTCGGGGTTGTTGATGGTCTGCACCACGGTCTGCGAGGGCACCAGGTGGGCGATGCTCTGGGCGGCGGTCAGGTGGTGCTGGGTGACGGGGGTGGGGATCTGTTGGTCCTCGAAGGCGTACAGGAGGTCCTCGCGGCCGTGCTGCTTGTAGCAGTTCTTAACGATGGTCCGCAGAGCCTGTGTCCACGACACCTGGGAGGGGGGGACACGGAAAACACCTCGATGTAGACGTGCAGAAACGTATGTTAAGTGTCATTTAAACCAATGACAAAAGATCCCTATGTGCACAGATACGGTCAGGGACGTTACCTCTAGTCCTAGAGACCGGCAGGTTTAATGCCACCTAGAGGAGGACAGACAGCACCACTAGTCCTACACTGTAAGAAAAAAAAGCTGCAAGAAAACGGTATCAATGGTTTCCAAATACTTACTGTCAAATTACAGTAAAATCAAATACATTTACAGATTACAACCTTTATTTAATGGTTAATATTTTGATAAAAGGTAATTTACTGTATTTTTATGGCATTTACACTTAAAGTAGAAAAACAAAAGTAATCTGTAAAATAATACAGTGAATTTCCCATGAAAAAACATTTATTTTTTTACAGTGTAGAGACTGGCATGTTTAATGCCACCTAGAGGAGGACAGACCTTGTTGGGTGTGTGAGTTAAGAGGTGAAATTGAGAACGAGGTTCACTTTTTGATTTACCGCCCTGTTTACTAGGACGTAAGTAAGGGAAGTACTTTTTTAGTAAAAATGTCCTTTTCTCAAGCTGGATGAATATGAACAACTTGAGTTGCGCTTCAGGAAGGGAACCTTTTTTTGGAGCAGATTTTATTTGTCAAGCTCGAGAGAGAGAGAGAGAGAGAGAGAGAGAGAGAGAGAGAGAGAGAGAGAGAGAGAGAGAGAGAGAGAGAGAGAGAGAGAATACTTTGTTTAAAGGAACACTCATTAGCTTATTTGCCATCTACCCTGGAGTTAGACAAGAAGATGCATACATTTTTCTTCTCTGTGCATGCAGTAGGAGTAGGAAGACGTTGGGAACTAGGCTACTGGAGGAACCTACTTCCAGTGACTGACGCTAAGCTAGGCTAACGGTGCGCGTCTTCCTACTCCTACTGCATGCACAGAGAAGAAAAAGGTATGTATCTTAACACTAACATTTTGGGAACCCTTGAGTTATACAAGAGCACTGCTCTATACTCCCTCCCCTCTATCTGATTGACAGGAGCACCGCTCTATACTCCCTCCCCCTCTATCTGATTGACAGGAGCACCGCTCTATACTCCCTCCCCCTCTCTCTGATTGACAGGAGCACCGCTCTATACTCCCTCCCCCTCTCTCTGATTGACCGGAGCACCGCTCTATACTCCCTCCCCCTCTCTGATTGACAGGAGCACCACTTTATACTCCCTCCCCCTCTCTCTGATTGACAGGAGCCCCCCCTCACCCTCTGCTTCTGCTCCTCTGAGCGCACGTCACTGCGCACGTTGGCCCAGGGGATGTCCTCTGGCCACCAGAGGGGCTTGCAGCTCTCCTTGCCCCAGCCGGGCTTCCCTCGACCCGTCGAGTACTTCAGCATCTCTGGGATGAAGGCTCTCAGCTGGGCCTGAGGGGGGGAGAATATATATATATAGAGTGAGAGAATATATATATAGAGTGAGAGTATATATATATATAGAGTGAGAGTATATATATAGAGTGAGAGAATATATATATAGAGTGAGTGTATATATATAGAGTGAGAGTATATATATAGAGTGAGAGTATATATATATATATATATAGTGAGAGAATATATATATAGAGTGAGAGTATATATATATATAGTGAGAGTATATATATATATAGAGTGATATAATATATATATAGAGTGAGAGTATATATATAGAGTGAGATAATATATATATAGAGTGAGAGTATATATATAGTGAGAGAATATATATATATATAGAGTGAGAGTATATATATATAGTGAGAGAATATATATATATATAGTGTGAGAGAATATATATATAGAGTGAGAGTATATATATATAGAGTGAGAGAATATATATATATACATAGAGTGAGAGTATATATATATAGAGTGAGAGAATATATATATAGAGTATATATATATATATAGAGAGAGAGTGAGAGAATATATATAGAGTGAGAGAATATATATATAGAGTGAGAGTATATATATATAGTGAGAGAATATATATATAGAGTGAGAGTATATATATATATATATATATATATATAGAGTGAGAGAATATATATAGTGAGAGAATATATATATATAGTGAGAGTATAGTGAGAGAATATATATATATATATATAGTGAGAGTATATATATATAGTGAGTATATATATATAGAGTGAGAGAATATATATATATAGAGTGAGAGTATATATATATATAGTGAGAGTATATATATATATAGTGAGAGTATATATATATAGAGTGAGAGAATATATATATATAGAGTGAGAGTATATATATAGAGAGTGAGAGAATATATATATAGAGTGAGAGAATATATATATAGAGTGAGAGTATATATAGAGAGTATAGAGAGAATAGAGTGTACATATAGAGTATATATATATAGAGAGTGAGAAAGAGATAAGAGTATATATAGAGAGAGATTATAGAGTGAGAGAGAGTATATAGAGAGAGTATATATATATATATATAGTTTCAAGTTCAAGTTTCTTTATTAGTTGGCATAGTGAAATACAGAATACTTTTCCATTAAATGGAGTGTGATAGATAAAAATAGATAAAAAGTATAAAATAGAAAGTCAAAAGTCCGTAAACAAAAAGTGTTCAGTCAATATACATATATACAATATACAATACAGAGTAAAAAAAATAGTAACAGTGAGTTACAGTACAATACAGTATACAGTACAATGCAGAAATGTGATGAGGTACAACTTAGGGTAAGGTGCAATGAGGTATGAATTGTAGTGAAAATCTCTTTACCAATAAATATAAAGTGTGTTAAAGTGGGTGTTACGGTGCGTATTTATTTAAAGTGAGTGTGTACGCATGGATATGTGTGCAGTGAGTGTATTTGATGGTTTGTTACATAGTGTTATTGTCGTTGAGCATCCTGATGGCCTGGGGATAGAAGGTCTTTCTGAGTCGCTCTGTACTGGCCATGAGACTCCGGTATAGAGAAAGTATATAGAGAGAGTATATAGTAGGGCTGGGCGATTCTTGCTCAAATGTGAATCATGATTTCTCTCTCTAAGAATTGAGATCACGATTCTCTCACACGATTCTTATTTTTTTAATATAATAATTGATTGCACTCTTTCTTAAACAGACAACATAACATATATGAAAGTGCTTGACTTAAACTTAAAAGTCTCTTGTAACATACAAAATAACTCAAGTCAGAATCGTCATCATTTAAAAAAGTTTACTTAAGTAAAATTAAAATTAAAAAAATTGTAACTTTAATAAAAAAAATCGTCATAATTTAGAAATGAGATTGCATAGGTCTATGAATCGAGATCGTGATTTTATTTCGATTAATTGCCCAGCCCTAGTATATAGAGAGAAAGAACTCTGTTGCCTGTACTAAATGTATACTTACCTATTGCATTCACGGTCTAAAACTGCCCTACACTGGAATCATAACTACCTACCTCATACTATAGTCTACCCATATAACTCTGTATGATAGCGTGTACAATATAGATATATATATATATCCACATCTGTCTGTACATACCTGCATGATCCTTTTTACATATCTGTAGATACTATATCTATATCCCTTACCTACTTTTATTAGTTACGCTGCTGGCCAATATGACTTACTACCATAGTGTCTTTATACCTGCATCACTGTACATATTAATACTACAACTCTGTACATACATCTGATTAGCACTATTACTCAGTACTAGTACTCATTTATATATTTTATATCCAGTATTCACCTGCACATTGTATATTACTATTTCACTTTACTGTTACATTTGCACTCTGGCTGGATGCCAAACTTATTTTCATTGTACTGTACTTGTGCTGCATGATGACAATACATTTGAATCTAATCTAAAACACTTGTCATTAATTCGTCAAGAAACACTAGAGAAAGTTTCTCTCCCTCTCACATGCGTTGCCCTTCAGCGAGACCACAGAGGGGGGGGGGGGGTATTGATCAGCTACCTGCTGATTGGTGCTGAGGAGGACGAGGTCCAGAAATAGATCTGGTCTTTCTAAAAGAAGAAACAACCCCACTCCTCGTGTATTAACGGAGCGATCCATGGCTCCAGGCTGCCCTCAGCAGACACTGGCGAGGGGGGGCGGGGGGGTTGATCCGACACAAGTCGGTGGCCGTCGATCCTGTCAAAGCCTCGCGTGAGCAGACTAGCTAACGGTTTGGACAATAGTGTGTAAGTAGTGGGAGCACTCGTCTGCGACTGCAATCATTGTTAGTTTGACTCTGGATCAAGATATAGTATCTACAGATATGTAAAAAGGATTATATGCAGGTACCGGTATGTAGACAGATGTGTGTGTGTATATATATATATATATATATATATATATATATATATATATATATATATATATATATATATATATATATATATACACATGTGTGTGTGTATATATATATATATATATATATACACACACACACGGTAAGAATAATGCCAAGTTAGTTCCAATATCGATTGATTCGACTTCTGTGGGAAACGCAAACCACAATTGTCCTCGTTATTCTCATTATTATTATTATATCGGTAGACTAAATGAACGTCCGTCCGAGGCTGTAGAGTGTGTGGCTGGAGAGAGAGATGGGGCACCATTAGTGAGAGAGAGCACCATTAGTGAGAGAGCACCATTAGTGAGAGAGAGCACCATTAGTGAGAGAGAGCACCATTAGTGAGAGAGCACCATTAGTGAGAGGGCACATAAGTGAGAGAGCACCATTAGTGAGAGGGCACCATTAGTGAGAGAGCACCATTAGTGAGAGAGCACCATTAGTGAGAGGGCACATAAGTGAGAGAGCACCATTAGTGAGAGGGCACCATTAGTGAGAGCAGCATTAGTGAGAGAGCACCATTAGTGAGAGAGCAGCATTAGTGAGAGAGCACCATTAGTGAGAGGGCACCATTAGTGATAGAGAGCACCATTAGTGAGAGAGCAGCATTAGTGAGAGAGCACCATTAGTGAGAGAGCACCATTAGTGAGAGAGCACCATTAGTGAGAGAGCGCACCATTAATGAGAGAGCACCATTAGTGCGAGAGCACCATTAGTGAGAGAGCACCATTAGTGAGAGGGCACCATTAGTGAGAGAGCACCATTAGTGAGAGGGCACCATTAGTGACCACCCCACTCGTTCCCTCTGGTCCTCCTCCACTGCTTCCCTCACTGTCCCGACATCCAAGCTTAAAAACTTTGGAGATCGGGCCTTCTCTCGTACTGCACCCCGACTCTGGAACTCCCTCCCCCAGTCCATCAGAGACTCCCCTACACTCTACAACTTCAAAGCTCGCCTCAAAACCCACCTGTTCTCCCTTGCCTTCAACCCCCGCCACCCATAAACCCCCCCCCCCCTCCAACCTGATTGATGTCTGTCTCCAGTCTTTTTTGTGCTATCATGCTGTCTTCCCTGTTCCCCCCATGGTCCCATGTTCCTTTTGTTTTGTTTCTTTGTTGTTTCTTTGTTTTTGTTTCTTTGCTTTTGTTTCTTTGTTTGTACTCTTGCTCCCGACTATTGTCAGCGACTTCGGATTATTGAGAAGCGCTATATAAATTAAATTAATTATTATTAATATTATTAGAGAGCACCATTAGTGAGAGAGCAGCATTAGTGAGAGCAGCATTAGTGAGAGAGCAGCATTAGTGAGAGAGAGCACCATTAGTGAGAGAGCACCATTAGTGAGAGAGCAGCATTAGTGAGAGAAGACCATTAGTGAGAGAGCAGCATTAGTGCGAGGACACCATTAGTGAGAGCACCATTAGTGAGAGATCACCATTAGTGAGAGAGCAGCATTAGTGAGAGAGCAGCATTAGTGCGAGGACACCATTAGTGAGAGGGCACCATTAGTGAGAGATCACCATTAGTGAGAGAGCAGCATTAGTGAGAGCAGCATTAGTGAGAGAAGACCATTAGTGAGAGAGCAGCATTAGTGAGAGAAGACCATTAGTGAGAGAGCAGCATTAGTGCGAGAGAGCAGCATTAGTGAGAGAGCAGCATTAGTGAGAGAAGACCATTAGTGAGAGAGCAGCATTAGTGAGAGAAGACCATTAGTGAGAGAGCACCATTAGTGAGAGAGCACCATTAGTGAGAGAGCACCATTAGTGAGAGAGAGCACCATTAGTGAGAGAGCACCATTAGTGAGAGAGCACCATTAGTGAGAGAGCACCATTAGTGAGAGAGAGCACCATTAGTGAGAGGGCACCATTAGTGAGAGGGCACCATTAGTGAGAGAGCACCATTAGTGAGAGAGCACCATTAGTGAGAGAGAGCACCATTAGTGAGAGAGAGATAGCACCATTAGTGAGAGAGAACACCAATAGTGAGAGAGAGCACCAATAGTGAGAGAGCACCATTAGTGAGAGAGAGCGCCATTAGTGAGAGAGAGCACCATTAGTGAGAGAGAGATAGCACCATTAGTGAGAGAGAACACCAATAGTGAGAGAGAGCACCAATAGTGAGAGAGCACCATTAGTGAGAGAATCATTAGTGAGAGAGAGCGCCATTAGTGAGAGAATCATTAGTGAGAGAGCACCATTAGTGAGAGAATCATTAGTGAGAGAGCACCATTAGTGAGAGAGAGCACCATTAGTGAGAGAGCAGCATTAGTGAGAGAACACCATTAGTGAGAGAGCACCATTAGTGAGAGAGCAGCATTAGTGAGAGAGAGCAGCATTAGTGAGAGAGCACCATTAGTGAGAGAGCACCATTAGTGAGAGAGCACCATTCGTGAGAGAGCACCATTAGTGAGAGAGAGCACCATTAGTGAGAGAGAGCACCATTAGTGAGAGAGAGCACCATTCGTGAGAGAGCACCATTCGTGAGAGAGCACCATTAGTGAGAGAGATCACCATTAGTGAGAGAGAGCACCATTAGTGAGAGAGCACCATTAGTGAGAGAGCACCATTCGTGAGAGAGCACCATTAGTGAGAGAGCACCATTAGTGAGAGAGAGCACCATTAGTGAGAGAGCACCATTAGTGAGAGAGCACCATTAGTGCGAGAGAGCACCATTAGTGAGAGAGCACCATTAATGAGAGCACCATTAGTGAGAGAGCACCATTAGTGAGATAGAGCACCATTAGTGAGAGAGCACCATTAGTGAGAGAGCAGCATTAGTGCGAGAGAGCACCATTAGTGAGAGAGAGCACCATTAGTGAGAGAGAGCACCATTAGTGAGAGAGCAGCATTAGTGCGAGGGCACCATTAGTGAGAGAGAGCACCATTAGTGAGAGAGAGCACCATTAGTGAGATAGAGCACCATTAGTGAGAGAGCACCATTAGTGAGAGAGAGCACCATTAGTGAGAGAGAGCACCATTAGTGAGAGAGAGCAGCATTAGTGAGAGAGAGCACCATTAGTGAGAGGGCACCATTAGTGAGAGAGCACCATTAGTGAGAGAGAGCACCATTAGTGAGAAAGAACACCATTAATGAGAGAGCACCATTAGTGAGAGAGAGCACCATTAGTGAGAGAGCACCATTAGTGAGAAAGAGCACCATTAGTGAGAGAGCACCATTAGTGAGAGAGCACCATTAGTGAGAAAGAGCACCATTAGTGAGAGAGAGCACCATTAGTGAGAGAGAGCACCATTAGTGAGAGAGCACCATTAGTGAGAGAAAGCAGCATTAGTGAGAGAGAGCACCATTAGTGAGAGAGAGCACCATTAGTGAGAGAGAGCACCATTAGTGAGAGCACCATTAGTGAGAGAGAGCACCATTAGTGAGAGAGCACCATTAGTGAGAGAGCACCATTCGTGAGAGAGCACCATTAGTGAGAGAGCACCATTAGTGAGAGAGAGCACCATTAGTGCGAGAGAGCACCATTAGTGAGAGAGCAGCATTAGTGCGAGGGCACCATTAGTGAGAGAGAGCACCATTAGTGAGAGAGAGCACCATTAGTGAGATAGAGCACCATTAGTGAGAGAGCACCATTAGTGAGAGAGAGCACCATTAGTGAGAGAGAGCACCATTAGTGAGAGCAGCATTAGTGAGAGAGAGCACCATTAGTGAGAAAGAGCACCATTAGTGAGAGAGCACCATTAGTGAGAGAGAGCACCATTAGTGAGAGAGCACCATTAGTGAGAAAGAGCACCATTAGTGAGAGAGCACAATTAGTGAGAGCACCATTAGTGAGAAAGAGCAGCATTAGTGAGAAAGAGCACCATTAGTGAGAGAGAGCAGCATTAGTGAGAGAGAGCACCATTAGTGAGAGAGCAGCATTAGTGAGAGAGAGCAGCATTAGTGAGAGAGAGCACCATTAGTGAGAGAGCAGCATTAGTGAGAGAGAGCAGCATTAGTGAGAGAGCAGCATTAGTGAGAGAGAGCACCATTAGTGAGAGAGAGCACCATTAGTGAGAGAGCACCATTAGTGAGAAAGAGCACCATTAGTGAGAGAGCACCATTAGTGAGAGAGCACAATTAGTGAGAGAGCACCATTAGTGAGAGAGAGCACCATTAGTGAGAGAGCACCATTAGTGAGAGAGAGCACCATTAGTGAGAGAGCACAATTAGTGAGAGAGCACCATTAGTGAGAAAGAGCACCATTAGTGAGAGAGAGCACCATTAGTGAGAGAGATCACCATTAGTGAGAGAGAGCAGCATTAGTGAGAGAGAGCACCATTAGTGAGAGAGAGCACCATTAGTGAGAGAGAGCAGCATTAGTGAGAGAGAGCACCATTAGTGAGAGAGCACCATTAGTGAGAGAGAGCACCATTAGTGAGAGAGAGCAGCATTAGTGAGAGAGAGCACCATTAGTGAGAGAGCAGCATTAGTGAGAGAAAGCAGCATTAGTGAGAGAGAGCAGCATTAGTGAGAGAGAGCACCATTAGTGAGAGAGAGCACCATTAGTGAGAGAGAGCACCATTAGTGAGAGAGAGCAGCATTAGTGAGAGAGAGCACCATTAGTGAGAGAGCACCATTAGTGTGAGAGAGCACAATTAGTGAGAGCACCATTAGTGAGAAAGAGCACCATTAGTGAGAGAGAGCAGCATTAGTGAGAGAGAGCACCATTAGTGAGAGAGCAGCATTAGTGAGAGAGAGCAGCATTAGTGAGAGAGAGCACCATTAGTGAGAGAGCAGCATTAGTGAGAGAGAGCAGCATTAGTGAGAGAGAGCAGCATTAGTGAGAGAGAGCACCATTAGTGAGAGAGAGAGCACCATTAGTGAGAGAGCACCATTAGTGAGAAAGAGCACCATTAGTGAGAGAGCACCATTAGTGAGAGAGCACAATTAGTGAGAGAGCACCATTAGTGAGAGAGAGCACCATTAGTGAGAGAGCACCATTAGTGAGAGAGAGCACCATTAGTGAGAGAGCACAATAAGTGAGAGAGCACCATTAGTGAGAAAGAGCACCATTAGTGAGAGAGAGCACCATTAGTGAGAGAGATCACCATTAGTGAGAGAGAGCAGCATTAGTGAGAGAGAGCACCATTAGTGAGAGAGAGCACCATTAGTGAGAGAGAGCAGCATTAGTGAGAGAGAGCACCATTAGTGAGAGAGCACCATTAGTGAGAGAGAGCACCATTAGTGAGAGAGAGCAGCATTAGTGAGAGAGCACCATTAGTGAGAGAGCAGCATTAGTGAGAGAAAGCAGCATTAGTGAGAGAGAGCAGCATTAGTGAGAGAGAGCACCATTAGTGAGAGAGAGCACCATTAGTGAGAGAGAGCACCATTAGTGAGAGAGAGCAGCATTAGTGAGAGAGAGCACCATTAGTGAGAGAGCACCATTAGTGAGAGAGAGCACCATTAGTGAGAGAGAGCAGCATTAGTGAGAGAGAGCACCATTAGTGAGAGAGCACCATTAGTGAGAGAGAGCAGCATTAGTGAGAGCAGCAGCACTGATGTGGACCAGCCTCTTCAGCCGCCGGCAGATTGTGATGAGAACACAATGGAGGGCTGATTGCTGCGTTCGTCATGAGAGGATGAAGAGGGTCCCAGTGGAGGGACTTTAATGTAATCTTATTTGCTTCTCTGCAACCCCCCCCCCCCCCCCCCCCCCCCCAACACCACACACACACACGAGTGCACCCACTCGAGCGTTCCGGGAAAGTGCACTCCACACACAAATACACAACGCATCCAGGGTGTGTGCATGGGGACAGAGAGAAACACACACACACACACACACAGGGACAGGCGGGGGTGGGGTTTAGCGCCGTCGTCCTCGTGGCCTGGTAATGTGCCCGGCATCGCAGATGGATTATGTTGCAGCACGATAAGGCAACAACGTCTGCCCGCCTTGACGACATCATCACCGGCTAAATTTGGTTTCCGGGGAGAAATAAATCCCACCCCCCTCCCTCCCTCCCTCCCTCATTTTGTAACACACACACACACACACACACACACACACACACACACAGACACACAGGACAACACACCACCGCCACTGATAGTAGTTTTCAATAGTATATGGAGGACGGATCATCTTGGACGTCACGCCCCTCAGGGCTGTCGAGGCATCGACTGAATGGAAGAGACAGACAGGTGGAGGGGAGGTGACCTAGGCTAACACTGAAGTACACCAATACTACTACATGGGCTGGTAGAACTGTGAAGTACACCAATACTACTACCTGGGCTGGTAGAACTGTGAAGTACACCAATACTACTACCTGGGCTGGTAGAACTGTGAAGTACACCAATACTACTACCTGGGCTGGTAGAACTGTGAAGTACACCAATACTACTACCTGGGCTGGTAGAACTGTGAAGTACACCAATACTACTACCTGGGCTGGTAGGACTGTGAAGTACACCAATACTACTACCTGGGCTGGTAGAACTGTGAAGTACACCAATACTACTACCTGGGCTGGTAGAACTGTGAAGTACACCAATACTACTACCTGGGCTGGTAGAACTGTGAAGTACACCAATACTACTACCTGGGCTGGTAGAACTGTGAAGTACACCAATACTACTACCTGGGCTGGTAGAACTGTGAAGTACACCAATACTACTACCTGGGCTGGTAGAACTGTGAAGTACACCGATACTACTACCTGGGCTGGTAGAACTGTGAAGTACACCAATACTACTACCTGGGCTGGTAGAACTGTGAAGTACACCAATACTACTACCTGGGCTGGTAGAACTGTGAAGTACACCAATACTACTACCTGGGCTGGTAGCAGTGTGAAGTACACCAATACTACTACCTGGGCTGGTAGAACTGTGAAGTACACCAATACTACTACCTGGGCTGGTAGAACTGTGAAGTACACAGATACTACTACCTGGGCTGGTAGAACTGTGAAGTACACAGATACTACTACCTGGGCTGGTAGAACTGTGAAGTACACAGATACTACTACCTGGGCTGGTAGAACTGTGAAGTACACAGATACTACTACCTGGGCTGTTTTTTTTTGTTTTTGTGTGTATTGTTTTTATTGACCTATCCATTCATGCTGAGTGAATCAGTTCCCCCAGCCACATTTGTGTATTCAACATTTTGTGGGGAATTAACTGATAGAAGATTGATCGAAAATGAACCGAAAATGTATCGAATCGAGGTCAAATGAAGAGATTTCATGATGCATTGAATCGTTGCCTGAAGAATCGTAATCGAATCGAATCGTTGTGAGGTCGAATCGGTATGGTTGGGTTTGTGTCTCCATTAGCCATGTTCAGCCTGGCTGGGGCTATAGCCATGGTCTAACATGGTATGGTACGGTTGGGTTTGTGTCTCCATTACGTTGCTAGGCGACGTTTCAAAATGCACACCACCAACTGTGGTCCACAAGCTAAACCATGATGATACAACAGTCCCAGCCAGGTTCTAAAGACAATGGGAGACGCTCACTGTGTGACAGACAGGTCACAGCACAGCTAATCCCTGGCTAAACCCTGGCTAGTGGAGACGAGGCCACAGCACGGCTAAACCCTGGCTAGTGGAGACGAGGCCACAGCACGGCTAAACCCTGACTAGTGGAGACGAGGCCACAGCACGGCTAAACCCTGGCTAGTGGAGACAAGGCCACAGCACGGCTAAACCCTGGCTAGTGGAGACAAGGCCACAGCACGGCTAAACCCTGGCTAGTGGAGACGAGGCCACAGCACGGCTAAACCCTGACTAGTGGAGACGAGGCCACAGCACGGCTAAACCCTGACTAGTGGAGACGAGGCCACAGCACGGCTAAACCCTGGCTAGTGGAGACGAGGCCACAGCACGGCTAAACCCTGGCTAGTGGAGACAAGGCCACAGCACGGCTAAACCCTGACTAGTGGAGACGAGGCCACAGCACGGCTAAACCCTGGCTAGTGGAGACGAGGCCACAGCACGGCTAAACCCTGACTAGTGGAGACGAGGCGTAATAATACTACATGGTAGAACCTACAAGACACCTGGGTGTCTCCCCCTGTTACTGCTCTATGTATGTGTGTATATGTGTGTGTGTGTGTGTGTGTGTATGTGTGTGCCTGAGGGCAGGTGTAATTACAGGGGCTGGAGAGTTTAAGTGGCAGGTTGTCCTGAGCCACATCCCCTCCCCCAATCCTAATCCCTGCACGCCGGCCGTCCAATCAGGATGCAGAGAGGCGGGGCTCGTCTGCCCCGGCGGGGGGTAATTATTGGCTCAGGCTAGCGGCCCCTGGATCATGTTGGCTGGTTCATGTGCCGCCGGAGCGATCCAGGGAGTAGCCGGGGACCCCGAGGCCCAGCCTCAGTGCCTTCCCCTGGGGTACGTCTGTAAGGGACTCCCCTGAAGTGCTAGAGGTCTGTCTGGAGGACAACCTAGACCCCTTCACACTATATCTGGACAACCTAGACCCCTTCACACTATATCTGGACTAGGGCTGTTTCCCCGTAGCCTGTTTTTGGGCTTCGAACTTCGTCAGGGTTTTTCGAACGGACGTACGAACCTTCGTTTTTAATAATAATTCCCGGGCAGCGTGTCAAAGTGTCCTTGAGCAAGACACTTAACTGCCAACTGCTCCCGATGAGCAGGTTGGCACCTCGCATGGTTACCTCCGCCACTACCCCCCCCCCCCCCACCTGGCAGGCAGAGTTCAGCGAGGTCGCTCCTCCTAATAATAATCGCATCCTTCCAGCTCCAGAACAACAAGCCACTAGGCTGCTTCCTGGTCCAGACCTCTCGGGGGCCACGGGATTGGCTGGTGTGCTCCCTGGAGCGCCGAGCTCCGCCCCCCCTAAGGTCCGGTGTCATGCCAACGACTCCGCCGATGATCCAACGACTGCGTCAGCAGCGCCGGGGGAGAGAGAGGCGTAAACAAGCCGGCTTCCCGCGGGAGGAGAGAGAGCAGCGCAGAGAGAGCGGCGCAGAGAGAGCTGCCGGAGAACTCGGAGCGCGGCGGTGGAACGAGAGCGTGGCTCCGAGCGTGAATGAAGCGACACAGCAGTATGTTGATCCAGTGGAGAGGGTGGTCGGCTGCCCCCTTCCCTCCCTCAAGTCCCTACACTCCACCAGGGCCTTGAGGAGAGCGAGGAAGATCATGGCAGACCCCGCCCACCCGGGTCATAACCTCTTCACCATAATTTGTTTTATTATTCTTATTCGTGACCTGTTCCGTCTAAATGTTTAAATGTTGAGCGATTTGCAGTGTCAAATTTCCCACGGGATAATAAAAGCATTTCTATTCTTTTTTTTTTATCTACTTTTTTCCCCCATTTTCTATTTTTTCTCCCATCCCAATTTCGTATCGTCCAATTCTACCCTCCCGTCTCGAACGCTGTTAGGCCATGCCTCCCACAGGCCGGCTGCAATGTGGACGAAGCCTTGCATCACATGTCCCCTCCGGTACTCGAGGAAGCAGCCGTCGCATCTTTTCACCTGCACAGCGCGATCTCTCAGCAGCGAGGGTCTGCGTGGGAGGGACACGCCGCCCCCGTCGCTTCCTGATTCTGCTGCGCAGGCGCACCAACCGACCTGTAGGAGTCGCTGTCCACAACGTCCGATCCCCACCCATCAGCTTCCCTCCCCTAACACTGCTAATTGTGTAAGTATGAACGACCAGCCAAGCTGATAGCAATGTGGAGAGCTGGGCTCGAAAAGCATTTCTATTCTATTCTATCTATTCTATTCTCCCCCACGGCAGGCGGCTACGGCTGCCCAAGACACTTACAGTGCCGCCATAGACTGAGTTTCTTCCCCTCAGCAGCTCGCCTGGTAAACGAGACAGGTGTCCCCCCCCCCCCCCCCCTCCTCTATGGCGAGCTGCTAGGGCTGGACTTTTGGACTTGAACTTTGTGCTGCACTGTATATACCAACCACTGCACTTTATTGTCTTATCGTTGTCTCACTGTTCTGTCCTGTTTTGCACTTTATAACAATTTATTTATTATTATGTTATTGTTATTTGTGAAAAAAAATCATGCACTGTAATGTCGAATCACGTTCCATTTGTATATACAATATGGTGAATAAAGTCATCTGAATCTGAATCATAGAGCGCACAGCCCAGGGATGCAGTCTGTTGATCCATAGAGCATCATACACCCTCTTGTTTGTGACTGGGGTCTGAGCGGATGTGGTGAAGAGCATACTATCGACCGTTTGATTGATAGGACGCGTAGCGCAGATCAATTGTGATAACGTATGAATGCATGTTGTCTATTTTATGATTATTGTCTATTTTATACTCATTTTTTTTTTTTATCTTTTTCCCTCTCCTTCTTTTTTCCGATTTTTCTCCAATCCCACTGTTAGTCATTATGCCAATTCCCAACCCCCTTCCTGGTTGTTGCGCACTTTCCCCTACTGTTGGTCCGAGAGGCCGGAGACTGTCACATGCTTTCCTCCGACGCATGTGCAGCCAGCCGGCAGCCAGCCTGGCCGCGCAGATTCTCACCGGGAGTGTAACGTGTGGAAGGTCGCACTACTTCTCTCCAGATCCTACCCTTGCTGAGCAGGCGCCCCGACCGAACTGTAGGGGTCGCTGTCCACAACGCCCAGGACCCACCCACGGCTCCCCTCCCCCTAACTCAGCCAAACGAGTTAGTATAGCGATCAGCCCGAGCCAAGGCAATGCTGACTCTCCGGGAGTCGAGACCGCAGCCTCTTGCATTGGTGACGAGCACAATCTCCGCTACGCCACCTGACCGCCCTTTATACTCATTTTATGTCTGCACTTTATGCATTGCTTTGACTTTTCTGCTCATTATATATGCCAATTTTATGCTCATTCTATGTCTATGTTGTGTCTACTGTACATCACTGCTGTGAAGCACTTTGGGCTACAATTCGTGTATGAAATGTGCTATACACACACTATGGTAGTAAGTCATACTGGTCAGCAGCGTAACTAGTAGGTAAGGGATATGTACAGATATAGTATCTATAAATATGTAACAAGGGTTATATGCAGGTATGTATACAGACCGATGTGGATACATATATACGGTATATAAGATCTCAAACACTGAGAAAGTGACTCTTAATATACATTAGCCAACTAGAACTTTTAACATCATGAGTCTCATGATGTGACCTTGCACCATATGAAGTCAGCTGCACTCTCGTTCACAGTATGACCAACACCACAGTCTGACTTATGGCCCACTGCTGGCTCTGTTCAAATCATCTCTCAAGCCCTGGGAGAGCCTGAACAGTGGAGTTAAAGGAACATCCCACCTAAACAATAAAGCTTTTACTATAAACCCGGTCTGGTACAAATCAATTTGGTTTGAGTTATTATCGAGTTAAAGAGTCAAGATGTCAGTCAGGAGGGATGAAACCAGCTAAATTTGTTGTCTATATTACCACCTACTATGCCAATATGTCTACAATAGTGCTGTATATACCTTATATACCTTATGTCTACAATAGGTTAGAGTTTGTCTTAGAGCAGGCCGATAGAACACCAGCCCTGATTCCAAACTCTAACCTTAACCAACTTCGAAAGAGTCGCCTAAGCATAAAGGGGAACTCCAACATTTTGGGAAATTAGCTTATTTAACATCTTCCCTGGAGTTAGACAAGAAGATACATACCTTTTTTGTCTCTGTGCGTGTATTTTAGCTTTGGGAATAGACGCTCCGTTAGCATAGCTTAGCTTCATCACTGGAAGTGAGGCAGGACAGTAGCCTTACAGTGCCTTACAGTGTATTGCAAGGTCTGATATTGACCAAATTTGATATGCATGACCTTGGTGGGCTCTAGGTCAACTCCTGAAAAGGGGGTCAATGTCAGACCTTGCAATCAAAAGTTAGGGGGCGCACTGAAATTATGGCAAGGGTTATTAGCCCCCTAACTTTTGATTGCAAAGTCTGACATTGACCCCCTTTTCAGGAGTTGACCTAGAGCCCACCAAGGTCATGCATATCAAGTTTGGTCAATGTCAGACCTTGCAATACACTGTAAGGCACTGTAAGGCTACTGTCCTGCCTCACTTCCAGTGATGAAGCTAAGCTATGCTAACGGAGCGTCTATTCCCAAAGCTAAAATGCACGCACAGAGACAAAAAAGGTATGTATCTTCTTGTCCAACTCCAGGGAAGATGTTAAATAAGCTAATTTCCCAAAATGTTGGAGTTCCCCTTTAACCAGTGATAAACTAGGCGTTAGGTAGTTTGCAGGCTGTTAGACCCGGAAATAGGCGCAAAACATGCCGTCCCACGATTGGCGCACATGTCACATGACCAGAAACGTCAGTGGCCAATCAGATCGCGCAAAAGTACAACTGGCTTAGGGAAAGTATTCACGCCCTGGGGACCTTCCCTACAGCTGCCCTGTACCGCCCCAGATGCAGGGGACGCCCCGCCCCGAGCCCGGCCTCACCTGGGTCATCTTGTCCACGGAGACGGGGATGCCGTCGATGGTGAGGGGCGGAAGCTCGGACGCCATGTCGCCCCCGGGGGGCGCGTGTTCCGCGAGGGCGTTCTCCAGATCCTCCAGAATCATGCTCTTGTACTTCCTCACCTGGAGAGCAGAGACACATTTTAAAAGATATATCCAAGGACGAGTGTTCATTTCTTTTTCAATTATCTTTTTATTGGTTATTTTTAGAAGGTAACAAAAGGTGAAATTAAATAAAAAAATAAATGAATAATGTTGATGTTGGTGGACAGTCAGAGGTCCATGAGGGATTCTCAAAGTTCTAAGAAAGACGTCCCCTTTGTTCTTCAAAGTATAACTGTTCCAGTTGCAAAGTGTCATGGAGAATCCTTTTAAAGATTCAAGTGGATTGTTAATTTTTATGGCCCTTACTGGTAAGCTACCTCCTTATACTACATCATTATTGGTAAGCTACCTCCTTATACTACATCATTATTGGTAAGCTACCTCCTTATACTACATCATTATTGGTAAGCTACCTCCTTATTATACCAAGGAAGAACGTAACACTCACCACATTCTCCAGCGGGGCGGCGCCAAACACCCTGAACACAGGGTTGGGTTTGGAGGGAGAGATGCAGAGTACGATGGCCTGCTGCCCCACCCTGGTGGTGTACTCGTCAAGGGTGGCTCGTAGTTTCCTGTATAATACATATATTTAGTTACATATATACATATATTTAGTTACATATATACATATATTTAGTTCTGTCTGGATGCAAACATACAAGTATATTCACAAGTAGCAGTTAGTAGTTGATGAATTGAAAATAGAGGACCCTTATGTAAACAAGACGAAAGTCTTTTTCTGGTCTTCATCCTCTTAGCAGTTGTTACTATTGAGCTGTACTGTATTGTACCCATTCTGAAATCTGTTAATAAAGTTTTCAATCAATCAAAGCAATACACGAGAAGCAGCGAGTGACGCAGCCGAAAGAGAAAATGACCACTGAGACGTCAAATCCAAAGCGGCTCCACAGATTACAGACCACCCTAGTTTATAGGAACAACACGTAGGAGTTCCTGAGATCGGGTGGCGTTGGCCTTTTAGCGCTGAAGAGACGAGGCGTCGGTCAGGATGTAGTCCGATAGGCGCGTGAAGAGGGCTTTCTGTGGTCGTCGGTGATACCGGCGTTACTCCTTGTCCAGGCTCCACCGAACACATTACTTGCCTGTATGCTTTTTTTTTTATATATAATTTTTTAGCATTTTTACAGCTTTTATTGGACAGAGGAGAGGGCGAATGGGAGGAGAGGTGGGGAGGACATGCGACAAATAACGATGGGAGCTGGGATCGAACCCGGGTCGGCCGCGTAGGTGCGCAAGGCACTATGGTATGCGCCACGAGGGCGCCCCTGCCTGTATGCTTTTCAATGTTTTTTATTATTATAATTTTTCTTTTTAAATAGAACCCATTTAGTTCATTCTCGCATATCAGTGCCCATGTTCATAAAAAAAAAATATATATATATATATATATATATATATATATATATATATATAAAAAAAATTTATTTGTAAAATACAAAGATGTTATCAATACTTAGTCAGACTACATTATAAACGTTAATGTGTCTGCGCACATTATTGCGCACACCTATTGTATAGGTCGCAGTACAAGGTAGCTTAAGTTTCACTTTCATTTAGAGTAGATTTTCCTCTGCATGAAGGAGAGAAAGGAGGCTCTAAGAGACGACACAACAGGTTATTTCGGATTAAACCCCCAGCAGCTCGACTGGAGAGGAGCTGAGGACGAGTCCCGACCAGCAGCGGTACGTTCAAGCAATGCGCTAAATAAGGCCGCAGCTACATCGATCCGTCAATGAACGGATAGAAAAGTGACGGAAGGCGTTACTGTCCCGTTGGTTTATTTAGAAACTAATGTGAACTCTGTCTGTCCAACAAATGGATACTAATCATTGAAAATGTATTAAAAAACAGGTGTAGACACACATAAGTGGATCGATGTAGCCAGCGCAACGTTAAATATCAAAGGAAGCGCTCTACAGATATCGAGCGTCATCATTTAAAACATGCGGTGTCGCCGGGGAGATGCCACGTCAGCGCAGCGACCCGGGCGCGAGGCTGACCTGAGCAGGCGCGTCTGTTGTCTCTTGCGGATGGAGGGGTTGGACTCAAAGATGTGGGGCCTCTTGCGCTTCTTGCCGGTCGCTACGGCAGCGGCCGCCGCCATGCCGACCGGGCCTGAGGGAGGAGAGGAACAGGTCTGTCTTTTAACTAGTGCCGTCAATAGATAATTTTTTTTTTTTTTACTAATTATTCTCACAATTTTCTGTAATTAATCTAGATTAAAAATAGCATTTTTCTGCTTAAGACTGAAGCTTGTAACAGATATTTACTTGAGTAAAATCATGGAAATAATGTAAAATCAACACAAAGAAAGTATATGTAGATGCAAAGACTATTTTAATAGCTTTCTTTGAATACAGTTTCTCTCCTGTGAAATACAAATGTTCAACAAAACCATCAACATTGACTCAACTAGACCTCTTTCTTATATCCGCGGCGCTAACAGAAATAAAAACAACCCAGGCCTATGTTAAAGTGCAGATTGGCTTAGAGGACGATAATGTCTTGTATGAAGTACCAGTAATATAAATCATATTAACAACAAAAATGTGTTCCATCTTCATGTCAGATGATTTTCAAAAAGGTGCACGAGTCAATGCAAAAAAAGAACAAGCAAATATACTGCTGAAAGTTCAGAATGTTGAAGATAAGGTAACGGAATAGGTTTATCTGTTGTCGGGCTACATGAGGGTTTTGGCTCCGATTCTGAGGGTTTTGAACTGGTATGCCTGCAGATATATATATATTATATTTAGAAAAACATAACAAATGAATAGCCTTAGGCTGAATAATAACAATGTCAGATATATCAACATGTTCCATTAGAAAGACATATGGAACACTATTTAACACGCATCAGGGCTATGCATTCATTTGGGAATTGAGTAACTCTGTCGCTGATTCATGGGCAGATGTATACTTATATATTTATACCTACCTACTGCCTTCACCGTCTACAACTGCCCTACACTGTAACCATAGTAATCACAACTACCTACCTCATACTATAGTCTATAACTCTGTACGATAGCATGTACAATAATGCTGTATATACTATATATTTATATTCCTCCCGTATGTATATACCTGCATATAATCCTATTTACATATCTGTAGATACTATATCTATACATATCCCTTACCTACTCTTACTAGTTACGCTGCTGGCCAGTATGACTTACTACCATAGTGTCTTTATACCTGTATCACTGTACATAATAATACTACAACTCTGTACATATATCTGATGAGCACTATTACTCAGAAGTACTCATTTATATATTTTATATCCAGTTTAATCACCTGCACATTGTATATATTACTGTTGCACTTTACTGTTACATTTGCACTCTGGTTGGATGCCAAACCTATTTTGGTTGTACTGTACCTGAATCTAATCTAATCTAATCTGGATAACAGGTTTATATGGGCTTCCCTTGCACCCTGTAAGAAAAGGTAAAGAAAGGCGGCCAAAAAGGGTGCAGGGGGTAATGTGAAGGAACGTGATGAGAGGTTTGCATAAAATAGTCCACTGGCGCCACCTGCTGGCCAGCTTGATGCACTACACTACTGGTAGTTGAACTTGAGCCTGTAGTGTTTTGGTACAACTCGGTCCTGATGCAATATTACAGCTTATTACATGGCGTTTTCACATTCGCCGAAATGCTTGCTTGTGATTGGTCAATAGCCCCCAACAGCGGTGAATTATTTTTCGATAACCACCGGTGATTATTGTTTTTCGCAGCTGGAGTAATCAAGCCCCACTGACTCACACTGTTTCAGTGCAGCCAATCAGACACCTGCCGGGCTGCCCGCGATAATAATAATCACTTTATTTGGGCTGACAGAGCCACAGAACAACTGCGATTTGTCAAATGAATTAGGTATATTGTTAAGTTAGCCATGTAATAAGCGGGATAATGTATAGCTATACTCGGTCATCATCGCAAAATAATTGACCTTCACTGACGTTTAAAACACCTCGCCGAGGCGGCTCGGTATTTTAAACTCCGTGTCGGTCAATTATTTTGCGACAATGACCTCGTAGCTATACATTATCCCTTACATAACCTGGTAGAATAACTACAGACAAGGTCCAGGGGTGGGGGGGGACATTAATACTTTCACTGCCGCACTACCAAATGGTTAACCCTTTCACTGCGACAATACACAGAAGGTTAACCCGTTCACTGCCACACAACAGCAGCTGCTGTTGTGCGACAGTAAAAGGGTTAACCTTCTGTGTATTGTCGCAGTGAAAGGGTTAACCATTTGGTAGTGCGGCAGTGAAAGTGTTAACTGCATTCCAGTGTCTTTCCTGGAGAACTGCTTTGAAGAGGATCCGCCCACCTGGCCGCCGCCGGTTAGTGATTGGTTGTGGGGGGGGGGGGGGGTAGAAGGTTAACCCGTTCACTGCCACACAACAGCAGCTGCTGTTGTGCGACAGTAAAAGGGTTAACCTTCTGTGTATTGTCGCAGTGAAAGGGTTAACCATTTGGTAGTGCGGCAGTGAAAGTGTTAACTGCATTCCAGTGTCTTTCCTGGAGAACTGCTTTGAAGAGGATCCGCCCATTCTACCCCCCCCCCCCCCCCCCCCCCCCCCACAACCAATCACTAACCGGCGGCGGCCAGGTGGGCGGTGACCTCGTCCGTGCCGGCCGAGTTGAGGATGTCGGTGTCGTCGTAGGCGTCGTCGTCGGGCGAGGAGGTGGAGTCGTCATCGGCGCTCATCATGATGGTGGCTTCCGTGTAGGTGGCGACGTGGACCTGGAGGGACAAGCGGGTCGTTAGGATCACAGGTCCGGTCCGGGATCACAGGTCTAGTCCCGGATCACAGGTCCGGTCCGGGATCACAGGTCCGGTCCGGGATCACAGGTCTAGTCCCTGATCACAGGTCCGGTCCAGGAATATTTGGACATCAACACAATGTTCATCATTCCGTCTCTGTACACCGCCACAGCAGATTTTAAATGAAACAAACAATCAACGTGTGCTTTCAGCTTTCATTTGAGGGTATTTACGTCCAAACTGGGTGAACGGTGTAGGAATTACAACCGTTTCTATATGCTCCTCCCTCTTTTTAAGGGACCACGGGTAATTGGCTGCTCAGCTGTTCCATGGCCAGGTGTGCGTCATTCCCTTATTATTATTATTATAGCAAAAGGTCTGCAGTTAATTTCAAGTGTGGTATTTGCATTTGGAATCTGTTGCCGTCGACTCTCAATATGAGGTCGAGAGAGCTTCACTATCAGTGACGCAAGCCATCATTAGGCTGGAAAACCAAAACAAACCCATCAGAGAGATAGCAGAAACATTCGGTACATGATGTTATCACTGACGTTGATATTATGAGCCATCAGTAGCTAGCCAGCTAGATAACGTTAGACAACGCCTCATGTATTAAACTAAGTGAATAGTTTACAGGGCCATTTTGTTTAACGCTTCAGTGATGTTGAAAGAGGAGCTGTCACGACAAGTTGCGGAGGCTAGGACTCTTGCCATCTTCGGAGCGAATTAGAGGATTTGTTGACAAGACTGGTCTTTGCGGGGGAGGGGAGGGGCAATGCGTGCACTGCACAGCGTGTGCGAGTAGGAGAGAAGACAGCGAGATTCCAACTCCGCTGAGAATTGGATCATGTTTTTCGCACGCGTCATCGATCGTTTTTCCCCCCGCAATCAGCGACTAGAAAGCATTATCGAAATTCCTAAATCTCATATTTATACTGAATATCGGCCGATACCGATCGCTGGCCGATCGATCGGGGCATCCCTAGTAGTAATGTATGTAACGTTAGCTGAGGTAGCAACAGTAATCAGTAGTAATGTATATAACTTATGTAACGTTAGCGGTGGTAGCAACAGTAATCAGTAGTAATGTTGTATATAACTTATGTAGCGGTGGTAGCAACAGTAATAATCAGTGGTAATGTATGTAACTTATGTAACTTTAGTGGTGATAGCAACAGTAATCAGTGGTAATGTATGTAACTTATGTAACGTTAGCGGAGGTAGCAACGGTAATCAGTGGTATCGCTCGTTGATCCCTGTGCACTTTAGATTCTGTTCGCGGCCGTGCCTTACGTCTGAGCGCAAGAAAAAGGCGTCCAACGTGATCACAGCCTAAGAATCGGTAGCGACTGAAAAGGTGCCATCAATGCGTTCCTTACACTTAACAACAGGGATAGATTTTATAACTCGTGACACAAACCACAACGCCACCCCCTCTCACACCACAGTAACAATAACTGGTAGGGATGCCCCGATCTTTTTTTTTGCCACCGATACTGATCACTGATCTTCTATGAGCCATATCGGCCAATACCGATCGTTTTTGGTTTTGTTATAGATTAAATAATTTTTTTTATTATCTAACCCTAACTAACCATACTGTCATGCACGTGTCCTAATATACTAACCAACACTATAGCACCAACATTGTAACCAACATTGTTACTCAGCTGAGTTGTGCCCTTCCTGGTGACTTGTAAGTCGCTTTGGATAAAAGAGTGAGTTAAATGAATAAATGTAAATACCCATTTACCCATGTTATTTCTTATTTTATTTATTATTATTATCCGATCCAGCTATTTTAGTGAATATCGGCCGATACAGATCGCTGGCCGATCGATCGGGGCATCCCTAATCAATATAACTCTGGTACGGGGGTCCTAGAGGTGCACCTGCTGGCTGACGGCGTGAGCCTCGATGGTGGTCATGTGGACCGTGTGGTCCTCCATTACCTGCTGGTGCCTGAAGTGGACTGCTGGCCCGGGGTACACTGACTGTGGAGACAGACACAGCACACCATGCCGTTACGGTTACAGACGGTCTGGCCACATCCCACCTGTTTAGTCAGGGTATTATTACTAGTGTATGCTGATGATGTGTGTAATTGATGTGTAATTCCTACCAATATGGTGCAAATGCCATGAACACTTTGGCCACAGTTTGTCATTTAAACGAGTACATCTTGATATTACAATTATTTTTACAGGGTATCTGCAGGTTTCAACCAAGTTAAAGTTAAGACTTTTTAATACCACTTAGAGCTAAATGTAATACCAATTTCATGACCATACTAGCAAAAAAATATAAACATAGCGACACTGAACTGGCGGCTGCACCTTTTTAAATTCTCAAGCGTTCCATATAAGCTCTCGCCAGACGTACCAAGCTCCCAGTAGCCACACAAAAACGACTCGAATACAAAAACGTTTCATATATTTAATATTATTTCATCTCCCGACAGCCGGGATGCCCCCCCCCCCAAATTGTATACCTGTGCAAATAAAACAATAACAACAAGACTTTTTAATACCTTTTAAGGCCTTAAATTGATAATTGAACTTTTCAATACCCCGCAGATACCCTGATTACAGTCACCTGTTGTTTTCCTACCATGATGCCTGCGACGATGATGTAATGGAATTAGGGATGACCCAATCAATCGCCCGCTGATTGTTATCTGCAGATATTCATATAAACATGAGATCAAGGAATTCCCATAATGCCTCTCTAGTCGCCAATTGTGAAAACCAATCGACCAACTCAAAAAAATAAATGTGAGACAATTCTCAGTGGAATCTGTGTCATTTAGGGATTTAGATGTTTCATGGTAGCAGCGCTTTGTACGTTTGCCATGTCGTTTCACTTAAATTCACACATTTCAAGCATCAGTGGTGCAACTTTACAGAATGAATGCTTTTGTTCCCGAAAATACGCTTGCCTGGTCCACTAGCGTCAGCAATGACAGCAGCCAGCTACCTCGCTTGTTGATTAGCCCATGTTCACCATTATGTAAACAATTTTTTTTTTTTATAATAATAATATAAAAGAAAATGTTTAAAACAGTCAGGTCATATAGGTGAGACTGTGCTGAAAAGAATGATACCAAAGTACCAAACATACCATGGTATAAAAAAAAAGCCAAAACTTTGAAAATAGCTTTTTTAGGCCTAGTTTTTTTTATATACTGAAATTCGAATTCAAACTTGTCTACAATTCTGCAACGAATTTCAAATTTGATTTTTTGTTAAAGTGACAGCCCTATAGTCATTTTGTGAGTCTTGCCCATCCCTAGTGTAATTGCCGCACGCTAACTAACATGTCAGCAGGGTGGAACTATTGCAAAGTGTCTGAGACAGAATCATGCCACCTGCAATGTATGCCAGGATAAAATACCATGTGGGGTTTGATGGGCGGAGGGTATAAAGTCATCCTATCGGTAGCGTATACTAAGGGCGATATGGCTCATAGACGATTAGCATAAAAAGACATTATCGGGGGCATCTCGAATATGGATAACAGTCCAAAGTAAACATGTATGTACACTTTCTTCCACATCAAAGAGTCGGTGACCAATATTCAAGGAAGCAGCCATATTGGTAGGAAATCCACACATCCTGAGGGTTAATGGTCTGCGATGACAACAAAGCTCATTGAAATCGTGAGATGTGGGCAGTGTTTATGGGAAACATTGTTGCGCAGAGGAGTCATTTAGACGGGGATACAAACGGCATCTCCATCATTCACACTTGTGTTAATGATAATATGCGCTGATGCCTCTGTGTGAGTGTTTTCCCTAAACAGTGGTATAGGGGTGCAGTGTCACTATGACAAAACGCCAGTGCCTCAAAGTATATATATTTTTTAAATCACATTTTTTTTGCAGTGAAAGCTTGGGGCCAGCTTATACACTGTACGTCAACAAATTACTTATTTGGAACTTTTGTTTGCTATTTTATTGAAATTATGTTTCTACGGTGCAGGAAATGATCTAAAATGGCTTTCTTTATTGCAACCCCCCCCCCGGACAGAACTTCGAACCCCCTTGTTTTGCGATGCGGCATAACCTTGTTTGAAAGACCTGAACAACTCTCATTGCTATCGGCTAAAACATGCACATCACACAACTATTCTAGATGGTACATGTGGTAGAATGGACCTTACAGTATAAGGTCGACTCTGGCCGTTGTACCACAGAGCCACCACTAGAGGGCCTAATATTGATGGGGATCCATGTCACATTGTGTTGGTTACAGTTGCTACTCAAATGTTTAACCCTTTCACTGCCACACGACAGAAGGTTAACCCTTTACTATCGCACAACCGACGGCAATGCATTCATGGAGCTAATGATGGAGCATTGCCGTCGGTTGTGTGATAGTGATACCTTCTGTATTGCCGCAGTGAAATGGTTAACCGTTTTGGTAGTGCGGCAGTGAAAGGGTTAAGAAAGAGTCACAATTCAGACCTAAAAAAAAATTCTTCCGCTTTTTTGTTACCTGACCCGTCTCCTCGGACGGCAACTGGTGTCTTTATACCTGTATCACTGTACATATTAATGCTACAACTCTGTACATACATCTGATTAGTGACTCAGTAGTACTAATTCATATATTTTATACCCAGTTTAAACCACGTGTACATTGCATTATTACTATTGCACTTTACTGTTACATTTGCACTCTGGTTGGATGCCAAACATCTTTTCGTTATACTGTACTTGCTTGTGCTGTATGATGACAATACATTTTAATTAATCTAATCTAATGAGAGTGGAGTATTTTTTGACAGCATTCATTCACCCCTGGGCCAAAAACGACGTCTCTACTTCATACCGTTCCAATTTCACATCAAAACGAGCCTTCGTTATGGCTTTCTAATATGCTGTTTATCCACTCCAGAGGTGAGAGCTGCTTTGGCATCAGTTTTTGTATTAAACCATCATTTGAGAGTGCCCAATTAATCTAACTTCTGTGCTGGAGTGGATGTCTGGAACTGGACCCTAAGGTACACGTTCCCATGACCGGCTCTCACACTAAAGTACCTAGAGTTTGTACTGAACTTGGGAAGTCTGCTTTTATCTTCTGTGCTGCTGACACATGGAACATCACACAACAAGGTATCAATAATGGATACCAACAATACTTTGATATCCTTTGGTCAGTTTTAGATCCTTGATCACCAACCATTCCACCACAATCTGTAATTATTTTTTAATTTATTGCACATTTTCTTTCATTACATTTCACTGTGTAATGTACATGACAAATAAAACGTGAACTATTTTACGATTGCACACGTATTGTTTTTATCGTGCATCTATTGTTTTTGTACACTGGACATCTTTGTGAGATGAGGGCGTGTCATTCCAGTTTAATAAATACAGATTGAATGAAAATAATCCACAACTCAGGTAACATTCGACTGTAGAGCAAAATAAACAATGCAAACGACCAGGCTACATGAGAACAACAACACTGGGTGGGAGTGAAATAAATCCAACTAGATTATCTTTATTAAGAAGTTACGATGTATCTTATTCCCAATGGGCTCGATTGCATACAATGCCATGGATATCACTAGTATCGTTTACTAGCCATGCACTTGTACTAAGGTTAGATGTCCAAGAGATAATAATAAAGATGTCCATGGCAAGCTGTTAACACTGAATTGTCTCGTCTCTAAGCCAGTAGGCCTAGCGTGTAACAATAGCAATTCACATTAGAAGTCACCACTCTGTATACTCTCTTTTTTAGACTCTTTTTGGATCACAAACAGTACTGTATTTGTAAATCTGGTATGTCATAAATGTATAGATGTAGCAGTACTGTCTATCTGTATGTCATGCATGCTATGATGAATTGAAAATGGGGGACCCTGATGTAAACAAGACGAAAGTCTTTCTCTGGTCTGCATCCCCTTAACAATTGTATGTATTGAGCTGTACTGTACCCATTCTGCAATCTGTTAATAATGTTTTCAATCAATCAAAAAGCTAACGTTAAAAACAACTGACCGGTTGGCTAGCTAAAAAGGATGACCAGCTAAGCTAGCGATGCCATAACATTTGGCTAATTAATGTTAGCTAGCGAGCTAGCTGAGCGTCCTTAGTATGATCCGCCACCGGTAAACTACACTGGATGTAAACATTACCGGGCGGTCATCCCCCGTTATAGTCCGCACATAAACACGGCTACAGCGGGGTGTGTGCAGCAGCACCGGGGGGGCTAATAACGGTAACAAACAAAAAATGAAACACAGAAAGACTAGCAGCTAAATCCGCGCCGCCATCTCGAGACTAAAAACGTTAAAACAAGGCCCGCGCGGCCTGCGACGTCACCACAGCTATTCTCTAGCTTGTTGTGTCGGTCGCGCGCCTCTACAATATCATTGTAGGAAAAAAAACCGACATTTTGGTTTTAAAACCGCCTCGTCTCTGTCGACATCTAAAAAACAATCTGCATCTTTTTTCCACGCGCCGGTGCCGCTGCTGCTGCGGCTGCGCCAAGAGGCTGAAATAGCTGGAGATTGCGCGGTAGGGCACTAACCTCAGAGCGGCTGCGCTGCTGCTGCTTCGGGCCTGCGCGTGGTGGGGCTGGGAATCCTGAGCGCTTAATGGAGGACAAAGAACAGCCAGCAGGGCTCGAGACCGACCGATCTGCACATGCGCGTACTGGCGCGTGGGCCTGGGAGAATCCAAAGCAATAATAATGGTGGACTCACAAGAAGAACAGTCAGCAGGCTCGAGACTGATCTGCTGCACCAGAAGAGCCGCGAGCCGGCAGGCCACGCCCCTTTCAACAGGATGAATATGAACAATTTGAGTTGTGCTTCAGGAAGGGAACTGTTTTTGTAGCAGATTGTAGCTTAACTCCAACATAACTCTGTATGACAGCATGTACAATAGTGCTGTGTATATACTGTATTTAGTTTACCTCATATATATCCATATCTCTCTGAATATACCTGCACATAATCCTTCTATATACCTATTTATAGGTACATCTGCATATAATCCATACACTGTAAAACCCAATAAATTTCCAGAACTTAAAAAAATTGACGTAATCTCCTGCCTCAAATTTTTTAAATTGATCAACTCAAATGTTTTCAGTTGGCTAAGACTTACAATTCTCAGTTAAGGCGAGACACTGCAGGTGTCAAATATACTTTTTTTGTTGATTTTGAGATTTTGTTATATTTTGCTTCCTAAACATGTCTTCTATGAAACTAGTGACAATAAAACATCAATAACACACATTTAGTTGTTTATTTTACATAATTTTGCCTTATTGCATCCATAAATGTGCACATATTTAATGGGGAAGTGCCTCATTTGCATATATAAACATACATTTCAGAAAACTTGCAATATATTTTTTCTTAGTTTATATGTACATAACAAATTGGGAAAGTTTCATAGTGATATCTATTCAAATATTTTTTGCCTATTAGGGGGTACTACACTGTACTACACTGTTTGTAGCCTGTGTGTAGTTCTGTTCAGTTCAATAACATCATTATTATTATTATTCAGTTATCAGGCATGTGTTTAGGTTGTCTATTACTAATGGTTTGATTAGGTATTGTGTTTGTAAATATCTGTTTAAAAAAAAAAGTATGGCATTTTACAATACAGAACTTTGAAGGCGTTTTCCCAAAAATGAGTTTTAAGAGTTTTTCCTCATACTCTGAGCCAGAAATCTCCACTTCAGTAGCACTCACATACACCAAACCTTCCAGTTCTATTCATATCTATGTTCTGAAGGTATTTACAGAAGGGTTTGTTGATATCGCATTCATACCCTGATTTATATCACATTTTATTCCTAAAAACATGGCGAAATATGGAATTTTACCATAAAAATGGACTGAATGGAGTATTTTCTGATTTATGGAGTGATAAAAATACATATCCAAAATCCCCTTTGTAATAACCTTTGGCTCTAATATGTCAACAAAATGAAACTATAATTTTGAAAATGGCTTTATCCAATGTTCAGATTTCTGTCCTGGAATTATATGCAAATTAGTGCATATTTAAGTAGATCATGCCTCATTTGCATATTTAAACATACAATTTCAGAAAACTTGTAATACAAAAAAGTCTTGTCTTAATATAAGTAATCAACTGGGGAAGTTTCATTGTGATATCTATTAGTTAATTCTTTTACCCTATTCACCTGCAGTGTCTCCCCTTAAGGCAACTCAAATATGGTCTGTTACTGTGACTTAAGGTTCTCAAGTGGAGTCAACTCAAATATGTTCAGTTACTGTGACTTACAGTTCTCAGTTAAGGCAGTTCAAATATGTTCAGTTACTGTGAATTAAGGTTCTCAAGTGGAGTCAACTCAAATATGTTCAGTTACTGTGACTTACAGTTCTCAGTTAAGGCAATTCAAATATGTTCAGTTACTGTGACTTAAGGTTCTCAAGTGGAGGCAACTCAAATATATTCAGTTACTGTGACTTACAGTTCTCAGTTAAGGCAGTTCAAATATGTTCAGTTACTGTGACTTAAAGTTATCTAGTGGAGGCAACTCAAATATATTCAGTTACTGTGACTTAAGGTTCAACCTTAAATCCATGTGATTAAGTTAACAGAACTCAAAGAAATTGAGTCATTCTTATGCCTCATTTCTTTTAAGTTAATCAACTCAAATTTTTAAGTTAATCAACTCAAATATTTGCAGTTACTATAACTTAAGGTTCACTTTTAAAATCCATGTGAATAAGTTAACAGAAAAATAACTACACAAGCACATTATATCAACTTCAAACTATTTATTTTTTTCTATTCAAAGAGTATACATATATAATATATAAACTGTATGTTAGCAATGTACAATAACACTGTAAACACTGTATACACTGTTTTTGGACTATATTACACGTATGTTAACAATACCGACCAGGTATTAGTGCCTCGCAAAGTGCAGATATGAAGTTTTCCCCTTTTTTTGTATGCATTTAGGAGGTTTTGTTCTTCATCGAAACTATTTATCTTACAAAAACATTGTGTTACAACTTCAAACTCTTTATATTTATTTCTATTCAAAGAGTATACATCTATTTATCTTACAAAAACATTGTGTTGCCCTCTCCAACATTATGGCAATGTTAAAATAGAAAATATATATATAGAAAATATATATAGAAAATAAATACATGCATGTTATAACATGTACATAAAATGTAATGTATATTACACATTTAATCCCACTGGTCACAATAGTGTAATAATGTTTGTTATAAGGCTCTGAAAATGTTACTGAATGATGTATCAATGTATTTCCAGCAAATATTGAAATAATAAAGGGTCTCAATATGTGCAGTGCACATGACCAGAGCTGTTTACATCCTGGCTGAATTACTCAAATTTGTATAGTGTGGTCATAGAATGAGCAAACATGTTGACGGCAACTATTGTGACCGTTGGGATAACACAGTGTATCTATGTACAGTACAGAATAAAATGTATAGATTATCTGAAAATATATATAGAAAATAAATACATGCATGTTATAACATGTACATAAAATGTAATGTATATTACACATTTAATCCCACTGGTCACAATAGTGTAATAATGTTTGTTATAAGGCTCTGAAAATGTTACTGAATGATGTATCAATGTATTTCCAGCAAATATTGAAATAATAAAGGGTCTCAATATGTGCAGTGCACATGACCAGAGCTGTTTACATCCTGGCTGAATTACTCAAATTTGTATAGTGTGGTCATAGAATGAGCAAACATGTTGACGGCAACTATTGTGACCGTTGGGATAACACAGTGTATCTATGTACAGTACAGAATAAAATGTATAGATTATCTGAAAATTGTCAATCCGCTTGGCACATGTAAAATTCACAAACGTTGTGCTGTATATTGGGTCCTGCCAATGTGGAACCAAAATACCAATCCACATTACACACTATACAGATGGCAATACTGTTAATAGTGCACATACCTACATATGGAAATGCAGCTGTACTTGCTCCATGATGTATCATGGAACAAGATGGTGTTTTCATTGAAAGAGTTAGTCAGAATGTCAGAGGCACCATCCGTCATTTAGAGCAGGCTATGTTTGCAGAATGATAACTATAGAACACTACAGTACTCTGTACTGAGAACACTATACAGTACACTAACTATTACTACTGCCTACAAGGTCTCAACGATACAGTCACACTCTCAGCATACAAGATCGATGGTCTGCTGCTGCTGACTCCCAAGCGATTCATTAAAGTGAAACGGAACTGAGTCCAGCTAATGGTGAATAGTTATTTTATTAATCAATTATTGTGTCTTTATTCACTCGTTGTGTAATTGACCAGTTCATATTCTGTATAAGTTCATATTCTGTATATGTTAATAATGACGCTTCTGTGTTGTGTTTATGACTCCTGGTATATCGCCTTGTACTCTGTACTGAGAACACTAACTCTACCACTGCCTACAAGCAATGGAAGCAGTCAGAGCAGAGTGGCATTTATGCCCATTGCCTCCTATTGTTCCTCGAGAAACAAACGTTTGGGACTTGGATGTTGCCTTTGAGATTCTGATAAACTCTTTCAACTCTAAAACTTACTTGGATGAAATTACAATAATGCTATAGACGGTTAAGAAAATTCTAACTGTAAAACTCTCAAATGTAAACATATTACATAAAAAATAAAGAACAAGGTACATTGAGTAGTTTGGACCTATTGGCAGAACATCTGCAAAGTAGTACAGCAACTTTTGAAGGTATTATTTTGACATGACAAGACATTTCAGATGAGTTTCTATAGACACACTTTTGAGGTGTTGGTAAGTGGTTTGGGGTAGTGCATAGATTAGTCCAAACATTACAGGAAGGAATCACCAAATCTGGGGAGGCTGATCATGATATGACTTTCAATGACAATAGAGATTGTCACAGGCTGGTAGTGAACTGGACTTGTGTCATGGTCACTGATGACAGTAAGGAATAGAAACTCATCTGAAAGAAGGATGTGGGGTGAGGTATTAATTTCCTTGTCATGTCAAAATAATACCTTCAAAAGTTTAATGCAAGAGCGGTCAGGTGGCGTAGCGGAGATTGCATTCGTCACCAACGCTGGAGACACTGGATTCGCGTGTTCGAATCCAACTCCCTGCGTTGTCACCAGCTTGGCTGGCCGTTCACACTAATACAATTTGGCAGTATTAGGGGGTGGGGAAGCTGGCGGGTGGGAATCTGGCGTTGTGGACAGCGACGCCTACAGGTTAGGTCTTGGCGCTTGCTAAGCGGGGCAGGACTTGGTGGAGATAGCGTGCCCTCCCACGCGTTACACTTCACCAATGAGAGCCCTCGCTGCCAAGTGAAAAGACGTCACTGGCTGTCGGCGCACGTCTCGGGGGAAGCGTGCGATCGACTCGGGACGCCCTTATACCGACTCGTAGGAGAACATGCATAAAGCACCAGGTAGGGGAGGGGGGGGGGGGGGGGAATTGGCACAACGACTAATTGGGACGGGGAGAAAATCCATTGAAAAATCAGAAACAGAAAAAAAAATAAAAATTATTGCATCATCAAGTCATTCTTGAGAGTCTGCAACCTGGGCGACAGTTTACCAGCTTCTAGACCTAGTAAAATCTTCTGAATGAATTCAAAAGTGTTGGTAAGTCCCTTGGGGTAGCTGAGGTGTAGTGCATAGATTAGTCCAAACATTACCAGGAAGGAATCACCAAATCTGGGGAGGCTGATCATGATGTGACTTTCAATGACAACAGAGATTGTCACAGGCTGGTAGTGAACTGGACTTGTGTCATGGTCACTTATGACTAATTATATATGATAGCATGAACAATAATGCTGTATATACAGGAGATCAGCTGAGACAGAGACTGTTCTATCCAGTCCTTGACAGAATGCTGCAAGAGCTTGATAGCAGGTTCTCATGAGTTGGAGAACAACTTATGAGAGGCATCAGTACTAAATACCTATATGTCCCTATGCCATAAATGTCATGTATGTTGTGTATGTCATAAATGTCTATATGAATTGAAAATGGGGGACCCTGATGGAAACAAGACAAACGTCTTTCTCAGGTCTGCATCCCCTTAACAATTGTGTGTATTGAGCCGTACTGTATTGTACCCATTCTGCAATCTGTTAAATAAAGTTTTCATTCATTCATTCATTCATTCATTCATTCATTCATTCATTCATTCATTCATTCATTCATTCATTCATTCATTCATTCATTCATTCATTCATACAGCAGGCATGTTATCCAGCCTCAGACCAGTTTCTCTCAGTGGAATTGCTGCAACCCCTCGGGGCCACACATTACAATATCCAACTACTGCCAGAGGAGATCACAGTTGCAAAGTGTTTCCTGGCCAGGACAGGCAGAGATGCAGTCCCTACTATTCAAAGTGTCTTTTCCCTCCTAGATGATAATAATAATAATGTATTTTATTTATAAGGCGCCTTTCAGGCCTTTCAGTCCACAAATCGGTGAATGAAAAAATTATAGGATCAAATGAAAACTTCCAGTTTGAGAACGAGATGTAAGCGGTCACGTTGGTCACAGCTCCGCTCCCGTTAACGTTAATTTAGCTTCAAAACCCTCTTTGTACAACACTAATGTGTTTAAACCTCGACGTATATATTAACTAAGACCTTCTACTAACTATATCAACAGAAAGAATCAAAGAAAGAACCTGGAAAGAGACACGGAGCAGACAATCTAACGGGAGACCAGGCGGTGATGCGCTCCGTGAAGGATAGAGCAGTGGAGATTGAGAAGAAAACAACCGACAATACCACCGTTCCCAACGCTCCTGCAACCTCATCCGAGACAGACATGGAGAATACACCACCCGATTTCGAGTCTCTGACTAATCTGATAAAGGACTTGACCGAAAAGGTGGATAAAGCTGACGTCAAGGCTGGTAATATTGCTGATAGGGCTGATGCTAATGCTAACGCTTTCAAGTTATATATCGAGATTTTAAAACAGCGGCTGCAATACAAACCGAGCGTATTACTGCAGTTGAAAACACCGTGGGCGAATATACACTGAAAGTCGATGAGGGCAATAAGGCTCTTCATGATGAAATCGCGGATCTAGTGGTGGAGATGCAACAGGGTGACAAGGAGCTTTTGCAGAAGATACATGACAACAACGAGAAAACAATGGATAGGTTGCTCGATTTCGAACGTTACTCTCGTAGATTTAATATCCGTATAGTGGGATTGGATGAATCAGTCAAATGCACAGACGACTGGTTTCCGTCAGTGTTAGTTGAAATTCTAGGTACAGAGACCCTCCCTACAATACCGACAGTGGACCATTGTAACAGAATCAGCACTCGAGACCACAGCGGCAACAAAGTGAGGGTGATCATTGCTACCCTGCGTAAAACTGCAATAAGAGACACGATCATCAGGGATGCACGTAAGCAATGGGGAAAATTGAATTACAAAGGTAAACAAGTGTCGTTCTACGAAGATATGTGCAGGGAGGCTATAAACCTACGAGCCTGTTACAAGGATGTGATGCAGCAGCTCTATGAGAAAAATCTCCATCCTAGCCTATGTTATCCAGCGATTCTTTCCATTGTGGGGGGAAATGGAATAAGGATCGGGCTACGTTCGCCTGAAGCGGCCGAAGAGTACATGAAGGAAACACATCGTGGATGACAAGTTTATTAATTTTTTTTTATTATCTATGTTGGATAACTTTGCTATGGCTTGGACATCAAAAACGGCATCAAACAAGCTTTTTTTTTTCTTTTTTTAATTTCTTTATTGCAGGAAAAATAATTTGTACATTTACAATTGTCAACATCGTACATTTTCCATCTCATTTCTTTTTTTCCCCTTTCATTTCCCCTTCCCCTCCCTCATACCCACCCCATCCCCCCCACACCGAGGTTGTTGAAAACACATCCGCAAAACATCCAAACATACAGCATAGATGCTACTGGTAAAGAAAAACAAAAAACAATAATAATATCAATCAGACCCATCTGTATTATGCACAAATATTTAGATAAAAAGAGGTAAAGAAAGAACTAAAAACACAAAAAGAAAACTCTCTAGCACGGCTGTGGCTGTGGAAGAAAGTCATCAATGAGATTATTTCACTCTTTCCCCCACCCCTGCCTATAGTATTGTGGTAATTCTTGAGTAGTTTGATCTTCTGCAGCTGTGTCCCCCGTTCCCCTCTCCCTCCCCCAGTTACCCACCCAGCCCCCGGGGGTCTCATTCACACCCATACATACCAGGACAGGGAAGGGGGGGGGGGGGGGGGGAATTAGAAAAAAGGAATAAAATAATAATAAAAGATAAGGAAGTGCAGTTAGAGGTGTAAAGCTCTATCCTTTCTAAGTCTCTTCATTGATAGTCAGGGTATCGATGTGTTGCAGAAATGGTTGCCAGGTCACATGGAATGTTTCAAGGGAGCCCTTTAGGGAGAATCTGATTCGATCAAGCTTAATGCAATGTAGTATCTCATGTATCCATCTGTTGTGAGTGGGTGGGAAAGGGTGTATCCATTTAAAGAGAATAAGTCTCCTAGCGAGGAGGGTAGTGAACGCCACAACTCGTTTTGCAGCCCTAGATGCGATCGAAGGGGTATTCGGGATACCGAAAAAGGCAGTGAGTGGATCAGGGTCTAACGTCACACCCAGGACCCTACTCAGTGTATCAAATATTGCAGTCCAAAACTCTGTGAGTTTGGGGCACGTCCAAAACATGTGCATATAATCCGCTGGAGATTGTTTACATCTATTACACGCATCCGTTCTATCCGGGTATATCTTTGCTAACCTCGCATTGGTGTAGTGAAACCTATGCAGGATCCTACACTGCAGCAAACTGTGTCTTGCACATGTAGAGGAAGTGTGTACAAGGTCTAATATATGATTCCATTGTTCATCTGTAATGATAATTCCCAGATCTTCGTCCCATTTGGCTTTTAGGGAGTCTAAGCAAGTTGGGTTCATCCAAAATATTTTATCATATATAATTGAGACGAGCCCTTTCCGCCCGGTACCGAGCGATAGGAGAGGGTCAGTCCTAGAGTCTGGAGGACGGCCAGGGAATTGTGGGAATTGGTTCTGAACAAGATGTCTGATCTGAAAAAAACTGAAAAGGTGGGAATTTGGGAGACCAAATCTTTTTGATAATTCTGTAAACGACGAGAACACACCTCCGGAGTAGAGGTCATTAATGGTTAGCAAACCTTTGTTCGCCCAGCTTCTGAATACAGGATCAGAGCAGGACGGTAAGAATAGGTGATTGTGAGAGATTGGAGCTAGCCCCGACGGAGCGTGTAGGCCAAATTGTTTCCTAAACTGATTCCAGATTTTCAAAGTATCCGTTACAATTTGGTTCCGCGCCACCTGTTTAATAGGGATCGAAATGGGTAGTTGGGATGTTGCCACAGACCAGAGTGAGTACTTTGAAGAGGAGACTTCCATCCGAGCCCATTGGGGTTGGTCTTCTTCCTCCCTCCGGTCCTCCAGTAAAGGAGTTTGTTTATATTACATGCCCAGTAGTAATAGCGAAGATTGGGCAAAGCCAAACCCCCTTCCGATTTGGGAAGTTGCATGATCGTCCTCTTAATACGTGCTCTTTTGTTACCCCACAGGAATGAACCTATAAGTTGATCAATCGAAGTGAAAAAGGCTTTATTAATAAATATTGGTATATGCTGAAAAGCGTATAAAAATTGGGGTAAGACCACCATCTTTATCAGGTTAACCCTTCCCAGAAGCGAGAGGGGGAGAGAGGACCATCTAGTCAGATCTAACTTAAAGCGATCCAGCAGAGGACGGACATTTTTTGCGAAGAGCTCCGTCTGTGATTTGGCCATAAAAATCCCTAGATATGTGAATCCTTCCGTGGCCCTTTTAAAGGGGAAAAGCGATTGAGGAAGCCGTTCCGCAGATGCATTAACAGGTAAATATTCACTTTTCTGGAGATTAAGTTTGTACCAAGAGAGCTGCCTATGTTGTTCTAGAATATCCAGGATAACATGGAGGGACTATGACGGATTGGAGACATAAAGTAGGAGATCGTCGGCATACAATGAGAGTTTATGAACCAGGCCGAACCTCTCAATCCCCTCAAATCTGTCCTCACTGCGAAGCCATATGGCTAAAGGTTCTGCGGCGAGCGTGTAGAGCAAGGGAGAAAGCGGGCATCCTTGATGAGTGCCGCGATAAAGCGCAAACTGGCCCGACTTGGTACCATTCACATTAACCGAGGCCACCGGGGACGAGTATAGGAGTTTTATCCATGAAATAAAACCCTGTCCCAAACCGAATTTCTCAAGTGTATGGAACAGGTACCTCCATTCCACTCTGTCAAACGCTTTCTCAGCATCCAGGGAGAGTACCATTTCTGGTGCGCCAGTCGTGGTTGTGAAAAGGATATTTAACAGCCTTCTGGTGTTAACACTTTGGTTGCCTAAGGTTAAATTAATGATATACCATAGATTGCCAGCGCTATTTGTCTATGGAGAAAGTCCCCTTCTTTGCAGGGCTATAACTTTTTAAATTCTATTGCTACATTGCCATTATTAGGGCCCATTCAAAGTCCTATATGTATTGTTCATTGTGTAGCAACGTTAAACTTTTTCATTCACATATTCATAGTAAAGTATGGTCTAATGTATAAGTATGTTTTCATCTCTTTCTGCAGCTTTCTCCAGAACGTGATATATAGCCCCAAATGCATTATATTGATGATGAAATACAGTTTGATGGCAATCAGCGCGATATAAAAAATTCCAACTAGACGTACTTCTAGAAGTTACTACACGTCATCTGATGTTGACCGGATGGGCGAGGGGGCGTTTATAATTCCGTGGGCAGCGTTATACCAATCATCTAATGTGGGTCAAATGTTGATAATATCAGTTATTATCGAAGACGGTAACGTTACACGCTGAAACTCACCCCAGTCTCCGCGCGCCGTTGGGCGATCATCGTCGAGTAGAAATTTTATCATTATGGGATATATTATTACCCGGTCCATCTCCAGCTTGTATAATGGTATATACGTCCAAATCATGTTGTTTATCGAGTTATTGGCAATCGATCGCTATGTAGAGTGACGAGCTAGAGTGCCGGAACCTATCCCGAGTGGCCGGAAGTACTACGGACATCTAGCACAACCTCTACTGCGCTTCCTGTTAAGCGCTTGCGCCGATCGGCCACCAGATGGCGCTCCTGAACCGCCAGAGAGCTCAGTGGGTCCTGCTGGTGAATCTCAGGCCAGCGGAGGGACATTATGAATCCGATCGCAGATTTTTGAAATATTGATATAAAGACGACGTACAGCGTCCCCCGGCAACTTTAGCATGGCCAGCAAAGACGTCTAAAGACGCCCCCTGGCAGTCAAAGTGTTAAAGAAGGATTGCCTATCCATGATGAAACCCGTCTGATCCGGGTCTATCAGGAACGGGACCACCTTCTGAAGACGGCACGAAAGGACCTTAGCCAATATTTTACAATCCACATTAAGAAGGGAGATTGGTCTGTAACTGCTACAAAGGAGAGGGTCTTTACCTTTTTTGAGCAGCAGGGACAGTGACGCCTCTGATAGCGTGGGCGGCATTTGGCCCTTTAGAAGGGAGTCGTTATATACTCTCAGTAGAAAAGGAGCAACCAACACAGAGTAGGTTTTATAAAATTCTGTAGTATAGCCATCTGGCCCGGGTGATTTACCACTTTGTAAAGATTTGATTGCCTCAGTCACTTCAGAGATGGTTATAGGCGTGCCTAACTCTTCAGCTTCCGCTTTATTCGCCTGAGGGTACTTGAGAGACTTGAGGGGGTTTGGGCGATCCCAGTCCTGCTGGGAAGACTCCGACGTGTAAAGTTTGGAATAATAGTCAGAGAAAATTTCAGAAATGTCCGTAGGGTCTGTTGTAGTGACACCTAATTGGGATTTTATCCTGGGAATCAGTCTAGAGGCACTCGCCACTCGTGCTTGGTACGCAAGTAATTTCCCGGCCTTATCCCCCTGTTCGAAAAAACGTTGCTTGGTGTGCAGGAGTAGTCTCTCGATCTTACTAGTTGAAAGCAAATCATATTGTGATTGAAGCTGGAGTAGTTTTTTTATATAGAGCAGGGGTGGGTTTAGACGAATACTGGATGTCTAATCGTTTAATCTCATCTGATATACCCGTTAATTTGGATTGTTCCTGCTTCCCAAAATGAGAGGTAAAGGAGATGGCCTGTCCGCGGAGATATGCCTTAAAGGCCTCCCAGAGCATGTCACTGCTAAGTTCAGGTGTGTCGTTTATCTCAAAGAAGATTTTTATTTGTGCATGAATAAAATCCTTAAATTCAGGTTCAGATAATAAGTGGGAATTGAATCTCCAAAATTTAGAGGGTGTTCTACCCTGGGGGAAGTTAATTTCAACGGATGTCGGGCATGATCGGAAATTACTATACTATGGTACTTAGTAGAGACTACATTATGTAGTCGTTTTTCATCTAGTAAAAAGAAGTCTATCCTCGAATACGTGTGGTGGACATGGGAGAAGAAGGAGAAAAGTTTATCGGTAGGAAATTTTGCTCTCCAAGGGTCTATAAGGCCAAGCTGTTCCATATGACATTTTAGGATGTTCGCCGCTTTGGAGATGGTAGTACGTCTATCCGAAGACCTGTCCAGTTCTATGTTTTGGACCTGATTAAAGTCTCCTCCGATAATTATGTGATGATCATTAAGGTTAGGTATTGAGGAAAATAAATTAGATACAAATTTATCATTGTCCCAATTTGGTGCATATATTGAGGCCAAAACCACCGGAATGTTCTGCAGCCTGCCCGACACTATAACATATCGTCCGTCAAGGTCAGTTAAAATGGTGGAAGGCTCGAAGGGTACATCCCTATGTATAATAATTGCAGCTCCCCTGGCTTTTGCTGAGAATTTAGAATGAAAAATGTGTCCCATCCATGCTCTCTTAATACGGGGGATATCTGAGGTGCAGATGTGTATCTCTTGTAAAAAACAAAGGTCACCCTTGAGATGCCGTAGATGGTTAAGTACCTTGTTAGCCTTGATAGAGTTATTCATCCCTTTGACATTCCAAGAGACGAAACGGATGTTCCTGCCCGTCACTGCCATGTTCTGTTAAGTATATACATACCTGAGTTGAAAAGATAAAACATTGGAAGAGAGGAGAAAGGTAGAGGGGGATAGAGAAAGGGGGGGGGGGGTTGACGCACACACATGCACCCACACAACCATACACAAACATACTCACCCGGGGGTACATCCCTTGGTCCCTAAGGGAACAGTAACAGCCTCTGTACCTCTCCGGATACGTTACTTCCGGTGGAAACTTCATCCTCACTCCTCTTTTCCCCTCTCTCCAGTTCATTTCGAACAGCCTCCAATATGGTTATGGATAAACTTTTAAATTTGTGTTAAAAGAACATTCGAACAGCCAAAAAAGAAATAAATAAAAACCAAAAAAAAGGGATGATTAAATTCAAAAATTTAAATTAGAATAAAAATGAAAGATATTTGCAACACAACTCGGGGCTCATTCATTAGAGCATGGACGTAAAAGCGCTACCAATGACTCCCAATAAGGAGTGTGACCCATAAAAAGTTGAGAGTGAACGAGTAAGCCGAGGCGCTCCAGTGTGTGTAGGTCAACCTATAATTCAGTGGACCTGGGCAAAGCACGCCTCCAGCCTACAACAGCTCGAGGAGAATGTCTCTAGCCCCTGCTACCAAGCCTAGGGATATAAAAATTGCAAAACCATAACAGAGTTGAAAAAGAGGCGCCACTTTTTCTTTTATTTTTTCCCCCTTTCTCCTTCTGTCTATATAAAAAAATAAAAAAATATATACATATATTTAAAGAGTAACATAATAATAAACAGGAGGTATATGCAGTTACAGGGGTTACACGATTCAGGGACCTCAAAATGTACCTAAAATATGTATAGAGAGGTAATGTGGTTAGTTACATTCGGCAGTGTTAGAGACCTGTACCTTCAGACAGTAAAAAGAAGCGTGTGCAAATTGAGTTGGTTCAGTCAGTACCTTGAGTGTTTCCTGAAACATGCATACAAAACCCCCACTACCCAATAGATACTATCCGGTTTGTTTGTATTGAGACCCTCAGATATTATAAGAGGAGCATGTGCACCCTGAATATGCTCACCCTGCCTAGAGAGTCATATGTATATAAATCCATACAAAAAGAAAGACCAAATTAAGTTAAAAAAAAAAAAAAAAAAGGAAAATTATATATATAAAAAATTTAAAAAGGGGGCAACAACAAAAAATACGAAATAGGGAGCAGAAGAAAATGGCATGCAATCATTCACAAGGTCATGGCTATGGAAACCTGGTTGGCATAGGGTTCCTTTTGAAGGAGTCACTCCGATTGAAATAACAATATTACCCTTCTGAGGCATAGGTGGCCAATCTATAGTGACTGGGCACTATAATACAACCAAGGTCCACAAGTTCAGCCGCACATTCAATACGTCATAATCATGTCTATTGCTGTTGGTGTTGGTTTCAGCTGGCCCCGAGGTGTCCGTTAGACCTAGGTAAATGGTCTAGTTAGACTATTTGATAACTATGACGTGGAAATGGTACCCAATGCACTATCAGATCACTGTTATTTACTCTTAAAAGGATCATTTGGTATACTGTCATCCCGAGCCCCAAGATGGCGATTTAACTCGATATTGCTGAAAAACAAGGAATTCATTACACAATTCAAAGAAGCTCTTGCTGTATTCCTGCTGGAGAATGCGCAATCGGTACAGGACCCCAGAATATTATGGATGTCGGTAAAGGGATTTATCAAGGATTTTACCGGGGTCTTTTCCTCCAAAATACGCAAGAATCGTTGTTCAAAACTGGCAGAGCTGGAAACGCTTTACTCTACGTTATTTTCCTCTTTACAATACAACTACTCGGTTCGATTGGAATCTCAAATTACTGTGTTAAAAAAAGAGATTAATGCCATTTTAAAACAACAATCTGAAGTTCAAATACGTAGCACAAGACAACAGTATTACTTTCATGGTTCTAAACCAAGTCACCTACTAGCTATGCAGATACGAGCCAACGCAAAATGTGCATATATCCCTACTATTAAGGCACAGCAAGGACTTGTTACAGACCCTAAAAAAATCAACGAGACCTTCAAAAAAATTTACTCCAACTTGTACAAATCAGAAATGGCCTTCGATCAAAACAAAATGGACATATATCTTAATCAAATTAACCTTCCCAAACTATCAGAGGATGACGCTAAACAGTTAGAAACACCCATCACACTAGATCAGGGGTCAGCAACCTTTTTGACATGGAGTGCCTGTTTGAAATATAGTTGTAACTAGTGTGCCTCAACAATATTCCATGCATCGTAATTTTTTTTTCTCATAATCAGGTATTTTTAATGATAATTTTTACATTATTACATCATTATTGTTATTGTTATTATTAACAATATTATTATGATGGTTGTATCAACCCTAAATCTGAGTTGGGGGGGGGGGGGGGATGCAATGCAGACAAACAGCTGCATACAGTGCGACCATTTCACTCACATTTGCCCATTCATTTTTGGACACATCACACACCATCGGTGTGTGTACTGTAATAATAATACTGTAATAATAATAATGTAATGTAATAATACGTGTGCTGTCATAGCTCCACCTACAGGCCTAATGGAGAACACAAGGAGAACACCAGGATGTGAATGGAGGGTGAATGTGAGGTATATCGTGTAAATAAGTTTTGATTGATCGCAAGACTACACTGTAAAAAAATAATAATAATAAGTTACCAGAACTTAAAAACATTGAGTTCAGTTACTGTGCATTAAGGTTTTCAGTTTTCAATCCATAATAAGTTAACAGAAAAATAAGTACACAACCACATTATTTCAACCTAATAAAACTATGTTTATTGTCATTGTTTTAAGAACACAAGTTGACTTGGTAATACTCACATTTTTAGTTAAAAAAAATGGCTTTTAACATGTGCAATGTTCAATGAAATAGAAAAATAAATAATAAAATGTGTTGATTAATCCCACTGGTCACAATGGTGACCGTAATAATGTTTTTGTTATAAGGCTCTGCAAATGATACTGAAAGATGTAGCAATGTATTTCCAGCTAAATTGAAATAATAAACAAATAAAGGGTCTCAATTAAATATGTGGTAGTAAAAAGAACCTGTGGGAGGATTTCAACAAGATAAATGCGACAACAGTGCAAAATATTTCACTATAATATAATTTTTATTTTTATTTTTTTTACTGCTGCCCCCTGTGTCTATGCAAATGCCCCGGCGTGCCTATGCAGGCACGCGTGCCTAGGGTTGCCTACCCCTGCACTAGATTAATTTAGGAAGGCCATATCTGAAATGCAAAGTGGTAAGGCTCCTGGAAGGGACGGTATCCCACCAGAAATGTACCTCTCATGCTGGGATGTAATAGGACCCCTATTACTTAATATGATTTTATACTCAATTAAGGAGGGGAATTTTCATAAGATCGACAATATTGCGGGCGGCTACGTGGCGTAGTGGGCAAGGTGCTCACCACGAAATCTGGAGACGCTGGGCTCGCCTGTTCGAGCCCAGCGCTCCACATTTGCTTTCAGTTTAGCTGGTCGTCCGTACTAATACACATTGGCCGTATTAGGGGGTGGGAAACTGATGGGTGGGGATCGGGCGTTGTGGACAGCGACTCCTACAGGTCGGTTGGTGCACCTGCGCAGTAGAATCAGGAAGTGTCGGGGGCAGCGTGAGCCTCCCACGCGTTACTCCTCGCCACTGAGAGATCGAGCTGCGCAGGTGAAAAGATGCGACTGCTGTTACCTCAAGTACCGGAGGGGACTTGTGCTATGTATGACTTAGTCCACATTGCAGCCGGCTTGTGGGAGGCAAGAAACAGCGTTCGTGACAGGGGAGGGTTGAATTGGATGATACGAAATTGGGATGGGAGAAAATATAGAAAATGGGAGAAAAAGTGGATAAAAAAAAAAGATTGAACAGAATGGGACTTAAACAAGACTCCAGATGTTCCTTATGTACAAATGGGGATGAGGGTACATTTATGCACATGTATTGGGATTGCCCACCGGTTAAGATATTCTGGAAAGAAGTGTCCCAGCAATTATCAGAATTCTTATTTCTGAACATACCTGTACACCCCTCTGTATTTTTGTTGAATGATGTTTTTCAGTTTACAGCCCCTATACAGCTAAAGAGACTAGTTTTATCTGGTCTCACAGCGGCTAAAAAGCTGATAGCATCACGATGGTTTCAACCGGAAAAAATTTGCCGGAAGGTATGGGTTCTTACCTATCTCGATGTGATTTATCTAGACATTTCTACAGCAAGAATTTTAGGTGTCAGTGAAACCAACATTGCAATCTGGTTAGAAGTGGTGGAGAGAATAAAAGCTAGCATATGAATTGTAGTGCCTGGTTAGAAACTAATGAAAATGGATGGATTATCCAAGTGGGGGTCCGGGGGGGGTGAGCGAGCAAGAGTGTTATGGTTTGTAACCGACCCCAATCGCACAACACAAGACAGGTATGAGAGTAAGCCAAAACAGGGCAAATATTTATTATAGAACGAAAAGCGGCACAGTCCCTTTAAGGGAAAACACAAAAACACTAGAGTCAAGGTGTTACATCCCAATGTATATATTCCCCAGTGTGTGTCTCCATGTGTGTGTGTTCTCCATTTTGTTTCCTCCCTCCAGCCATTGTTCCCTTCCCCATTGGTCCCTGCCAGGCCAATCCTTCCATTATTGCAACACAGCAGTGATTGGTGGATGGCTTTCCAGACTCCAACACTCAATCCACACCACCCAATCATGGATCACCCCCACACCTGTTAAAACATGGCTTCTCACTCCAGTCTTTCTCTCTCTCTGGCATGAGGCTAGGCATGTTGTGTTTTTTGGTAAACCTGTAACTTTGACAGTATTGCATTTCGTTTATTGCCTTTGGTGCTTAGTAGTAATTTCCTTGTGTGTGTATGGCCACAGAGAGAGCATTGTCAGCCATAGTTTGTTTTTGGATATATTCTGCTTTTGTTTCTGTATAATTAATGTGTTTTTCTCTCTTTCTCAGGAAGCACAGATGGGGTGAGCTGCCATTTCCTTTGGACATTGTTTTCTCCTGTTTTGGTTAGGTAAGAGTAGTTTAGGTAATGTAATCTCTTTTACCATAGATTAGATTGTGTTTATTTGGAGTATAGTGGTGTTTGTTTGTTGTTTTGGCCTGGGCTCACCCCTGAGCTACATGTGCTTCCTTTGCCTCTATTCAATAAATATCATTGTTGTTTACAAACCTGGTCCATCTTTTCTGTCAACCAACTGTTATGTTACAGCCCTTTACCCTTAGACTCACAGGGGTCGTAACATAAATGGGGGCTCTGCCTGGATTTTGTAACCCGTGTTCAATTGTTGGTTGATGGATTTGGTGAACTGTGTTTGTTTACACTTGTATAGTTATTAATTACTTTGTGTAAGAAAAAATTATGGCAGTTAGTACTTTTGATCTGGGGAAATTCTTGAGCAATCCTACTTGGGAAGCGCTGGATAGCTGCCGCAAGGCAGACTTAGTGGAGATTGCCACACATTTTCAACTCTCGGTTCAACAAAAGCATCTTAAGCAGGATATCAGGTGTCTTGTGGTAGATAAGCTGTTGGAGCAGGGGACGCTTGTTTTACCTGCGGTCTCTGATGAACATGCAAGTCCTCCTGGTGAACCTACAGAAGCACCGCCTTCTGAGGAGCAAGCCCATGGTGCTGAAAAGGCAGGTGTGAACGTCACATTGCCACATTTTCACTTGACCTCTCCTGTGTCAACTGGGTCTCGAGAAGGGGCCCAGGTGAAGGTTAGAATAGCCCGTCTCCAGATGGAGGCTCAGGAGAAGGCACAAGCACGTGAGGTGGAGTATCGGCTTCGTAAAATGGAGCTTGAGGCGGAAAATGAAAGGGCTATTAACATCCGTAGGTTGGAGCTTGAGGTGGAAAAAGAGCTCAGACTGCGGGAGTTGGAGCTGGGAGACCAAAGGAGTGGATCCAACTCTGCTACACCGACTCCTCCACAAGGCCCGGGTATGTCCTCCTCCACAGCTTATTCATCACACACTTTTGATATAAGTAAACACATTGCTTTGGTGCCTCCGTTCCGAGAGACCGAAGTTGATACTTATTTTAATGTGTTTGAGCGTATTGCTGCTTCATTGCGCTGGCCAAGAGAGGTCTGGCCTTTGTTGCTTCAATGCAAATTGACTGGTAAAGCCCAAGAGGTTTGTTCAACACTTTCCCTAGAAGATAGTCTATTGTATGATACTGTGAAGGCTGCCATCCTTCGTGCATATGAGCTTGTGCCCGAAGCTTATAGGCAGAGGTTTCGCAGTCACAAGAGAGCTGTCAACCAGACCTTTGTAGAGTTTGCTAGAGAGAAGGGAACTCTCTTTGATAAATGGTGTGCAGCAAGCAAGGCCTCAGATCTTAACTCTCTCAGAGAACTCATTCTATTAGAAGAGTTTAAGAATCGTTTGCCAGAGCGTATTGTAATTTACCTGAGTGAGCAGAAAGTGTCCACTCTGCAGCAAGCTGCTGTATTAGCTGATGAGTTTGCGCTAACCCATAAAACTGTGTTTGTAGATAGGCGTGACTCGTTTCTCCCCCATGATTTCTCTCAGAGACCTTCTGTCCCCAACCATTCAGAATTCACACACCCCCGACCAAAAATGTCACCTCCACGCTCAAAAGAGGAGCGGACATGTTACTACTGTCATAAATCTGGTCATGTTATTTCTGACTGTTTAACATTGAAACGTAAGCAGCAACCGTCCTCTCAGAACTTTAGACAACCCAAAGGGGTTGGTCTGATTAAAATGGCACCTGATTCCGATCAACAGATGCACAATGATCAGGATGTTCTCGATCCTTGTTTCAGGCCATTTACTTCCAAGGGTTTAGTTTCCTTGACAGGGGATCCAAAAGATCAGTGTACAGTTCAGATCTTACGAGATACTGGAGCCTCACAATCCTTTATCCTCTCTGATGTACTACCTCTGTCTGAGAAATCTTCCTGTGGTTCTAGTGTCCTAGTTCAAGGTATTGAGATGGGTTTCGTGCCAGCCCCGTTACACTGTATTCATGTACAATCTGATTTGGTCACTGGTTTCTTTAAAATAGGGATGAGACCTTCCTTGCCAGTTAAAGGCATTTCCTTTATCATGGGAAATGATTTAGCTGGAGGACAGGTGAACGCTGTGCTGGAAGTGTTGGATCACCCAGACACAGATTCTCTGCCTGATGACTTGTCACAGAACTTCCCTGAAGTTTTTTCTGCAAGTGTTGTCACTCGGGCTCAATTGAAAAAGAGAGGTGATGAAATTAATTTGTCTGACTCTGTTTTTGCTTCAGCTTTTGTCAGGGAGGAGTTGCTGGCTCCAACTTCTGATACCGCTGACAAACCACCGACTCATAGTAAGGTACCCCCACAGACAACTGTAACTAGTTCCGACGCATTGAAGTTACCCGTTACTCGTGAAATGCTAATTACTGCCCAGAAGGCTGACCCTTCTCTTGCAAAATGTTTCTCTTCTCTTGAAATAGAACAGAGGAGAGAGTTGCATTCTTATTTTGTGGATGAAGGAGTTTTGATGCGTACATGGAGGTCCCATGGTACTAGACTGGCAGAGCATGCACAATCGGAGATAGGGCTACCAGATCAGGTACCAGACTGGAGCACTGTTTATCAGATTGTTGTCCCTGCAGTTTATCGTCAGCATGTACTGTTCTTGGCCCATGACCACCCTTGGTCTGGACACTTGGGAGTCACTAAAACATACAACAGAATACTTCAACATTTCTTTTGGCCCGGTTTGAAGTCCGATGTAGCACAGTACTGTCGTACCTGTAGTACTTGTCAGATCACCGGAAAGCCAAACCAGGTAATTCCACCTGCTCCCCTCTGTCCTATACCAGCGGTCGGTGAACCATTTGAACATGTCATAGTTGACTGTGTTGGTCCGTTGCCAAGGACCAAAGCCGGCAATCAGTTTTTGTTGACAATAATGTGTACCGCCACCCGTTTCCCTGAGGCTATCCCTCTTCGCAGAATTACAGCGCCTGTAATAGTTAAGGCTTTGACGAAGTTCTTCTCCACGTTTGGACTGCCTAAGGTAGTGTGGGATATTTGTAGATATCCTGATGAAGAATGTGCTCAGTCAACCGAGGCTTGGATAATAACAAAGGTTTATTAACCAAACAGATAGTAAGTACATAGAGAGAATGGCTGAGGCTCTCGCCCCAGGTGATCAGCTGAAATGACCCGGGTAAAGACCTTGATTGTGGTCGGGAGGAGCCCTTTATAGTTCAACAAAGGGGGTGTGTGGTCCCATTTGATAGGTCAGATGGGGGGGAGGGGGTACAGGTTTGGGGACACAGGGGAGGGGGGTGATTCCACAGAGAGGGGGGGGGGCACAGGTAAGGGGAACATATTTACATGAGGACATATTATACCACAATACTCACTTTTCTTTCTTATAATGTGGGTGAGATTAATGTATAATATACCAGGATTGTTTGGAACAGGTAAAAGTGGGGACCGATGTAATCCATCGGTTATCAGATAATGAAAAAAATAGAAAATAATTAAAATAATGAAAATGTTGGCCAATGTGTTCTGTTGGTTGGCCTAATAATTTAAACTAGTATTATTTATATACATGATTCATGACATGATCGACTGGACTGCGGTCTGTGTTATTTTGATATCAGAGATGTGGGAATAGATGTCACCCTTTTCTTTTATTAATCGCTCAAAATACCTATATCAATGAGTGGTCCTCATCTCTGATATCAAACAACAATTAACATAATCATTTGAAGCTATCGCTGTGCAAATATCTTGGCATACCTTCAGTCGTTCATGTCGTGACTCTGGGGAGCTAATGTGATCGTTGTGCATACAGGCATCGTAATAAACCAATTAAATACATGCACTGTCTGTGTGGTCAGAGTGCACAGGGTGAAAAAACAAAATTGTGTGCATAATTATTAGGAATAGGATTTACACATAAGGCTAATGTGTACAAAAACATTTTAACAACCGTTAACCTGGTGGTTAATAAAACTAACATGATTGATTATGGGAAACTGTTCAAAAATATATATATATATTTTTGCACGTTTTATGATGATTCTTGATGAAATTACTTAGGATCCAGTTGTATTTACCCTGAGTTTGAGTGTCACTTTCATCTGTGATTGCCTCAGTTTTGTTGGTCTTTACTTAGAATCAGGCAATTTTCTCCATTTCTTCTCTATAAATGAGGAGATAAAACGTCTTATGCATCGCTTCTGTATGTAATTCTAGTGCATATACTATCAATGGTTCACCATACAGGTGCAAAACAACGTTACATGTCCTCTTCTATGAGAGAATAAAAACAACTGATTCTTTCTTGTCTGACAATACAATTTTGTAACCTAAGTAATTCAAATGTGATGTAATGTGATCATGTGGTCACTTCTTCCTTCAGCAATACATTTTAGCTCATTATTACTAACCATTGTTAATGCTTTCTCATTGATTTCTTTTCATCACATCCCTAGTTCATCGTTTTGCAGATACATACAATTGTGTGAAAAGTTTCCTGCTTGTGAAGGTATTAATCTGAATGATGTTGCGTCGTTGTTGACAAGGTGTTCTCTGTCGGTCGTGTGGCAGGGCCAAACAGTAACACATAAAAATTAAATAAATACATACAATAGACATTACCTTAGTGGCTAATGTGTCAAAATAAAATTGAAAACCGTTAACCTAGTGGTTAATATAAAAGGTGATTATGATAATCGTTATGCATTGTTCTGTGGTGCATACTATCAATGGTCAAAACAAACTTGGTGTCTTGGAACAATCCAACTGGTTCTGCCCTGTTTAACAATACCATTTTGCAATGTGACTCTGTGATCATTTCTCATTGTCATTATAAAATTGGTTAATGCAATCTTACTGATTGTATTTCATCATATTCCTAGTCAATAATTTTCCAGATACATATGAACTCTGTGAAACAGTTCTTGTTTGTGAATCTGACAGTTGCTGTGAAGTGTTGATCATCTGTTCTCGGTCTGTCGTGTGGCAGGGCCAATACATACATAACAATGTGGACAATGTGTGTTCAGAAGTATCTTGTTCCACAGGTCTCTGATGATGTCTCTTCTTGACGATGCAGTCGGGAACATTCACTGGTCGTCGTTCATTCAGAGGGGGCCTACAGGAGGTCGCCGTCCGCTCCCTGTGTACCTTGTCAAGGGTCACCGGTAGCAGTCAACTATAGTGGTCTTTTCCTGCAGCCTATGTTGTTCTCCACCACCATCACATGTCTGCCACTGTGCTCACGCTTGGCCCCTATCAGGCCTAGAGACATGGTGGTCAGGGCGTTCTTGAACGTGCTGTGTGGTGGTTGGTCCCCCCCGTTCCTCGTCATCGCGGTACTAGAGGGGCGAGGGGGCGGGCGTTTTTTAATGTGTTGTGCTGGTTTCGCTGTCCTCTCCTCGTCATTGCGGTACCACTTGATGGAGGGCGAGGGCCCGCCGGTGTAGTGGCTAGTCAGTAGGACGCTCTCTCTCACACGGATGACAATCTTGTCATGGGAATCCACCTTGATGGTCGGGGACTTCAATTCCCGTTTGCAGGTGATGGGTTTGGTCTGTCGTGGTCTGCAGTGCCGGGGTGGAGGCCGTCAAAAGGTTGATCTCCTCTTCGTCAGTGTCTCCTTGGTCAGTCTCCTTCGTGGTCCCCTGCTCCACTTTCTTGGGGATGTCTGTGGGCTGGGTTGGATGGCGGTTCGCCCACGTTTGCTGTCGTCGTTCTGGTTGTGTCCGCAGCTCCTTGGCGGCGTCTCTGGTGGTAGTATGCTGTCGTGGGTCGCTCAGGTCGCTGGGTTGTGTTCCTCGTTCTGTCCTCTCACCAATTCGTGATCTGAGGATGATAAAAACTGCCTTAGAAAACTCCTCACATAAATGATTCAACGCCTTTCTGCTAAAGTGGAAAATCATTTTGGGATTTATTCAATTCATTGCAAATAAAATCATTTAATTGAAAATAGGAAATGCAAGCTAATTGCATTAGCAGTGATTCTTTATGTTAAGAAGGTCACATTCACTACAGTCTTATCAGATCTTGTATCTAACTAGATCTTACAGCATTAGGCTTTAAATAAAATTGTAAATGAATGGCCAAAGTCTTGAATCAGATAAAATAGCTATTTTTCTTCATAGTCTGTGATGTCAAATTTTAATTTGATCTTACCTCAGGATGCGTTGGCTGTACCTCAGGATACTTACCTCGCCACGACTTCTCTGGCGTTCTTCACATCTCAGTGTGGCTCATCATGGCATAGGGGGGAAAAAAACATAAAATCTAGACAGCCAGTTAATTTTGCATGAAAAACAATCATTCGTTTTGTCATCTAACCCTAACTAACCTTACTGTCATGCATTTGTCCTAATAAACTAACCTACACTGTAGCACTCAACACGAATAAAACTAACCTACACTGTGGCACTCAACACTTTGATGAACATTGTTACTCAGCTGATAGAGTTGTGCCCTTTTTTGATGTCCTGTCATACAGTGTCAGCTAAATGATCAATGTACGTGTATACCTTGTACATTTAGATAATTGTGTTTCAATTTTGTGGTTGATATTTTGCAGTCATGGAAATGTATTAGTTGTTAAAAGAATAGTCTAAGGAATAGTCATGCATGTTATTGGTTATAAACAGAGAATAGAAGGAGGGGATTGTAAGTAGTTGTTTTCATCATTAATCTTTCATCTCGGGCACTCCTCTAATTCATGTGCCTCTTGAAAAGAGATGATGAAAACGACTGGTTAGTTATTGTTAGTATGGGAGTTAGGTAGATTTTCATAACTGCAAATTCATCACCGGTGTCTAATTCATGTTAATTAAGTGATTCTCTGTTGCCATCCACCGCCAGGTGAGTTCATCAAGTCTGTGGTCACGAGTGTAGGCATTTGCATTGCTTTGTCTCCCAAGTGTAAATCTGCATCTAAAGCGATACTTCCTACTATACTAAGTGGAGATACTAAGTTGAGTCTCTATAGGTGTGGTCAGACTGGCTATTTGCATTGTCTTTCACTCCACATCGTCCTCAGCTGGTTTGAGTGTTCAAATGTAGATTACTTTGGGGTCTCAATTTAAATGATTGTAGCTGGTCTCACTTTGTGTCTTGTCTGTGTTCAGATGCAAATCACTGGAGTTTCAACTTTTGTGATACAATGTGTTTACACCCATTCTGCATCTTGACCCAGAGCCAGATCTGTAAATACAAACACATGTTAATTTTCCACTCTTTTCTAAGACCATCTGAGTGGGTTCTCCTTGATTGTCTGTGAGCTTAACAAAACATCAGCTATTTCTCATCCATCCCGTCCTAGGATGTAATGATAGTGTTATCATTTATCAATCATATCGCATATGTACACAAGCATCATATGAATGTGGACCCACACATTTTGAATCATGTTTAAAATGTCTTACAATGGAAAGGGCTAGTTATCTTTCATTGGTTCTTTAGATAAACACATTAACTCAAGTGAATATAACCTAAACATCTTACTTTTAAACATGATCTATGTTGTTTGTGCCCACGTTTTTTAACATTGAAAGCTTATAAAGTCTAATCTAACGCTGTTTATGTGGACAATTCCTGTACTGCCATATACTGGGAACCGGAAGTGTTTGTTTAGCTCCCCGTATTGGTCAGGGTACGCCCACAGATGTATTATAATTCTGAAACAGACATTGTAATTAGCTTTATGTGACTTATAATGTGTAAATTAAAGCAACATAAACACTCAAGTGATCTGAGATAGTTGTAATTTGCTGTAACTGAGATGATAGTTGTGTATATGTACAGTTTCTACGTCAAATGACTCCCTTTTCTTGACTCCTTTTGTATCACAAACAGTACTGAATTTGCAAATCTGGTATGTCATAAATGTATAGTTGTAGCAGTACTGACTATCTGATGAATTGAAAATGGGGGACCCTGATGTAAACAAGACAAAAGTCTTCCTCTGGTCTGCATCCCCTTAACAATTGTGTGTATTGAGCTGTACAGTATTGTACCCATTCTGCAATCTGTTAATAAAGTTTTCAATCAATCAATCAAAGCATCTATATTTATGATTTTCATACTCACCGGGGAAAGCTGCAATGTTCGGTTCGTTTCTCCGGTAGTCTGGGATAATGCAACTCGCATCTCGCCACCGCAGCTCAACATTTTCCAATGGCAGCGCGCACATACATATACAAATAAAACATATACTACAAGTGGATTTCACGCACCTTCGGCCTTGGGCACATTAAACTTTACGTTCGCCTATGGATAGTTTAATATAAAATCATAGCTTCACGGCGCGCATAGCGTGACGTCATCGCTCCATGCGACGTTCGTGCGTTCTCATTCGCCTCGGAAATAACGCTTTGCAATTCATACAGTATTTTTCCAACGAGCTCTCAATAGCCTGGAATTCCTATACCAGCGTTTTGTTACCGAATGAACGCGCCTGTGCATATGTGAAACGTAAACAAACTGCAACGATAAAACTATACTTCCCCAAATGGTTGTTCCCGTGGGCCGGTTCCGGAAATTACTATTCTAGTTTGCCGCATGAACTGCACTTCAATGTTATTACCTGAACTTCAATGTTATTCTCTATATAACGGTAATAGTCTCTCAATGCTCGGCGCACGCAAATACAAACGAGACTTTAAACAGACAAAACAACAATAATACATATAAGTTAACGTGTGTGTATATCTGACTGTATTGGATCGCTGTACGTTTAGTCGGCCAACATCTATTGCGACAAGGCATTTATACCCTTGATATATAACTACACATCGTTATTAAAATCATAACGACCGAACCTGACTTCGAAATTTACCAGCGATATATTAGATTATATATACCTTTTAATCATACTCTCGGCCTCTTAACCCGCGACTAACGTCCTGTTTAATGTACTTTCCGCGACTGATGTCCCGTTTAATGTACATTTACGTACTCCCGGGACATCGCGTAATCATGTACTAACTAGGACATCGCGTGATCATCTTCCCGCTATCTGTATTGATCAATTGGTTAATCTAATCCAAAATACATCGTTTTCAGGAATGGAAGAGATTGTGAGCTTAGTTTGAGGTTGAAACAATGAATATTATGACGCTACTCTGGTAATTTCTAATTATGATTCCATCAGCTTCTCGGTCCTACTTCCCGCCTCTTTGCAAAGGAATCACAGAACGTTTTTAACAGAGTAGCGTTTTCAAGGATATCACATCATAATAAGCTCACGTATCTTCTTTTGTTGCCTATATTTTTAGTCTGCATCAGCTAGACTAGGGGTAGCAATCCAACAACCTGTACTGTGTGCCTTAGCTTTTGGTCGGCTCCGACTCGACCTGGAATAGCACTTCAACCTTTGTGCCTAAACTTTTGGGACTAGCACATATAACCCATCCTTTCAGAACCGCCTGATAAGGACCCAGGTGCACGCGCGCCCTGGTAACGATTCTCAATACAGATCAGATATATTAATGCACATTATTCTTACTCAGCCATGATCTCAATATTTGACAACATTCTGTAATATTCACCTGGCACAGAGAAAAGCAGGAAGGTTTTAATTCCTTTCCATAAATTTTTTGGTCGACCAGTCTATATACTCACTTTTCTCTGTATAGATGAAACGATACAGCATGCCGGGAGGACGCAAAAAGTCTGTCACAAGTTCGTAGACGCCAATTGTGGGATATTTGTAGATATCCTGATGAAGAATGTGCTCAGTCAACCGAGGCTTGGATAATAACAAAGGTTTATTAACCAAACAGATAGTAAGTACATAGAGAGAATGGCTGAGGCTCTCGCCCCAGGTGATCAGCTGAAATGACCCGGGTAAAGACCTTGATTGTGGTCGGGAGGAGCCCTTTATAGTTCAACAAAGGGGGTGTGTGGTCCCATTTGATAGGTCAGATGGGGGGGAGGGGGTACAGGTTTGGGGACACAGGGGAGGGGGGTGATTCCACAGAGAGGGGGGGGGGCACAGGTAAGGGGAACATATTTACATGAGGACATATTATACCACAGTAGTACAAACGGACCAAGGCACCAACTTCCTGTCTAGGTTATTTGAGCAAGTGTTACAGTCCCTGGGTATCCGACATATAGTGTCCAGTGCCTACCACCCTGAAACTCAGGGGGCTCTAGAACGTTGGCATCAGACCTTAAAGTCCATGCTGCGTAAATATTGCTTAGACACAGAGAAAGATTGGGATGAGGGTGTCCCCCTTGTTCTATTTGCTGCACGAGAGACCATACAGGAGTCTCTTGGTTTCAGTCCTGCTGAGCTCGTTTTTGGGCACACTGTTAGAGGGCCTCTGAAAGTTCTTAAAGAACGGTTCATGTCAAAGGATGCCAGCACACCCACTAATGTTCTAGATTTTGTTAGCCAGTTTCGAGAGCGACTGCATCAGGCGTGCTCTCTCGCAAAAGAAGCGCTCTCTTCTTCCCAGAGAACTATGAAACGGCACTATGACGAGAAAGCTGTTTCTCGATCTTTCCAGCCAGGTGATAAGGTTCTAGTCCTGTTACCTATCCTTGGTTCTGCTCTTTCCGCTCGTTTTTCCGGACCGTATGCAATAGACAAGAAGATAAGTGATACAGACTATGCGTTTCGCACCCCTGATCGTAAACGTCACTCTCGTGTTTGCCACATCAATATGCTTAAACCATATTTTTCCAGAGATAGTGTGCAGGTGAAGACCTCAGACCAGACAGCCGGACTGGCCGTCTCTGCTGTTGCCTCAACTCCAATAGTTCCGGACTCTCCTGACGTTAGTGGTGAGGATGTAGATGGCTTGGAGTTGCGCAATGCAGCCCATCAGGGTGCTAGATTGTCCAACACTGAGATGTTATTGAACCTGCCCACTCACTTAGCACACTTACCTGAGGAGCAGCGAGAGGACATCACAAATTTGATTCAGGCCTACATGGCTCTGTTTGGTGATGTTCCCTCCTGTACTTCTGTATTGGCCCATGATATTAAAGTTAACAATGCTGTGCCTATCAAGCAACATGCATACCGTGTTAACATCACCAAGAGGGCCATGATGCAACAGGAGGTTGACTATTTGTTAAAACATGGTTTAGCCAAGCCAAGTTGCAGTCCTTGGAGTTCACCTTGCTTGTTAGCTCCCAAATCGGATGGAACTCCTAGATTTTGTACTGATTTCCGAAAGGTAAATGCTGTCACCGTGCCTGATTCCTTCCCACTGCCCCGCATGGAAGATTGTATTGACAACCTTGGATCTGCCACCTATGTTAGCAAACTAGATTTGTTAAAGGGTTACTGGCAGGTCCCTTTGACCCCCCGTGCCTCGGAAATCTCGGCGTTTGTTACTCCTGACAATTTTTTGCAATATACTGTAATGCCTTTTGGAATGCGTAATGCCCCGGCCACTTTCCAGCGACTGGTGACCCTAGTCCTGGCTGGTGTTCCAAATTGTAATGCCTATCTCGATGACCTGGTTGTCTATTCGACCAACTGGCGTGACCACATGACAACCTTGCAAACTGTCTTTGACCGCTTAGCTGGAGCCTCCCTGACCCTTAACCTTGCCAAGTGTGAGTTCGGCAAGGCTACGGTTACCTATCTTGGTAAGCAGGTAGGACAAGGCCAAGTGCGTCCGGTGGATGCAAAAATATCTGCAATCACAACTTTTCCAGTGCCTACTACTAGGCGGGAATTGCGTAGATTCCTTGGGATGGCTGGGTATTACCGTGGTTTTTGCCGGAACTTTTCTTCTGTCGTCACTTCTCTCACTAGCCTGTGTGCCCGTCCAAACCATTCATTTGGACAGCTGATTGTCAAAATGCATTTGATGGTGTTAAATCTCTCGTGCTGTCGACTTGATCTATTTTTGCTGTCTACTCGGTCTATGTTGCTGTGGACTCGTTTTATGTTGCTGCTAGTTTTTTCATAGCTCTTTGTTTTGGAGCATGTTATCTCGGGGATGTTATCTCGTTGTTAAAGAAAAAAAAACATGTTTAGTTGGTAGTTTATGTAGACATGTTTTTTGTCTTATGTATGGGGGTGTTACATCCCAATGTATATATTCCCCAGTGTGTGTCTCCATGTGTGTGTGTTCTCCATTTTGTTTCCTCCCTCCAGCCATTGTTCCCTTCCCCATTGGTCCCTGCCAGGCCAATCCTTCCATTATTGCAACACAGCAGTGATTGGTGGATGGCTTTCCAGACTCCAACACTCAATCCACACCACCCAATCATGGATCACCCCCACACCTGTTAAAACATGGCTTCTCACTCCAGTCTTTCTCTCTCTCTGGCATGAGGCTAGGCATGTTGTGTTTTTTGGTAAACCTGTAACTTTGACAGTATTGCATTTCGTTTATTGCCTTTGGTGCTTAGTAGTAATTTCCTTGTGTGTGTATGGCCACAGAGAGAGCATTGTCAGCCATAGTTTGTTTTTGGATATATTCTGCTTTTGTTTCTGTATAATTAATGTGTTTTTCTCTCTTTCTCAGGAAGCACAGATGGGGTGAGCTGCCATTTCCTTTGGACATTGTTTTCTCCTGTTTTGGTTAGGTAAGAGTAGTTTAGGTAATGTAATCTCTTTTACCATAGATTAGATTGTGTTTATTTGGAGTATAGTGGTGTTTGTTTGTTGTTTTGGCCTGGGCTCACCCCTGAGCTACATGTGCTTCCTTTGCCTCTATTCAATAAATATCATTGTTGTTTACAAACCTGGTCCATCTTTTCTGTCAACCAACTGTTATGTTACAGCCCTTTACCCTTAGACTCACAGGGGTCGTAACACAAGGAAATCTGGAAAATGCGGCACTGTGCCTTTAAGAGGCGAACAGGCTAAGGGACTAAGTCTAAGGGCCAGGGCTAAGGACCAGGGCTAAGTGTCAGGGCCAGGACCAGGGGCACTGGAGAGGGGGTCAGGGACAGAGGCCCAGAGAGGCGGGCTGGAGACAGGGACAGAGAACAGGGTTAAGGCCTTGGACAGGGCGAGGGCCAGAGCTGCTTACAGGGATGAGGACAGGGTTCCGACGGCGGAGGCCTGGCACGGGGACAGGGGCCCGACGGCGGAGGCCTGGCAAGGGAACAGGGGCCCGACGGCGGAGGCCTGGCACGGGGACAGGGGCCCGACGGCGGGGGCCTGGCACGGGAACAGGGGCCCGACAGCGGGGCCTGGCTCGGAGATCCTCCTCCTCCTCTTCGGATGCTGCAGACGGGCAGCGCAGAACAAAGGGGGTCCCAGGGGACCGGGATGGGAACACGGCGTCCTCCCGTGGAATACTAGGGAGCGACGACGAGCCTGGGTCCAAGGGGAACGGGATGGGCACACGCCGTCCTCCCGTGGAATACTAGGGAGCGACGACGAGCCTCACCCCCAGGAACGAGGATCACGAAGAGACGCCTTCCTCCCGTGGAATCGGGAGCGATGACGAGCCGGCTTGACGTCTGGAGTGGGAACACTGGAAAACCTCCCGTAGAGAATTAGAGAGCGAAGACGGTGTCCCACTCCAGGCAAACGGCGACAGGTGGTGATGGCTGGCACGTCGTCTCACGCCGGAGACGCGGCAGGTGATGGTAACGTACAGGATGGTAACGTACAGAACTCCATGAACACAGAGTGTACACAGATACAGAACGAACACAGAGTCCAGAACACAGAACGACCCGACCAGGACTGGAGGGGAGTCTGCAACCTATGTACTCTCCCGAGGTGATTGCAAACTCCCAACAGGTGCGTGAAGGTAGAGGATCAAGGATGTCCAAGGGTGGGGGCTGGTGAAGAGTAGAGGAGAGTAAATCATCGCAAGGGTGGGGGCTGGTGAAGAGTAGAGGAGAGTAGACAGGGAAAACACAGGAAAAAGGTCCAGGGACAGGCGAATCCTCACAAAGAGCATATGTATGTAGGGTATTAGATAGCAAGTATTAGGTATATATCTCGTATACTACACTTATAATGATTCAAATGGTGATTTCATTGGATGTTTACTGGTAATGCTTGTGTGTCTAATTTGATGTTATGTTTAAAAAATAATAAAAAAATAAAATACAAAAAAAGGATCAAATGAAAACTACTACTTACTAAAAATGGATGTTTAAAAGTACTAAAAACCAACAGAAAATAACAAACACTAACAAACATTCAGCACAGACAATGGGGATGCTGCCATCCAAAAAAAAATATATATATATAATTTTATTTCTTTATTTTTAATATTTTTTTTTAAAAACATTTTAAGCTCCGGGGCTAGGAGAAAAACATCCGGGGCTAAAGCACCGGAAGCCCAGGGCTAACAACGCCACTGATGTACATACTTACAAACTGTTTCACCTGTTTTATACAGTAGCAACACTACTATCACCGACATCTAAGAAGGGAGATCCCCCCTTGAACGGCCCTTCTAAGGGTTCTCCCCTCCACATTGCCTGTGGTGCTTTTTTCCTATTGCTAGGTTTTTTGTTAGTTTTTCCTTACCTTCGCGTGGGGTATGTCTTGGAGTGTTGCATTTATTTATTTTACATTTTCTTTTGGATTTCATGGTGTTTTTTGTTTTGTTCTTGATTTATTGTGATGTTTCTTCTTGACTTGTTTAAAGAAGACGGGTCCGGCCCATGGGGACATTAACGTGTGTTGTCAGGCCTTACAAATACATGATTGATTGATTGATTGATTGATTGAACACTTTATTAACAGATTGCAGAATGGGTACAGTACAGTACAGCTCAATACATAAAATTGTTAAGGGGATGCAGACCAGAGAAAGACTTTCGTCTTGTTTACATCAGGGTCCCCCATATTCATATTCATCCATATTCACATTGGATTTTAATTGATTTATGTCTGCAAATACCTGCATATAATCCAGTTTTACATATACTATATCTGTACATATCCCTTACCTAGTCTTACTAGTTACACTGCTGGCTACTGTCCTGTTGTCTGCAGACCAAATGGTACATACATAAGCTTGGCAATGGCTCATTGGGCACACCTTTACTGTATGTATTTGCAAGTATGATGGCTAACCATAATCAGAAGATTCCGACTACGGAATAAGGAGGAGAAATTACACTGATGATAATATTTAATGAAGACTCAGGAGACTTGATTGCAGAGAAAGTGTATTGTGTATTAGAAAAGAAAGAAATAAGGCAAATCAGATATCCAACATGGCCATACAAAATTACACATATATATCAACTCTAAAACAACCTTTTTTACACAATGCCTGTGGTTCTCCTTAATTTAACAGGGGACAAGAGACATATGACACTACCAAAGCACAAGAGACATGACACTGCCAGAATGGGATCCCTACATTGTTGATCTGTCAAGTCCAATAAATAAATTCGGTCAGTACAATTTTTTTTTCTTTTTTTTAATCAAGGGGTCAAAAGGTGCATGACATGTTAGTAAACTGACCATTCCTTGTACTGTGGCCATTCATCAGTCGAATGGCCTCTGGAACAAACCCAAACTTCCTTCTGTTTGTTTTACAGGCAGGCTGTCTAAAGCGCTTTCCTGAGGGCAGCAGGTCAAAACACATGAAGGACATTTATCTTATGTGCTTTCTTGAGCACTTAAGCTGTTAAACTGCACTAGGAATCTGTGTGTTCTGGCGATAATCTTTGATCTAAGGTTGACAACACCTTGCAGTTTGTTCTTGTCTCTTTGACAGAGGGATGTGAACCAGCATACAAATTAAAAGGTTAGAATACTTTCAATAAAGGACGAATAAAATGTTGCCAGAATTCTCTGGTCGACTCCAAAGGAGTTTAGTTTACGAAGACAGTACAGACGCTGATGGGCCTTTTTTATTATAACATCTGCATTGTCGCTAAATTTGTGTTTGTCATCGCTTGTTGAAAGGCATAGTAAAAGTATAAGAAAAGAGAGGTATAATATGTTACCTTTAAAGATCAAATTATCTATTTAACATGTAAGAGGATGTTATTACATACATGTACATGTATGGGTGTGTATATGTTTGTATGTGTGTGTGTGTGTGTGTGTGTGCCTGTGTGTGTGCGTGTGTGTGTGTGTGTTAGACATCAAAGAGGTCAGTGAAATCATTCTGACACAGAGACAATGAGGACACTAAACCCAGGATAGAGCTGTTCAGAGAAGCTGCAGTAGAAGGTGTGGAGGTGTGTCCGTCTGTCAGAGGAGACTCTAGAAGCTGTGGAGGTGTGTCCGTCTGTCAGAGGAGACTCTAGAAGGTGTGGAGGTGTGTCCGTCTGTCAGAGGAGACTCTAGAAGGTGTGGAGGTGTGTCCGTCTGTCAGAGGAGACTCTAGAAGGTGTGGAGGTGTGTCCGTCTGTCAGAGGAGACACAAATCTGGTGGAGACACACACACACACCTCATTACTAGTTATCACCATACAAACACACACACATACATACACACACACCTAAACACACACGGACACACACGGACACACACACACACACACACACACAGCCCACAGCCATCAGACTGTACAACAGCGTAATATAGTGCGGGGGACCTGACCTCTGACCCACACACCTGTTTTTACACCTGTTTTTACACCTGTTTTTTACACCTGTTTTTACACCTGTTTTTATACACTGTTTTATACACCTGCTTTTATCTAATCACGCTCCTATTAATATTGATAGATATGATTTAATTGAATTTTATCATGTGCTTATTTTTAATTCATGATGCAGACATAACGTGTAATAACTGAATGAGAACGGTCAATGTCTGTATACTGTGTGAGCTGCGAGATACCCGGAATTTCCCCAAGGGGATTAATAAAGTATCTATCTATCTATCTACACACACACACACACACACACACACACACACACACACACACACACACACACACACACACACACACACACACACACACACACACACACACACACACACACACACACGCACGCGCACACACACACACACTCACGTTTCTTCTGTCCAGATTTAATCTTCAGCAGAGTCCAGACTGTAGAAACAAGAACAGATAGTAGCTAAGTTTCCATCCACTTGTCAGTTGAATTTAAAGCCAAATTATTTGAAGTTTGCAAAAAACATTAATGTGAATTATGCCGGTGAAAGTGTGTTTCCATCCAACAAATTTGATAGAAACCTGTGTAATGATGTCACATGCTGTAAAAACACACTTTTGCTAAAATATTGTTACATTGAATATATTTCCTATACATTTTAAGCGTTTAATTTTTACACAAAATTAGCAAATAAACCACACAGTGCACACAAATGTTTGTCCAGTTAGCCAAATCACATATGAAAAGGAATCAAGTTTATCAAGAACTGGGCGGCTAGGTGGCGCAGTGGGCAAGGCGCTCGCCACCAACGCAGGAGATGCTGGGTTCGAGCCCAGCTCTCGGCGTTGCTACCAGCTTGGCTAGTCGTTCATACTAATACAATTGGCAGTATTAGGGGGTGGGAAGCTGGTGGGTGGGGATCGGACATTGTGGACAGCAACTCCTACAGGTCGGTTGGTGCACCTGCGCAGTAGAATCAGGAAGCGACGAGGGCGGCGTGTCCCTCCCACGCAGACCCTCGCCGCTGAGAGATCACGCTGTGCAGGTGAAAAGATGCGACGGCTGCCTCCGCAAGTACCGGAGGGGACACGTGATGCAAGGCTTCGTCCACATTGCAGCCGGCTTGTGGGAGGCATGGCCTAACAACGTTCGAGACAGGGGAGGGTAGAATTGGACAATACAAAATTGGGGACGGGAGAAAAATTGAAAAATGGGGAGAAAAAGTAGATACAAATTAAAATTAAAAAAGTTTATCAAAAACTAATTAATATGGATTAATACAGAAGATGTATAACATGAGATGCATAATGGAGATGTATAATGGGAGATGTATAACGGAGATGTATAACGTGAGATATATAACATGATATCTATAACAGGAGATGTATAACGGAGATGCATAATGGAGATGTATAACGGGAGATGTATAACGTGATATGTATAACAGGAGATATATAACGTGAGATATATAACGTGATATCTATAGCAGGAGATATATAACAGAGATGCATAATGGAGATGTATAACGGGAGATATATAACAGAGATGTATAACGTGAGATATATAACATGATATGTATAACAGAGATGTATAACAGGAGATATATAACATGATATGTATAACAGAGATGTATAACAGGAGATATATAACGGAGATGCATAATGGAGATGTATAACGGGAGATGTATAACTGTAGATTTAGTATAATAGCCTTTGTTCGCCATCTCCTTCTCTAGTTGTTGGTTCTAATTCTAATATTTAAAGCAGAAACACATGGTGGATAACCTTTTTACTGATAAAGAGAAAATCCGGTAAGGTTGAGTGCAAAAACCTTTTGCCGATATTCATGAAATTGTATGGAGATTTACTGTTTCCATCATACGTTTTTCATTCGATAACACTTTATTTGCATAAAAACATGTGGATGAAACTTAGTTAGTGATTGATCTATTATGTTATTGATCTGTTATTCTATTGATATATAATTTTATTGATGTTATTTTAATGATATATTAGTTTCATGTTATATCAATACTATATACAGTAATATACACTATATAAATATTATTTAAAGGGATATTTCAGTTTCATAGAATTTGTCTGTAATTGAGTAAATGTTCTTAGTTACTTTTCAACCTTGATAGGTAAGAACTATTACTCAAGTACTGTACTTAACCGCTTCCGCTTAACACATTGGTGGCCAGACTCCAGATTTCTCTGGTTAACTCACCAGCGGTTGAGTGCCAGACCCGAGATTTCTCGGGTTTTCATAGTTTTTTCTTTTATTCGATTTTCTTATTCATTACAGGTTCACGGACCTCTGTGTTACCATAGGAAATCATTCTGAGATCCCCAAAGTGCAATACCGGCCACATCCTGCTAGGTGGCAGTATCACCCACCATTTGAAACCTTATTTCACACTGTGTGTTACATTGTATATGGTCCGGGCGGAGAATGTAGACCAAGCCAAGTGAATCGCTTCATCCGACCACTTCGAAACGCATCTAGCACATTCTATCCATAAGTTGTGCCAAATTATGTCTGGGACCAGATGGACATCAATACTGGAAATTGCGATCAGACAATTGGAATATTCTTTTTAATCAGCGTGTGTGGTGTTCAAAACGAATGCTGTTACTGGCAATCAAAGCATCAAAAAATTACCCCCCCCGTTCATGAATTCATGATGAGACATAATACCTATTATATACCTTTGATTTGGAAATAGTAGCGTGTACAGGCGAGCAACGTGAACGTTTTTAGCAAAATTCACATATCGCTCCATAGCGCAATTACCAGAAATTAGCCAGGATCACTCTGAAACTATACAATATTCACCACGGTATAACACGCGAACGTATACATGAAAAACTTATTATTTTTCACATGTTGAACGAGTGATAGTTACTGTCAAATAAGCCATAGTATTGTCTCCATATTATAGAATATAGATATAGCCCTGCAAACACTGCGACGCACAGTGAAAATCCCTATCCTTTACAGCGGTGGCACACTGAAGGATGGCTAAAATGGCTGGCATCCAAAGTGTTAAGCCAGAGTGTTCCGGTACCGGTACAAAATTAATATCACTCATAAATAGATCAATACAGTTCTTTTTCAATTGTAGCCTATAGAGTAAAGACCCTAACTCTATCAAAACAGCAGTCAAAGTGTATATTTTCAGCACTACGTTTGTTTACCAATGATTTGAAGTGTTATTAGTAGGGCTGGGACTTTATCACATTAATTGTGATTAATTAACTACAGAAAGAATTAAAAGTAAAAAAAATGTATGCATTTAATCGCATCATGATTTTTCTTTATTGTGTAAGAATGCTACCTTTCAAAGGAGACCAGACTCATGCATGTGCTATACGTATAAAGTATAATAAATTGCAAATAACTTTTTTTTTGTCTGGTTTGTTCATACAGAATACTGAAAAAATAAGAGAAATTGAGATGAATCAAGAAGAGTTATTTTTTTTCAATGGTCAACTGTTCTGGAATGTACTTGAAAGTACTGCGTTTTACTTTTACCTCGAAAGTGCTTGAGTTTACAAAAGGTCCTTTGCGCTATATATATATTATTCCTAAAATTGCTGCACTTTGTTAAAAATTGCATTGATCTGTTGGTCTGTGTAGTAGCTAATACAGGATGTTGCTGCTTAAACGTATGTATAAAGTATATTCATTGATTCACTCGTATACCAAAATCCATTTGAATTGAAAAATGTTGCTTTTCACATCAAATATTGATATGCGATTAAAATGTGATTAATTTAGATTAATTAACTATAAAGTCTGGAATTCATTCGATTAACATTTTTAATCGAGTCCCACCACTAGTTATTCGCTAAATATGAGTTTATAAATATATCTGCGCATCCCGGCGGAAACTGGATGAATTAGACACGAGGAAGTAAGATGTCATGAAAGCGTTGTAGTCCTAAGAGAGAAGAGACCCAGGGCATCGACATTTGATAAAACTACACTACCCAGCTCACGCCAGCCTCTGTCAAAGCTGTTGAACATTTCTGACGTCATTTTGCGATTATATCTCACGGGTCGAACAAACCTGAACGTTATTGCCATAAAATAGAACTTAGTTTGTTTCTTTACCTTTCTGTGAACATCTAGACAACATTTATTTTCATTAAAAAAAAACGTTACTTACAGTAGATTTCATTCACGGTCTTTGGTACTAAATCCAGATTGAACTCTGCCATTGGAAAGTGGAGATTTGGCCCGATCCATAGATGGATGACTTGGCCATAATACGGTCAATTATAGGCCTGATATTCTATATTCTATATTCAAATTGCATGTGTCTGGATGGCAAAATGCTGTACTGTATCTACAAAACCCCTTGTAAATCATCTGCACTTTATTAATTTGCTTAGATCTTTTGTACACATTATCTCAAGAAGGTGCTGAATGAGCTCAGTGGATTTGTCACGTCTGGTCAATGTTAGCATGGTGTTATTCACTGTCAAAGATCTTTTTTAAAGGGGCTATGTACTGCTATTCCTAGCACTATTTGGGCAACTTTACACAATTCCTGTTAGTCTATTGAAGACATCTGTACGTTTTTTTTTCAAAAAAATGCATTGTTTTATATTTCTAATCAAGTACTCAAAACCATCATTTTCCAGCTTCAAGATTTCAGGCTGTTATGGCCTGGCTCCGCCCATAAGCACTTTGAGTGACAGTCAGCCCACACAGTCTGCTACTGGTAGACTGAGAGAGATAGAGAGAGAGAGAGATAGGGGGGGTGGGAGAGAGAGAGAGAGAGAGAGAGAGAGAGAGAGAGAGAGAGAGAGAGAGAGAGAGAGAGAGAGAGAGAGAGAGAGAGAGAGAGAGAGAGAGAGAGAGAGAGAGAGGGGGGGGGGGTGGGAGAGAGAGAGCTTCTTCCAGAGCGAAACCCGACACCTCTGCACACACTCGGAGAGTCGGAGGGAGAGAGAGAGAGAGAGAGGGGGGGGTGGGAGAGAGAGAGAGAGCTTCTTCCAGAGCGAAACCCGACACCTCTGCAGTGCACACACTCCGGAGGGAGTGCCGCGTGTGCCGCGCAGCAGGTCCCCCCCCCCCCCCCCCCCAAGTGCCCCCTCTCTCTCCATCTCTCTCTCCCTCTCTCCCTCCAGAGCGCACGCAGAGGCATCGGGCCCCACTCCGCCTCGCAGCATGAGGAGGTGGCTTCCACTCGCTGTCTAGTCTAGGTAGAATGGGGGCGGGCATTAGCTCCAACCACAGAGCCAATCGCATCACTGTGCACTACCCGTATGACGTATATCAGCCGTTCAAATCAAAATGGCCTGATTTACTGGAGGAGGAAAGGGGCTGAGCTGAATCAGAGCAATCCGCCAATATGGTATTTAGACACTAAAACACATTGATACGAACTCCTATTACTATAATACAATGCTAGAAACTGAAAAATGACATTTATAGTACATGTCACCTTTAAATGATTAAAAAATATATATATTCTCCTTTGGTTCATTACAATTTACTCAAGCATAGTAAGGGACACACTATTTATCTGATAAATTACGTAACAGGTTAAGTAACAAATACCAAGTACTTTTATTTGAATTTTTTGCTTTGCTATATTTTAAATATAAATGATATATTTTACTTCACAACATTTGAAAGTATATATGTTACTCTTACTTAACTACATTGAATGTACATTTTGCCATTTATAAAAACTAAACCTCCCAGTCTATGAGCAGGCTATTCTCAAACATCAGCCTACGAGTAATGAATTACAGTAGGCTATTCTCAAACATCAGCCTACGAGTAATGAATTACAGTAGGCTATTCTCAAACATCAGCCTATGAGTAATGAATTACAGTAGGCTATTCTCAATCCTCAGTCTATGAGTAATGAATTACAGTAGGCTATTCTCATTCCTCAGTCTATGAGTAATGAATTACAGTAGGCTATTCTCATTCCTCAGTCTATGAGTAATGAATTACAGTAGGCTATTCTCATTCCTCAGTCTATGAGTAATGATTACAGTAGGCTGTTTTCAAACCTCAGTCTATGAGTAATGAATTACAGTAGGCTATTCTCATTCCTCAGTCTATGAGTAATGAATTACAGTAGGCTGTTTTCAACCCTCAGTCTATGAGTAATGAATTACAGTAGGCTATTCTCATTCCTCAGTCTATGAGTAATGAATTACAGTAGGCTGTTTTCAACCCTCAGTCTATGAGTAATGAATTACAGTAGGCTATTCTCATTCCTCAGTCTATGAGTAATGAATTACAGTAGGCTGTTTTCAAACCTCAGTCTATGAGTAATGAATTACAGTAGGCTATTCTCATTCCTCAGTCTATGAGTAATGAATTACAGTAGGCTGTTTTCAAACCTCAGTCTATGAGTAATGAATTACAGTAGGTTGTTTTCAATCCTCAGTCTATGAGTAATGCATTACAGTAGGCTGTTTTCAATCCTCAGTCTATGAGTAATGCATTACAGCAGGCTATTCTCAAACCTCAGTCTATTACTCTGTCATCCCACGCACCGTCTGAGAACCCTCACGCTTGTCTAACTACTCTCCCTTTTTGATATTAAACACCCTTGAAACCTGTCCAGTTGTGCTTTCTCTCTGCGCTAAAGTCTCACAGTCAAACCATAACAAAAGTATTAAGAGCAAAGTACTGCTCTGGGCTTTCTTATTATTCACTGTGCCTAAAACGAATAATACTTTAAGTAGACATACTTATTGCTGTTGTTCTGTAAAGTAATTCACAACTGTTCTGTAAAATAATTAAAAACTGTAATTGTTCTATAATGTATCTTAGAACGGGGGGAAAGGTGGAGTAGGCTATATGAGAAAGACCCATGGCTCTGATAGCTCTAAACATCTAAATATCTATATGTGTATCAGTGATAATCAAACAGTACCCTTACATTACCTAACCCTAGGCTTAACTTAAACCCTAACCTTAACCATTTCCCCCCATGTAGCATCTAATTCATGTAACATAATAGCAGTCTTACCTTCTTCTTTTATTGAATACTTGGTGTAGGTGTAGTGTTTGTAGTTTTGTTGGGTTCTGTGTTTGTAGTTGGTGTAGTTTTGTTGGGTTCTGTGTTTTTAGTTGGTGTAGTTTTGTTGGGTTCTGTGTTTGTAGTTGGTGTAGTTTTGTTGGGTTCTGTGTTTGTAGTTGGTGTAGTTTTGTTGGGTTCTGTGTTTTTAGTTGGTGTAGTTTTGTTGGGTTCTGTGTTTGTAGTTGGTGTAGTTTTGTTGGGTTCTGTGTTTGTACTGTAGTTGTAGTTTTGTTGGGTTCTGTATGCAGTTACTTTTCCCATGTCTTATTGAATAAAGTACCTTGCACTCTGCTGCTAATAATAATGTAACCAGTGTATTTATATTATATATATACTTATATTCTCCAGTGTTAAGGAAGTACAGTATAATGCATGTCTTACAGGTTTCACACTAACATTTCCCACTGGGAACACTGATGGTGCTACCAAATGAAAATGTTAGTAGCACCAACACAAAATCCAATAGCACCCACCTGAATTAATATCCTGGATCTAGAGGTTGTATGTGTCTTATTATCCTGGAGCTAGAGACATGTATGTATCTTATAATCCTGGATCTAGAGGCTGTATGTCTAGAGGGTGTATGTATCTTATTATCCTGGATCTAGAGGCTGTATGTATCTTATTATCCTGGATCTAGAGGCTGTATGTATCTTATTATCCTGGATCTAGAGGCTGTATGTATCTTATTATCCTGGATCTAGAGGCTGTATGCATCTTATTATCCTGGATCTAGAGGCTGTATGTATCTTATCATCCTGGATCTAGAGGCTGTATGCATCTTATTATCCTGGATCTAGAGGCTGTATGTATCTTATTATCCTGGATCTAGAGGCTGTATGTATCTTATTATCCTGGATCTAGAGGCTGTATGCATCTTATTATCCTGGATCTAGAGGCTGTATGTATCTTATCATCCTGGATCTAGAGGCTGTATGCATCTTATTATCCTGGATCTAGAGGCTGTATGCATCTTATTATCCTGGATCTAGAGGCTGTATGTATCTTATTATCCTGGATCTAGAGGCTGTATGTATCTTATTATACTGGATCTAGAGGTTGTATGTATCTTATTATCCTGGATCTAGAGGCTGTATGTATCTTATCATCCTGGATCTAGAGGCTGTATGTATCTTATTATCCTGGATCTAGAGGCTGTATGTATCTTATTATCCTGTAGTTAGTGGCTGAATATAATGAGTCTCATTCCCGAACGGATTTACGACCAAAAATGTCCTCTTAGACAGATTTCTGCCCATTTAAGACATATTAGGGCTGGTAGCGCGATTCCCCAAATTTTCCTGAGATCAGATTTGAGCGTGGCTGAGAGCAGAGTGCTGAGGAGCACACTTATGATTGATTGACTAATTGAAAATTGTATTAACTTGACAGACTGTGTTCTCATAGTGATTCCTTCATGTCAACGCTACAGACCTCCTTGGAATTAATTACTTAATCATAATTTAAATAAATATGACAATATTTGTACAATAAGAAATTACGCATTTGATGTTGGAAAAATTAATAATATGGATTCATCTGATCACAGGGCAGCTGGATTAACCATATCTGAACCAGCTATTTTGGACAAATGTATAATTACTTTAATTACTCAGATATTCAAACACAATTATGCAATTATTGTGAAATGATTGAAAATAATTATTATTTAATGCCTTCTGTGGAATTTGTATTCCTTATTTGTTACATATCTGTTTTAATGGTATACAATGGGACAGACCTTTGTTTGATATAGCTATAAACCTGCATTCCTTCGAATATATCATTAATCAATTAAACTTATATTGAAATACACTATATAGCCTATACACCAACACTGAAATGACAGTGGATGAATAAATAAATAAGAACTAAAGCTAATCTGTGGAAATAGACTGCATTAATATTCCTTATTACATGGCGTTTTAACATTCGCCAAAATGCTTGATTGTGATTGGTCAATAGTGCTCGGTTGCCCGTAGCAGCGGTCAATTATTTCTCGATAATTCACCGCTGCTATGGGCAACGCGCAATAATGACCGCTGTTAGGGGCAACAGAGCGCTATTGACCAATCACAATCAAGCATTTTGATCGCAGTCACGAAAGCTAAGCTTTACCATTATGCACTACAGCTGCACTACATCAGGTGCAATCAAGTCCACACACCTGCCGGCGATCACAGAGGAGCAACAGAACAACTGCATCTGCATTTGATCTCGTCTTGTCGATGGTGTAAAATGAAATACGTATATTGTTAGTAAGTTAGCCCTGTAATAAGCGGGATAATGTATAGCTAATACTCTGTCATTGTCGCAAAATAATTGACCTTCACTGCGTTTAGAACACCTGAACGCAGTGTCGGTCAATTATTTTGCGACAATGACCTCGTAGCTATATACTGTATATACATGTATACTGCTGACATGACTCAATAAAAGGTTAGATTCAGAATAAACTATTCATTATGACAACGTTGTTTTGCACTTGATTTGACCAGAACAGTCTCCGCTCTGTGGAAATTACTTTTTATTCACCCTCCACTGATAGTTTTAAAGTTAGAAACCACACTGTTCAATGTTTTGGTCCAGAACTCCAGTACAACAGTACCTGGGTCAGACAAGAGATAACAACAGTTTACATACATGAGTTTGTCCAGTCCAACAGAGAGCAGTTTCTCTCTTGAATCTCCTGGGTTATTGGAGCTCAGGTCCAGCTCTCTCAGGTGGGAGGGGTTGGAACCGAGAGCTGTGGCTAGAGCAGAACAGCCTTCCCTAGTAACACAACATCGGACCAGCCTGCAGAGAGTTCAGCATTATTAATACTATACATATAATAAATATATTACAATTGAGCCATTTTGTTACTTTTTTATTTTGTAAAATGTGGCATGAATATTAAGTACATGAATATTAATAAGGATTTATCAACAACCATAGAACAAGATGAGGTTGTGTGAATTATGAATTAATTACACCACTGCACACATTGAGAAGAAGCATTGTTTTCACTCCTGTCTGTGATTCTGTCTGTGTGTCTGTCTGTACCAGCCATACAGTTCTGATCCAGTTTGGATGAAATGTCGCACATATACTGTAGGCCAACAATTCTCAAATATGTTTCAAATCAGTCAACGACAAGTATTTTAATTTAATTAATTTCCACCATTGTCCATTGAAATCAATATTAAGGGTAAACATAAACGCACAAGGGTGATGCTACACAAAGCCTCAGCTAGACTCAGCTCTCTGGCAACAGTTTACAATATGGAAATGACAGTGACCTTGTAATGTAGTTGATACACCTATAAGCTTTGGGTTTACAAATCACTTCATTTCATATATATAAATATTAGAGGTGGGCATAGATTAATTTTTTTAATCTAGATTAATCTATCTGCAATCCTGGATTTAATCTAGATTAATCTAGATTAAAATGGCTCAAAAAAAAAAAAAAAACCTGCCGAAGGCATTCAAAATATGTGTGTTCTACCCAAATAATGACCAGAAGTAATTCCTTCCTTTTTCTTTCCTCCTTATGTTTCTCAGGCCAGGTGGCCCATTACACCATGAGCCCATCTCCCGTTTCCAAAATGCATTACAGACCGTTTGAAAAAGCTGTTTTGCTATGATAATTGGTAATGAAATATCAAAATAATGTTCAATAAGATGTACTTGTGTTTAATAAGTTGTTTTATTCAGAAGTTAACACAAATAAATAATATTACCAGTACAGTACAGTATCTAGCACTCTCAGGAGCAAAACAGAAAGAATCATTTCAAACTTGAACTATGTGACATGGCTTGAATCAACTGCTCCAGTGGAGTTGCTCAGTGGCCAATGGTGTCAACTGTGGTTGTACTGGGCAGATCCCAGGTGTGAATGGAACTGTGTGAATGTCAAGCAGGGAGTTCCTGAAAAAGAGCATCTGTGCTCAGCGAACCTACCCTGGGTAAATAAAGGTAAAAAAAAAAAAAAGTAAAAAAAAAAAAAAAAAAAAAAAACATTTTTTTTTTTTTTTTTAGATTAATGCGTTAATTATATTATCGCGCGATACTAGTATAGCGTTAACGCAGCACGTTAACGCTGTTAACGGCCCAGCTCTAATATATATATATATATATATCATGTGTTATGTATGTAGGCAGGTTGTTTTGTTGTTTTTTGTCTCCCTCCTGTGTAACATATCTATCTCTCAGGGTCTCTCAGTTCCAGCAGCAGCTGGTCAATCACCATCTCACTCCAGCAACAGCTGGGGCTCGTCAGCAATCAACCTTTCTCTCTCCCTTTATATATCCCATTGTGTGCAGTGTTAGCCAGAGCTCTGTCGGTGTCTGTGGTGGTAATTATATCTGGTGGTGTTGGTGGTAGAGCTCTCATTTTGGTGGTATAGAGCTGTGGCTCTTTGGGATACATTTGTGTCAGAGCTGGTCAAAGCTCTGTTTGAGCAAATTTTTGGTGTGAGCTAGTCAAGGCTCTGGTTCTTTGCCTATAGTATTGTACCTTTTATGTTCCTGCATGTTGTACATTTCTGTTTATCCCATAACCTGTTTGTATATTTGTTTGTTCTCTTATCACCCAGCCAATGGTGATTATTTTTCCTATATATTAATCTTTTGTTATACACACACAGGGACATTGAGGACAGGAAGATACCCTGGGGTCTACATTTTGCATCACGTAGGTGACCTGATGTTAAAGACACCAGCTTTAGAGTGAGCACCACCACCTGTACTTTTGGGGGGGTGGGATTTAATTTCCTTTTGTATTTCATTTGGTGCCACTGGTAGTCCTCATTGATCTGTGTTGCTGTGTTTATAAATAAATACTATTATTTTGCAAACTGTCTGTGGCCTTGTGTTGCGTCCCCTTACTGGGGTGCGTAACACCATGGGACAAGAGTATCGTGGTAGTGGTGTAAGACAGAAACTCACCCTTTTCACAAACATTCTTAATGTCATCATAGTTTTGGCCGGTTGGACACAAGCAGATGACGGTTCCGTTGAAGCGAGCCTCGCAGGTGCTCTCTTCGGGACAAGGGTTTTGATCGCAAGGATCTTGGAATTCAAAGAAAAAGCACTCTTCTTATTTATAGCTCAACACTTTGAACTCCATCACTCGCCATTGATCAAAATGTCTACGTTGTTGATCTTCAGCATGCATTAGATTCAAGATTCAAGATTGCTTATTGTCATGTGCACAGTTAAACAGTTTGCCATACAATGAAAATCTTACTTTGCTAGTCTGCCCTTCACACAAAATCACACAATACTTAACTAAAACATATTTAAATACAAGCGAGTGCTAAAAAATATGGTAAAAATAGATACATATATACAAGGCACAGTGAGTTACATTGCACGTTCTGATTCAGTGTTTACAATATAAATGGTTCAATTAAATTAAAAACTCAGCTACTTATAGTACACCATACAAACCTGGTATTAGTGGTTCTGTGGGTCCAGTAGTTGGAGCCTCCGTCGATTCAGCAGTTGGGGAGGGAGCCGCAGTAACTCCAGGAGTTGGGGAGGGAGCCACAGTAACTACAGGAGTTGTGGAGGGAGCCACAGTAACTCCAGGAGTTGTGGAGGGAGCCACAGTAACTACAGGAGTTGTGGAGGGAGCCACAGTAACTACAGGAGTTGGGGAGGGAGCCACAGTAACTACAGGAGTTGTGGAGGGAGCCGCAGTAACTACAGGAGTTGTGGAGGGAGCCACAGTAACTACAGGAGTTGTGGAGGGAGCCACAGTAACTCCAGGAGTTGGGGAGGGAGCCACAGTAACTACAGGAGTTGTGGAGGGAGCCACAGTAACTACAGGAGTTGGGGAGGGAGCCACAGTAACTCCAGGAGTTGGGGAGGGAGCCACAGTAACTACAGGAGTTGGGGAGGGAGCCGCAATAACTACAGGAGTTGTGGAGGGAGCCGCAGTAACTACAGGAGTTGTGGAGGGAGCCACAGTAACTACAGGAGTTGGGGAGGGAGCCACAGTAACTCCAGGAGTTGGGGAGGGAGCCACAGTAACTACAGGAGTTGGGGAGGGAGCCGCAATAACTACAGGAGTTGTGGAGGGAGCCGCAGTAACTACAGGAGTTGTGGAGGGAGCCACAGTAACTACAGGAGTTGTGGAGGGAGCCACAGTAACTCCAGGAGTTGGGGAGGGAGCCACAGTAACTACAGGAGTTGTGGAGGGAGCCACAGTAACTACAGGAGTTGGGGAGGGAGCCACAGTAACTCCAGGAGTTGGGGAGGGAGCCACAGTAACTACAGGAGTTGGGGAGGGAGCCGCAATAACTACAGGAGTTGTGGAGGGAGCCGCAGTAACTACAGGAGTTGTGGAGGGAGCCACAGTAACTACAGGAGTTGGGGAGGGAGCCACAGTAACTCCAGGAGTTGGGGAGGGAGCCACAGTAACTACAGGAGTTGGGGAGGGAGCCGCAATAACTACAGGAGTTGTGGAGGGAGCCGCAGTAACTACAGGAGTTGTGGAGGGAGCCACAGTAACTCCAGGAGTTGGGGAGGGAGCCACAGTAACTACAGGAGTTGTGGAGGGAGCCGCAGTAACTACAGGAGTTGTGGAGGGAGCCACAGTAACTCCAGGAGTTGTGGAGGGAGCCACAGTAACTCCAGCAGTTGTGGAGGGAGCCACAGTAACTACAGGAGTTGTGGAGGGAGCCACAGTAACTACAGGAGTTGTGGAGGGAGCCACAGTAACTACAGGAGTTGTGGAGGGAGCCACAGTAACTCCAGGAGTTGTGGAGGGAGCCGCAGTAACTACAGGAGTTGTGGAGGGAGCCACAGTATCTCCAGGAGTTGGGGAGGGAGCCGCAGTAACTACAGGAGTTGTGGAGGGAGCCACAGTAACTACAGGAGTTGTGGAGGGAGCCGCAGTAACTACAGGAGTTGTGGAGGGAGCCGCAGTAACTACAGGAGTTGGGGAGGGAGCCGCAGTAACTACAGGAGTTGTGGAGGGAGCCACAGTAACTCCAGGAGTTGTGGAGGGAGCCGCAGTAACTACAGGAGTTGTGGAGGGAGCCACAGTAACTCCAGGAGTTGTGGAGGGAGCCGCAGTAACTCCAGCAGTTGTGGAGGGAGCCACAGTAACTACAGGAGTTGTGGAGGGAGCCACAGTAACTACACGAGTTGTGGAGGGAGCCACAGTAACTACAGGAGTTGGGGAGGGAGCCACAGTAACTACAGGAGTTGTGGAGGGAGCCACAGTAACTACATGAGTTGTGGAGGGAGCCGCAGTAACTACAGGAGTTGTGGAGGGAGCCGCAGTAACTACAGGAGTTGTGGAGGGAGCCACAGTAACTACAGGAGTTGTGGAGGGAGCCGCAGTAACTACAGGAGTTGTGGAGGGAGCCACAGTAACTACAGGAGTTGGGGAGGGAGCCACAGTAACTCCAGGAGTTGTGGAGGGAGCCACAGTAACTCCAGCAGTTGTGGAGGGAGCCGCAGTAACTACAGGAGTTGTGGAGGGAGCCGCAGTAACTACAGGAGTTGTGGAGGGAGCCACAGTAACTACAGGAGTTGTGGAGGGAGCCACAGTAACTACAGGAGTTGGGGAGGGAGCCACAGTAACTACAGGAGTTGTGGAGGGAGCCACAGTAACTCCAGGAGTTGTGGAGGGAGCCGCAGTAACGACAGGAGTTGTGGAGGGAGCCACAGTAACTACAGGAGTTGTGGAGGGAGCCACAGTAACTACAGGAGTTGTGGAGGGAGCCACAGTAACTACAGGAGTTGTGGAGGGAGCCGCAGTAACTACAGGAGTTGTGGAGGGAGCCACAGTAACTACAGGAGTTGGGGAGGGAGCCACAGTAACTACAGGAGTTGTGGAGGGAGCCACAGTAACTACAGGAGTTGTGGAGGGAGCCGCAGTAACTACAGGAGTTGGGGAGGGAGCCACAGTAACTACAGGAGTTGTGGAGGGAGCCACAGTAACTACAGGAGTTGTGGAGGGAGCCGCAGTAACTACAGGAGTTGGGGAGGGAGCCACAGTAACTACAGGAGTTGTGGAGGGAGCCACAGTAACTACAGGAGTTGTGGAGGGAGCCGCAGTAACTACAGGAGTTGTGGAGGGAGCCACATTAACTACAGGAGTTGTGGAGGGAGCCGCAGTAACTACAGGAGTTGTGGAGGGAGCCGCAGTAACTACAGGAGTTGTGGAGGGAGCCGCAGTAACTACATGAGTTGGGGAGGGAGCCGCAGTAACTACAGGAGTTGTGGAGGGAGCCACAGTAACTACAGGAGTTGTGGAGGGAGCCACAGTAACTACAGGAGTTGTGGAGGGAGTCACAGTAACTACAGGAGTTGTGGAGGGAGCCACAGTAACTACAGGAGTTGTGGAGGGAGCCACAGTAACTCCAGGAGTTGTGGAGGGAGCCACAGTAACTACAGGAGTTGTGGAGGGAGCCGCAGTAACTACAGGAGTTGTGGAGGGAGCCACAGTAACTACAGGAGTTGTGGAGGGAGCCACAGTAACTACAGGAGTTGTGGAGGGAGCCGCAGTAACTACAGGAGTTGTGGAGGGAGCCGCAGTAACTACAGGAGTTGTGGAGGGAGCCACAGTAACTACAGGAGTTGGGGAGGGAGCCGCAGTAACTACAGGAGTTGTGGAGGGAGCCACAGTAACTCCAGGAGTTGTGGAGGGAGCCGCAGTAACTACAGGAGTTGTGGAGGGAGCCACAGTAACTACAGGAGTTGTGGAGGGAGCCACAGTAACTACAGGAGTTGTGGAGGGAGCCACAGTAACTACAGGAGTTGTGGAGGGAGCCACAGTAACTACAGGAGTTGTGGAGGGAGCCACAGTAACTACAGGAGTTGTGGAGGGAGTCACAGTAACTACAGGAGTTGTGGAGGGAGCCGCAGTAACTACAGGAGTTGTGGAGGGAGCCGCAGTAACTACAGGAGTTGTGGAGGGAGCCACAGTAACTCCAGGAGTTGTGGAGGGAGCCGCAGTAACTCCAGCAGTTGTGGAGGGAGCCACAGTAACTACAGGAGTTGTGGAGGGAGCCACAGTAACTACAGGAGTTGTGGAGGGAGCCACAGTAACTACAGGAGTTGGGGAGGGAGCCACAGTAACTACAGGAGTTGTGGAGGGAGCCACAGTAACTACATGAGTTGTGGAGGGAGCCGCAGTAACTACAGGAGTTGTGGAGGGAGCCGCAGTAACTACAGGAGTTGTGGAGGGAGCCGCAGTAACTACAGGAGTTGTGGAGGGAGCCACAGTAACTACAGGAGTTGGGGAGGGAGCCACAGTAACTACAGGAGTTGTGGAGGGAGCCGCAGTAACTACAGGAGTTGTGGAGGGATCCGCAGTAACTACAGCAGTTGTGGAGGGAGCCACAGTAACTCCAGCAGTTGTGGAGGGAGCCGCAGTAACTACAGGAGTTGTGGAGGGAGCCACAGTAACTACAGGAGTTGTGGAGGGAGCCACAGTAACTACAGGAGTTGTGGAGGGAGCCACAGTAACTACAGGAGTTGTGGAGGGAGCCACAGTAACTACAGGAGTTGTGGAGGGAGCCACAGTAACTACAGGAGTTGGGGAGGGAGCCACAGTAACTCCAGGAGTTGTGGAGGGAGCCACAGTAACTCCAGCAGTTGTGGAGGGAGCCGCAGTAACTACAGGAGTTGTGGAGGGAGCCGCAGTAACTACAGGAGTTGTGGAGGGAGCCACAGTAACTACAGGAGTTGTGGAGGGAGCCACAGTAACTACAGGAGTTGGGGAGGGAGCCACAGTAACTACAGGAGTTGTGGAGGGAGCCACAGTAACTCCAGGAGTTGTGGAGGGAGCCGCAGTAACTCCAGGAGTTGTGGAGGGAGCCACAGTAACTACAGGAGTTGTGGAGGGAGCCACAGTAACTACAGGAGTTGTGGAGGGAGCCACAGTAACTACAGGAGTTGTGGAGGGAGCCGCAGTAACTACAGGAGTTGTGGAGGGAGCCACAGTAACTACAGGAGTTGGGGAGGGAGCCACAGTAACTACAGGAGTTGTGGAGGGAGCCACAGTAACTACAGGAGTTGTGGAGGGAGCCGCAGTAACTACAGGAGTTGTGGAGGGAGCCGCAGTAACTACAGGAGTTGTGGAGGGAGCCACAGTAACTACAGGAGTTGGGGAGGGAGCCGCAGTAACTACAGGAGTTGTGGAGGGAGCCACAGTAACTCCAGGAGTTGTGGAGGGAGCCGCAGTAACTACAGGAGTTGTGGAGGGAGCCACAGTAACTACAGGAGTTGTGGAGGGAGCCACAGTAACTACAGGAGTTGTGGAGGGAGCCACAGTAACTACAGGAGTTGTGGAGGGAGCCACAGTAACTACAGGAGTTGTGGAGGGAGCCACAGTAACTACAGGAGTTGTGGAGGGAGTCGCAGTAACTACAGGAGTTGTGGAGGGAGCCGCAGTAACTACAGGAGTTGTGGAGGGAGCCACAGTAACTCCAGGAGTTGTGGAGGGAGCCGCAGTAACTACAGGAGTTGTGGAGGGAGCCACAGTAACTCCAGGAGTTTGTGGAGGGAGCCGCAGTAACTCCAGCAGTTGTGGAGGGAGCCACAGTAACTACAGGAGTTGTGGAGGGAGCCACAGTAACTACAGGAGTTGTGGAGGGAGCCACAGTAACTACAGGAGTTGGGGAGGGAGCCACAGTAACTACAGGAGTTGTGGAGGGAGCCGCAGTAACTACATAAGTTGTGGAGGGAGCCGCAGTAACTACAGGAGTTGTGGAGGGAGCCGCAGTAACTACAGGAGTTGTGGAGGGAGCCGCAGTAACTACAGGAGTTGTGGAGGGAGCCACAGTAACTACAGGAGTTGGGGAGGGAGCCGCAGTAACTACAGGAGTTGTGGAGGGAGCCGCAGTAACTACAGGAGTTGTGGAGGGATCCGCAGTAACTACAGCAGTTGTGGAGGGAGCCACAGTAACTCCAGCAGTTGTGGAGGGAGCCGCAGTAACTACAGGAGTTGTGGAGGGAGCCACAGTAACTACAGGAGTTGTGGAGGGAGCCACAGTAACTACAGGAGTTGTGGAGGGAGCCACAGTAACTACAGGAGTTGTGGAGGGAGCCACAGTAACTACAGGAGTTGTGGAGGGAGCCACAGTAACTACAGGAGTTGGGGAGGGAGCCACAGTAACTCCAGGAGTTGTGGAGGGAGCCACAGTAACTCCAGCAGTTGTGGAGGGAGCCGCAGTAACTACAGGAGTTGTGGAGGGAGCCGCAGTAACTACAGGAGTTGTGGAGGGAGCCACAGTAACTACAGGAGTTGTGGAGGGAGCCACAGTAACTACAGGAGTTGGGGAGGGAGCCACAGTAACTACAGGAGTTGTGGAGGGAGCCACAGTAACTCCAGGAGTTGTGGAGGGAGCCACAGTAACGACAGGAGTTGTGGAGGGAGCCACAGTAACTACAGGAGTTGTGGAGGGAGCCACAGTAACTACAGGAGTTGTGGAGGGAGCCACAGTAACTACAGGAGTTGTGGAGGGAGCCGCAGTAACTACAGGAGTTGTGGAGGGAGCCACAGTAACTACAGGAGTTGGGGAGGGAGCCACAGTAACTACAGGAGTTGTGGAGGGAGCCACAGTAACTACAGGAGTTGTGGAGGGAGCCACAGTAACTACAGGAGTTGTGGAGGGAGCCGCAGTAACTACAGGAGTTGGGGAGGGAGCCACAGTAACTACAGGAGTTGTGGAGGGAGCCACAGTAACTACAGGAGTTGTGGAGGGAGCCACAGTAACTACAGGAGTTGGGGAGGGAGCCACAGTAACTACAGGAGTTGTGGAGGGAGCCACAGTAACTACAGGAGTTGTGGAGGGAGCCGCAGTAACTACAGGAGTTGGGGAGGGAGCCACAGTAACTACAGGAGTTGTGGAGGGAGCCACAGTAACTACAGGAGTTGTGGAGGGAGCCACAGTAACTACAGGAGTTGTGGAGGGAGCCGCAGTAACTACAGGAGTTGGGGAGGGAGCCACAGTAACTACAGGAGTTGTGGAGGGAGCCACAGTAACTACAGGAGTTGTGGAGGGAGCCGCAGTAACTACAGGAGTTGTGGAGGGAGCCACATTAACTACAGGAGTTGTGGAGGGAGCCGCAGTAACTACAGGAGTTGTGGAGGGAGCCGCAGTAACTACAGGAGTTGTGGAGGGAGCCGCAGTAACTACATGAGTTGGGGAGGGAGCCGCAGTAACTACAGGAGTTGTGGAGGGAGCCACAGTAACTACAGGAGTTGTGGAGGGAGCCACAGTAACTACAGGAGTTGTGGAGGGAGTCACAGTAACTACAGGAGTTGTGGAGGGAGCCACAGTAACTACAGGAGTTGTGGAGGGAGCCACAGTAACTCCAGGAGTTGTGGAGGGAGCCACAGTAACTACAGGAGTTGTGGAGGGAGCCGCAGTAACTACAGGAGTTGTGGAGGGAGCCACAGTAACTACAGGAGTTGTGGAGGGAGCCACAGTAACTACAGGAGTTGTGGAGGGAGCCGCAGTAACTACAGGAGTTGTGGAGGGAGCCGCAGTAACTACAGGAGTTGTGGAGGGAGCCACAGTAACTACAGGAGTTGGGGAGGGAGCCGCAGTAACTACAGGAGTTGTGGAGGGAGCCACAGTAACTCCAGGAGTTGTGGAGGGAGCCGCAGTAACTACAGGAGTTGTGGAGGGAGCCACAGTAACTACAGGAGTTGTGGAGGGAGCCACAGTAACTACAGGAGTTGTGGAGGGAGCCACAGTAACTACAGGAGTTGTGGAGGGAGCCACAGTAACTACAGGAGTTGTGGAGGGAGTCACAGTAACTACAGGAGTTGTGGAGGGAGCCGCAGTAACTACAGGAGTTGTGGAGGGAGCCACAGTAACTCCAGGAGTTGTGGAGGGAGCCGCAGTAACTACAGGAGTTGTGGAGGGAGCCACAGTAACTCCAGGAGTTGTGGAGGGAGCCGCAGTAACTCCAGCAGTTGTGGAGGGAGCCACAGTAACTCCAGCAGTTGTGGAGGGAGCCACAGTAACTACAGGAGTTGTGGAGGGAGCCACAGTAACTACAGGAGTTGTGGAGGGAGCCACAGTAACTACAGGAGTTGGGGAGGGAGCCACAGTAACTACAGGAGTTGTGGAGGGAGCCACAGTAACTACATGAGTTGTGGAGGGAGCCGCAGTAACTACAGGAGTTGTGGAGGGAACCGCAGTAACTACAGGAGTTGTGGAGGGAGCCGCAGTAACTACAGGAGTTGTGGAGGGAGCCACAGTAACTACAGGAGTTGGGGAGGGAGCCACAGTAACTACAGGAGTTGTGGAGGGAGCCGCAGTAACTACAGGAGTTGTGGAGGGATCCACAGTAACTACAGCAGTTGTGGAGGGAGCCACAGTAACTCCAGCAGTTGTGGAGGGAGCCGCAGTAACTACAGGAGTTGTGGAGGGAGCCACAGTAACTACAGGAGTTGTGGAGGGAGCCACAGTAACTACAGGAGTTGTGGAGGGAGCCACAGTAACTACAGGAGTTGTGGAGGGAGCCACAGTAACTACAGGAGTTGTGGAGGGAGCCACAGTAACTACAGGAGTTGGGGAGGGAGCCACAGTAACTCCAGGAGTTGTGGAGGGAGCCACAGTAACTCCAGCAGTTGTGGAGGGAGCCGCAGTAACTACAGGAGTTGTGGAGGGAGCCGCAGTAACTACAGGAGTTGTGGAGGGAGCCGCAGTAACTACAGGAGTTGGGGAGGGAGCCGCAGTAACTACAGGAGTTGTGGAGGGAGCCACAGTAACTCCAGGAGTTGTGGAGGGAGCCGCAGTAACTACAGGAGTTGTGGAGGGAGCCACAGTAACTCCAGGAGTTGTGGAGGGAGCCGCAGTAACTCCAGCAGTTGTGGAGGGAGCCACAGTAACTACAGGAGTTGTGGAGGGAGCCACAGTAACTACACGAGTTGTGGAGGGAGCCACAGTAACTACAGGAGTTGGGGAGGGAGCCACAGTAACTACAGGAGTTGTGGAGGGAGCCACAGTAACTACATGAGTTGTGGAGGGAGCCGCAGTAACTACAGGAGTTGTGGAGGGAGCCGCAGTAACTACAGGAGTTGTGGAGGGAGCCACAGTAACTACAGGAGTTGTGGAGGGAGCCGCAGTAACTACAGGAGTTGTGGAGGGAGCCACAGTAACTACAGGAGTTGGGGAGGGAGCCACAGTAACTCCAGGAGTTGTGGAGGGAGCCACAGTAACTCCAGCAGTTGTGGAGGGAGCCGCAGTAACTACAGGAGTTGTGGAGGGAGCCGCAGTAACTACAGGAGTTGTGGAGGGAGCCACAGTAACTACAGGAGTTGTGGAGGGAGCCACAGTAACTACAGGAGTTGGGGAGGGAGCCACAGTAACTACAGGAGTTGTGGAGGGAGCCACAGTAACTCCAGGAGTTGTGGAGGGAGCCGCAGTAACGACAGGAGTTGTGGAGGGAGCCACAGTAACTACAGGAGTTGTGGAGGGAGCCACAGTAACTACAGGAGTTGTGGAGGGAGCCACAGTAACTACAGGAGTTGTGGAGGGAGCCGCAGTAACTACAGGAGTTGTGGAGGGAGCCACAGTAACTACAGGAGTTGGGGAGGGAGCCACAGTAACTACAGGAGTTGTGGAGGGAGCCACAGTAACTACAGGAGTTGTGGAGGGAGCCGCAGTAACTACAGGAGTTGGGGAGGGAGCCACAGTAACTACAGGAGTTGTGGAGGGAGCCACAGTAACTACAGGAGTTGTGGAGGGAGCCACAGTAACTACAGGAGTTGTGGAGGGAGCCGCAGTAACTACAGGAGTTGGGGAGGGAGCCACAGTAACTACAGGAGTTGTGGAGGGAGCCACAGTAACTACAGGAGTTGTGGAGGGAGCCGCAGTAACTACAGGAGTTGTGGAGGGAGCCACATTAACTACAGGAGTTGTGGAGGGAGCCGCAGTAACTACAGGAGTTGTGGAGGGAGCCGCAGTAACTACAGGAGTTGTGGAGGGAGCCGCAGTAACTACATGAGTTGGGGAGGGAGCCGCAGTAACTACAGGAGTTGTGGAGGGAGCCACAGTAACTACAGGAGTTGTGGAGGGAGCCACAGTAACTACAGGAGTTGTGGAGGGAGTCACAGTAACTACAGGAGTTGTGGAGGGAGCCACAGTAACTACAGGAGTTGTGGAGGGAGCCACAGTAACTCCAGGAGTTGTGGAGGGAGCCACAGTAACTACAGGAGTTGTGGAGGGAGCCGCAGTAACTACAGGAGTTGTGGAGGGAGCCACAGTAACTACAGGAGTTGTGGAGGGAGCCACAGTAACTACAGGAGTTGTGGAGGGAGCCGCAGTAACTACAGGAGTTGTGGAGGGAGCCGCAGTAACTACAGGAGTTGTGGAGGGAGCCACAGTAACTACAGGAGTTGGGGAGGGAGCCGCAGTAACTACAGGAGTTGTGGAGGGAGCCACAGTAACTCCAGGAGTTGTGGAGGGAGCCGCAGTAACTACAGGAGTTGTGGAGGGAGCCACAGTAACTACAGGAGTTGTGGAGGGAGCCACAGTAACTACAGGAGTTGTGGAGGGAGCCACAGTAACTACAGGAGTTGTGGAGGGAGCCACAGTAACTACAGGAGTTGTGGAGGGAGCCACAGTAACTACAGGAGTTGTGGAGGGAGTCACAGTAACTACAGGAGTTGTGGAGGGAGCCGCAGTAACTACAGGAGTTGTGGAGGGAGCCGCAGTAACTACAGGAGTTGTGGAGGGAGCCACAGTAACTCCAGGAGTTGTGGAGGGAGCCGCAGTAACTCCAGCAGTTGTGGAGGGAGCCACAGTAACTACAGGAGTTGTGGAGGGAGCCACAGTAACTACAGGAGTTGTGGAGGGAGCCACAGTAACTACAGGAGTTGGGGAGGGAGCCACAGTAACTACAGGAGTTGTGGAGGGAGCCACAGTAACTACATGAGTTGTGGAGGGAGCCGCAGTAACTACAGGAGTTGTGGAGGGAGCCGCAGTAACTACAGGAGTTGTGGAGGGAGCCGCAGTAACTACAGGAGTTGTGGAGGGAGCCACAGTAACTACAGGAGTTGGGGAGGGAGCCACAGTAACTACAGGAGTTGTGGAGGGAGCCGCAGTAACTACAGGAGTTGTGGAGGGATCCGCAGTAACTACAGCAGTTGTGGAGGGAGCCGCAGTAACTACAGCAGTTGTGGAGGGAGCCACAGTAACTCCAGCAGTTGTGGAGGGAGCCGCAGTAACTACAGGAGTTGTGGAGGGAGCCACAGTAACTACAGGAGTTGTGGAGGGAGCCACAGTAACTACAGGAGTTGTGGAGGGAGCCACAGTAACTACAGGAGTTGTGGAGGGAGCCACAGTAACTACAGGAGTTGTGGAGGGAGCCACAGTAACTACAGGAGTTGGGGAGGGAGCCACAGTAACTCCAGGAGTTGTGGAGGGAGCCACAGTAACTCCAGCAGTTGTGGAGGGAGCCGCAGTAACTACAGGAGTTGTGGAGGGAGCCGCAGTAACTACAGGAGTTGTGGAGGGAGCCACAGTAACTACAGGAGTTGTGGAGGGAGCCACAGTAACTACAGGAGTTGGGGAGGGAGCCACAGTAACTACAGGAGTTGTGGAGGGAGCCACAGTAACTCCAGGAGTTGTGGAGGGAGCCGCAGTAACTCCAGGAGTTGTGGAGGGAGCCACAGTAACTACAGGAGTTGTGGAGGGAGCCACAGTAACTACAGGAGTTGTGGAGGGAGCCACAGTAACTACAGGAGTTGTGGAGGGAGCCGCAGTAACTACAGGAGTTGTGGAGGGAGCCACAGTAACTACAGGAGTTGGGGAGGGAGCCACAGTAACTACAGGAGTTGTGGAGGGAGCCACAGTAACTACAGGAGTTGTGGAGGGAGCCGCAGTAACTACAGGAGTTGTGGAGGGAGCCGCAGTAACTACAGGAGTTGTGGAGGGAGCCACAGTAACTACAGGAGTTGGGGAGGGAGCCGCAGTAACTACAGGAGTTGTGGAGGGAGCCACAGTAACTCCAGGAGTTGTGGAGGGAGCCGCAGTAACTACAGGAGTTGTGGAGGGAGCCACAGTAACTACAGGAGTTGTGGAGGGAGCCACAGTAACTACAGGAGTTGTGGAGGGAGCCACAGTAACTACAGGAGTTGTGGAGGGAGCCACAGTAACTACAGGAGTTGTGGAGGGAGCCACAGTAACTACAGGAGTTGTGGAGGGAGTCGCAGTAACTACAGGAGTTGTGGAGGGAGCCGCAGTAACTACAGGAGTTGTGGAGGGAGCCACAGTAACTCCAGGAGTTGTGGAGGGAGCCGCAGTAACTACAGGAGTTGTGGAGGGAGCCACAGTAACTCCAGGAGTTTGTGGAGGGAGCCGCAGTAACTCCAGCAGTTGTGGAGGGAGCCACAGTAACTACAGGAGTTGTGGAGGGAGCCACAGTAACTACAGGAGTTGTGGAGGGAGCCACAGTAACTACAGGAGTTGGGGAGGGAGCCACAGTAACTACAGGAGTTGTGGAGGGAGCCGCAGTAACTACATAAGTTGTGGAGGGAGCCGCAGTAACTACAGGAGTTGTGGAGGGAGCCGCAGTAACTACAGGAGTTGTGGAGGGAGCCGCAGTAACTACAGGAGTTGTGGAGGGAGCCACAGTAACTACAGGAGTTGGGGAGGGAGCCGCAGTAACTACAGGAGTTGTGGAGGGAGCCGCAGTAACTACAGGAGTTGTGGAGGGATCCGCAGTAACTACAGCAGTTGTGGAGGGAGCCACAGTAACTCCAGCAGTTGTGGAGGGAGCCGCAGTAACTACAGGAGTTGTGGAGGGAGCCACAGTAACTACAGGAGTTGTGGAGGGAGCCACAGTAACTACAGGAGTTGTGGAGGGAGCCACAGTAACTACAGGAGTTGTGGAGGGAGCCACAGTAACTACAGGAGTTGTGGAGGGAGCCACAGTAACTACAGGAGTTGGGGAGGGAGCCACAGTAACTCCAGGAGTTGTGGAGGGAGCCACAGTAACTCCAGCAGTTGTGGAGGGAGCCGCAGTAACTACAGGAGTTGTGGAGGGAGCCGCAGTAACTACAGGAGTTGTGGAGGGAGCCACAGTAACTACAGGAGTTGTGGAGGGAGCCACAGTAACTACAGGAGTTGGGGAGGGAGCCACAGTAACTACAGGAGTTGTGGAGGGAGCCACAGTAACTCCAGGAGTTGTGGAGGGAGCCACAGTAACGACAGGAGTTGTGGAGGGAGCCACAGTAACTACAGGAGTTGTGGAGGGAGCCACAGTAACTACAGGAGTTGTGGAGGGAGCCACAGTAACTACAGGAGTTGTGGAGGGAGCCGCAGTAACTACAGGAGTTGTGGAGGGAGCCACAGTAACTACAGGAGTTGGGGAGGGAGCCACAGTAACTACAGGAGTTGTGGAGGGAGCCACAGTAACTACAGGAGTTGTGGAGGGAGCCACAGTAACTACAGGAGTTGTGGAGGGAGCCGCAGTAACTACAGGAGTTGGGGAGGGAGCCACAGTAACTACAGGAGTTGTGGAGGGAGCCACAGTAACTACAGGAGTTGTGGAGGGAGCCACAGTAACTACAGGAGTTGGGGAGGGAGCCACAGTAACTACAGGAGTTGTGGAGGGAGCCACAGTAACTACAGGAGTTGTGGAGGGAGCCGCAGTAACTACAGGAGTTGGGGAGGGAGCCACAGTAACTACAGGAGTTGTGGAGGGAGCCACAGTAACTACAGGAGTTGTGGAGGGAGCCACAGTAACTACAGGAGTTGTGGAGGGAGCCGCAGTAACTACAGGAGTTGGGGAGGGAGCCACAGTAACTACAGGAGTTGTGGAGGGAGCCACAGTAACTACAGGAGTTGTGGAGGGAGCCGCAGTAACTACAGGAGTTGTGGAGGGAGCCACATTAACTACAGGAGTTGTGGAGGGAGCCGCAGTAACTACAGGAGTTGTGGAGGGAGCCGCAGTAACTACAGGAGTTGTGGAGGGAGCCGCAGTAACTACATGAGTTGGGGAGGGAGCCGCAGTAACTACAGGAGTTGTGGAGGGAGCCACAGTAACTACAGGAGTTGTGGAGGGAGCCACAGTAACTACAGGAGTTGTGGAGGGACTCACAGTAACTACAGGAGTTGTGGAGGGAGCCACAGTAACTACAGGAGTTGTGGAGGGAGCCACAGTAACTCCAGGAGTTGTGGAGGGAGCCACAGTAACTACAGGAGTTGTGGAGGGAGCCGCAGTAACTACAGGAGTTGTGGAGGGAGCCACAGTAACTACAGGAGTTGTGGAGGGAGCCACAGTAACTACAGGAGTTGTGGAGGGAGCCGCAGTAACTACAGGAGTTGTGGAGGGAGCCGCAGTAACTACAGGAGTTGTGGAGGGAGCCACAGTAACTACAGGAGTTGGGGAGGGAGCCGCAGTAACTACAGGAGTTGTGGAGGGAGCCACAGTAACTACAGGAGTTGTGGAGGGAGCCACAGTAACTCCAGGAGTTGTGGAGGGAGCCGCAGTAACTACAGGAGTTGTGGAGGGAGCCACAGTAACTACAGGAGTTGTGGAGGGAGCCACAGTAACTACAGGAGTTGTGGAGGGAGCCACAGTAACTACAGGAGTTGTGGAGGGAGCCACAGTAACTACAGGAGTTGTGGAGGGAGTCACAGTAACTACAGGAGTTGTGGAGGGAGCCGCAGTAACTACAGGAGTTGTGGAGGGAGCCACAGTAACTCCAGGAGTTGTGGAGGGAGCCGCAGTAACTACAGGAGTTGTGGAGGGAGCCACAGTAACTCCAGGAGTTGTGGAGGGAGCCGCAGTAACTCCAGCAGTTGTGGAGGGAGCCACAGTAACTCCAGCAGTTGTGGAGGGAGCCACAGTAACTACAGGAGTTGTGGAGGGAGCCACAGTAACTACAGGAGTTGTGGAGGGAGCCACAGTAACTACAGGAGTTGGGGAGGGAGCCACAGTAACTACAGGAGTTGTGGAGGGAGCCACAGTAACTACATGAGTTGTGGAGGGAGCCGCAGTAACTACAGGAGTTGTGGAGGGAACCGCAGTAACTACAGGAGTTGTGGAGGGAGCCGCAGTAACTACAGGAGTTGTGGAGGGAGCCACAGTAACTACAGGAGTTGGGGAGGGAGCCACAGTAACTACAGGAGTTGTGGAGGGAGCCGCAGTAACTACAGGAGTTGTGGAGGGATCCACAGTAACTACAGCAGTTGTGGAGGGAGCCACAGTAACTCCAGCAGTTGTGGAGGGAGCCGCAGTAACTACAGGAGTTGTGGAGGGAGCCACAGTAACTACAGGAGTTGTGGAGGGAGCCACAGTAACTACAGGAGTTGTGGAGGGAGCCACAGTAACTACAGGAGTTGTGGAGGGAGCCACAGTAACTACAGGAGTTGTGGAGGGAGCCACAGTAACTACAGGAGTTGGGGAGGGAGCCACAGTAACTCCAGGAGTTGTGGAGGGAGCCACAGTAACTCCAGCAGTTGTGGAGGGAGCCGCAGTAACTACAGGAGTTGTGGAGGGAGCCGCAGTAACTACAGGAGTTGTGGAGGGAGCCGCAGTAACTACAGGAGTTGTGGAGGGAGCTACAGTAACTACAGGAGTTGGGGAGGGAGCCACAGTAACTACAGGAGTTGTGGAGGGAGCCACAGTAACTCCAGGAGTTGTGGAGGGAGCCGCAGTAACGACAGGAGTTGTGGAGGGAGCCACAGTAACTACAGGAGTTGTGGAGGGAGCCACAGTAACTACAGGAGTTGTGGAGGGAGCCACAGTAACTACAGGAGTTGTGGAGGGAGCCGCAGTAACTACAGGAGTTGTGGAGGGAGCCACAGTAACTACAGGAGTTGGGGAGGGAGCCACAGTAACTACAGGAGTTGTGGAGGGAGCCACAGTAACTACAGGAGTTGTGGAGGGAGCCGCAGTAACTACAGGAGTTGTGGAGGGAGCCGCAGTAACTACAGGAGTTGTGGAAGGAGCCGCAGTAACTACAGGAGTTGGGGAGGGAGCCGCAGTAACTACAGGAGTTGTGGAGGGAGCCACAGTAACTCCAGGAGTTGTGGAGGGAGCCGCAGTAACTACAGGAGTTGTGGAGGGAGCCACAGTAACTACAGGAGTTGTGGAGGGAGCCACAGTAACTACAGGAGTTGTGGAGGGAGCCACAGTAACTACAGGAGTTGTGGAGGGAGCCACAGTAACTACAGGAGTTGTGGAGGGAGCCGCAGTAACTACAGGAGTTGTGGAGGGAGTCACAGTAACTACAGGAGTTGTGGAGGGAGCCGCAGTAACTACAGGAGTTGTGGAGGGAGCCACAGTAACTCCAGGAGTTGTGGAGGGAGCCGCAGTAACTACAGGAGTTGTGGAGGGAGCCACAGTAACTCCAGGAGTTGTGGAGGGAGCCGCAGTAACTCCAGCAGTTGTGGAGGGAGCCACAGTAACTACAGGAGTTGTGGAGGGATCCACAGTAACTACAGGAGTTGTGGAGGGATCCACAGTAACTACAGGAGTTGGGGAGGGAGCCACAGTAACTACAGGAGTTGTGGAGGGAGCCACAGTAACTACATGAGTTGTGGAGGGAGCCGCAGTAACTACAGGAGTTGTGGAGGGAGCCGCAGTAACTACAGGAGTTGTGGAGGGAGCCGCAGTAACTACAGGAGTTGTGGAGGGAGCCACAGTAACTACAGGAGTTGGGGAGGGAGCCACATTAACTACAGGAGTTGTGGAGGGAGCCGCAGTAACTACAGGAGTTGTGGAGGGATCCGCAGTAACTACAGCAGTTGTGGAGGGAGCCACAGTAACTCCAGCAGTTGTGGAGGGAGCCGCAGTAACTACAGGAGTTGTGGAGGGAGCCACAGTAACTACAGGAGTTGTGGAGGGAGCCACAGTAACTACAGGAGTTGTGGAGGGAGCCACAGTAACTACAGGAGTTGTGGAGGGAGCCACAGTAACTACAGGAGTTGTGGAGGGAGCCACAGTAACTACAGGAGTTGTGGAGGGAGCCACAGTAACTCCAGCAGTTGTGGAGGGAGCCGCAGTAACTACAGGAGTTGTGGAGGGAGCCGCAGTAACTACAGGAGTTGTGGAGGGAGCCACAGTAACTACAGGAGTTGTGGAGGGAGCCACAGTAACTACAGGAGTTGGGGAGGGAGCCACAGTAACTACAGGAGTTGTGATGGGAGCCACAGTAACTCCAGGAGTTGTGGAGGGAGCCGCAGTAACGACAGGAGTTGTGGAGGGAGCCACAGTAACTACAGGAGTTGTGGAGGGAGCCACAGTAACTACAGGAGTTGTGGAGGGAGCCACAGTAACTACAGGAGTTGTGGAGGGAGCCGCAGTAACTACAGGAGTTGTGGAGGGAGCCACAGTAACTACAGGAGTTGGGGAGGGAGCCACAGTAACTACAGGAGTTGTGGAGGGAGCCACAGTAACTACAGGAGTTGTGGAGGGAGCCGCAGTAACTACAGGAGTTGGGGAGGGAGCCACAGTAACTACAGGAGTTGTGGAGGGAGCCACAGTAACTACAGGAGTTGTGGAGGGAGCCACAGTAACTACAGGAGTTGTGGAGGGAGCCGCAGTAACTACAGGAGTTGGGGAGGGAGCCACAGTAACTACAGGAGTTGTGGAGGGAGCCACAGTAACTACAGGAGTTGTGGAGGGAGCCGCAGTCACTACAGGAGTTGTGGAGGGAGCCACATTAACTACAGGAGTTGTGGAGGGAGCCGCAGTAACTACAGGAGTTGTGGAGGGAGCCGCAGTAACTACATGAGTTGGGGAGGGAGCCGCAGTAACTACAGGAGTTGTGGAGGGAGCCACAGTAACTACAGGAGTTGTGGAGGGAGCCACAGTAACTACAGGAGTTGTGGAGGGAGTCACAGTAACTACAGGAGTTGTGGAGGGAGCCACAGTAACTCCAGGAGTTGTGGAGGGAGCCGCAGTAACTCCAGCAGTTGTGGAGGGAGCCACAGTAACTACAGGAGTTGTGGAGGGAGCCACAGTAACTACAGGAGTTGTGGAGGGAGCCACAGTAACTACAGGAGTTGGGGAGGGAGCCACAGTAACTACAGGAGTTGTGGAGGGAGCCACAGTAACTACATGAGTTGTGGAGGGAGCCGCAGTAACTACAGGAGTTGTGGAGGGAACCGCAGTAACTACAGGAGTTGTGGAGGGAGCCGCAGTAACTACAGGAGTTGTGGAGGGAGCCACAGTAACTACAGGAGTTGGGGAGGGAGCCACAGTAACTACAGGAGTTGTGGAGGGAGCCGCAGTAACTACAGGAGTTGTGGAGGGATCCGCAGTAACTACAGCAGTTGTGGAGGGAGCCACAGTAACTCCTGCAGTTGTGGAGGGAGCCGCAGTAACTACAGGAGTTGTGGAGGGAGCCACAGTAACTACAGGAGTTGTGGAGGGAGCCACAGTAACTACAGGAGTTGTGGAGGGAGCCACAGTAACTACAGGAGTTGTGGAGGGAGCCACAGTAACTACAGGAGTTGGGGAGGGAGCCACAGTAACTCCAGGAGTTGTGGAGGGAGCCACAGTAACTCCAGCAGTTGTGGAGGGAGCCGCAGTAACTACAGGAGTTGTGGAGGGAGCCGCAGTAACTACAGGAGTTGTGGAGGGAGCCGCAGTAACTACAGGAGTTGTGGAGGGAGCCACAGTAACTACAGGAGTTGGGGAGGGAGCCACAGTAACTACAGGAGTTGTGGAGGGAGCCACAGTAACTCCAGGAGTTGTGGAGGGAGCCGCAGTAACGACAGGAGTTGTGGAGGGAGCCACAGTAACTACAGGAGTTGTGGAGGGAGCCACAGTAACTACAGGAGTTGTGGAGGGAGCCACAGTAACTACAGGAGTTGGGGAGGGAGCCACAGTAACTACAGGAGTTGTGGAGGGAGCCACAGTAACTACAGGAGTTGTGGAGGGAGCCGCAGTAACTACAGGAGTTGTGGAGGGAGCCGCAGTAACTACAGGAGTTGTGGAGGGAGCCGCAGTAACTACAGGAGTTGGGGAGGGAGCCGCAGTAACTACAGGAGTTGTGGAGGGAGCCACAGTAACTCCAGGAGTTGTGGAGGGAGCCGCAGTAACTACAGGAGTTGTGGAGGGAGCCACAGTAACTACAGGAGTTGTGGAGGGAGCCACAGTAACTACAGGAGTTGTGGAGGGAGCCACAGTAACTACAGGAGTTGTGGAGGGAGCCACAGTAACTACAGGAGTTGTGGAGGGAGCCACAGTAACTACAGGAGTTGTGGAGGGAGCCACAGTAACTACAGGAGTTGTGGAGGGAGCCACAGTAACTACAGGAGTTGTGGAGGGAGCCACAGTAACTACAGGAGTTGTGGAGGGAGCCACAGTAACTACAGGAGTTGTGGAGGGAGCCACAGTAACTACAGGAGTTGTGGAGGGAGTCACAGTAACTACAGGAGTTGTGGAGGGAGCCGCAGTAACTACAGGAGTTGTGGAGGGAGCCACAGTAACTCCAGGAGTTGTGGAGGGAGCCGCAGTAACTACAGGAGTTGTGGAGGGAGCCACAGTAACTCCAGGAGTTGTGGAGGGAGCCGCAGTAACTCCAGCAGTTGTGGAGGGAGCCACAGTAACTACAGGAGTTGTGGAGGGAGCCACAGTAACTACAGGAGTTGTGGAGGGAGCCACAGTAACTACAGGAGTTGGGGAGGGAGCCACAGTAACTACAGGAGTTGTGGAGGGAGCCACAGTAACTACATGAGTTGTGGAGGGAGCCGCAGTAACTACAGGAGTTGTGGAGGGAGCCGCAGTAACTACAGGAGTTGTGGAGGGAGCCGCAGTAACTACAGGAGTTGTGGAGGGAGCCACAGTAACTACAGGAGTTGGGGAGGGAGCCACATTAACTACAGGAGTTGTGGAGGGAGCCGCAGTAACTACAGGAGTTGTGGAGGGATCTGCAGTAACTACAGCAGTTGTGGAGGGAGCCACAGTAACTCCAGCAGTTGTGGAGGGAGCCGCAGTAACTACAGGAGTTGTGGAGGGAGCCACAGTAACTACAGGAGTTGTGGAGGGAGCCACAGTAACTACAGGAGTTGTGGAGGGAGCCACAGTAACTACAGGAGTTGTGGAGGGAGCCACAGTAACTACAGGAGTTGTGGAGGGAGCCACAGTAACTACAGGAGTTGGGGAGGGAGCCACAGTAACTCCAGGAGTTGTGGAGGGAGCCACAGTAACTCCAGCAGTTGTGGAGGGAGCCGCAGTAACTACAGGAGTTGTGGAGGGAGCCGCAGTAACTACAGGAGTTGTGGAGGGAGCCACAGTAACTACAGGAGTTGTGGAGGGAGCCACAGTAACTACATGAGTTGGGGAGGGAGCCACAGTAACTACAGGAGTTGTGATGGGAGCCACAGTAACTCCAGGAGTTGTGGAGGGAGCCGCAGTAACGACAGGAGTTGTGGAGGGAGCCACAGTAACTACAGGAGTTGTGGAGGGAGCCACAGTAACTACAGGAGTTGTGGAGGGAGCCACAGTAACTACAGGAGTTGTGGAGGGAGCCGCAGTAACTACAGGAGTTGTGGAGGGAGCCACAGTAACTACAGGAGTTGGGGAGGGAGCCACAGTAACTACAGGAGTTGTGGAGGGAGCCACAGTAACTACAGGAGTTGTGGAGGGAGCCGCAGTAACTACAGGAGTTGGGGAGGGAGCCACAGTAACTACAGGAGTTGTGGAGGGAGCCACAGTAACTACAGGAGTTGTGGAGGGAGCCACAGTAACTACAGGAGTTGTGGAGGGAGCCGCAGTAACTACAGGAGTTGGGGAGGGAGCCACAGTAACTACAGGAGTTGTGGAGGGAGCCACAGTAACTACAGGAGTTGTGGAGGGAGCCGCAGTCACTACAGGAGTTGTGGAGGGAGCCACATTAACTACAGGAGTTGTGGAGGGAGCCGCAGTAACTACAGGAGTTGTGGAGGGAGCCGCAGTAACTACAGGAGTTGTGGAGGGAGCCGCAGTAACTACATGAGTTGGGGAGGGAGCCGCAGTAACTACAGGAGTTGTGGAGGGAGCCACAGTAACTACAGGAGTTGTGGAGGGAGCCACAGTAACTACAGGAGTTGTGGAGGGAGTCACAGTAACTACAGGAGTTGTGTAGGGAGCCACAGTAACTACAGGAGTTGTGGAGGGAGCCACAGTAACTCCAGGAGTTGTGGAGGGAGCCACAGTAACTACAGGAGTTGTGGAGGGAGCCGCAGTAACTACAGGAGTTGTGGAGGGAGCCACAGTAACTACAGGAGTTGTGGAGGGAGCCACAGTAACTACAGGAGTTGTGGAGGGAGCCGCAGTAACTACAGGAGTTGTGGAGGGAGCCGCAGTAACTACAGGAGTTGTGGAGGGAGCCACAGTAACTACAGGAGTTGGGGAGGGAGCCGCAGTAACTACAGGAGTTGTGGAGGGAGCCACAGTAACTCCAGGAGTTGTGGAGGGAGCCGCAGTAACTACAGGAGTTGTGGAGGGAGCCACAGTAACTACAGGAGTTGTGGAGGGAGCCACAGTAACTACAGGAGTTGTGGAGGGAGCCACAGTAACTACAGGAGTTGTGGAGGGAGCCACAGTAACTACAGGAGTTGTGTAGGGAGCCACAGTAACTACAGGAGTTGTGGAGGGAGCCACAGTAACTACAGGAGTTGTGGAGGGAGCCACAGTAACTACAGGAGTTGTGGAGGGAGCCACAGTAACTACAGGAGTTGTGGAGGGAGCCACAGTAACTACAGGAGTTGTGGAGGGAGCCACAGTAACTACAGGAGTTGGGGAGGGAGCCACAGTAACTCCAGGAGTTGGGGAGGGAGCCGCAGTAACTACAGGAGTTGTGGAGGGAGCCACAGTAACTCCATGAGTTGTGGAGGGAGCCACAGTAACTCCAGGAGTTGGGGAGGGAGCCACAGTAACTCCAGGAGTTGTGGAGGGAGCCACAGTAACTACAGGAGTTGTGGAGGGAGCCACATTAACTACAGGAGTTGTGGAGGGAGCCACAGTAACTACAGGAGTTGTGGAGGGAGCCACAGTAACTACAGGAGTTGTGGAGGGAGCCACAGTAACTACAGGAGTTGTGGAGGGAGCCACAGTAACTCCAGGAGTTGTGGAGGGAGCCACAGTAACTACAGGAGTTGTGGAGGGAGCCGCAGTAACTACAGGAGTTGTGGAGGGAGCCACAGTAACTACAGGAGTTGTGGAGGGAGCCGCAGTAACTACAGGAGTTGTGGAGGGAGCCACAGTAACTCCAGGAGTTGTGGAGGGAGCCGCAGTAACTACAGGAGTTGTGGAGGGAGCCACAGTAACTACAGGAGTTGTGGAGGGAGCCACAGTAACTACAGGAGTTGTGGAGGGAGCCACAGTAACTCCAGGAGTTGTGGAGGGAGCCACAGTAACTACAGGAGTTGTGGAGGGAGCCGCAGTAACTACAGGAGTTGTGGAGGGAGCCACAGTAACTACAGGAGTTGTGGAGGGAGCCGCAGTAACTACAGGAGTTGTGGAGGGAGCCACAGTAACTCCAGGAGTTGTGGAGGGAGCCACAGTAACTACAGGAGTTGTGGAGGGAGCCACAGTAACTACAGGAGTTGTGGAGGGAGCCACAGTAACTACAGGAGTTGTGGAGGGAGCCACAGTAACTACAGGAGTTGGGGAGGGAACCACAGTAACTCCAGTAGTTGTGGAGGGAGCCACAGTAACTCCAGGAGTTGTGGAGGGAGCCGCAGTAACTCCAGGAGTTGTGGAGGGAGCCGCAGTAACTGGGGGGGATTTGAGAATTAGAGTCAGTCAACTGTCAAAATGCTATTCTTTTCTTCAATTCAAGTCATTCAACAAAACGTTTTTTGTTATTGTTTGTTATATTGTTAACCCTTTCACTGCCGCACTACAGAAGGTTAACCCTTTACTATCACACTACCGACGGGTAACTGGGTAACCGTCGGTAGTGTGATAGTAAAGGGTTAACCTTCTGTAGTGCGGCAGTGAAAGGGTTAACCTGCTGTCGTGTGGCAGTGAAAGGGTTAACATTATGTCGTGTGGCAGTGAAAGGGTTAACACATATATATATTATATATGAATTTCCTTTAGAGTTAATCACTATCATCACTATTATCATATTCACTTCCAACAACAATCCAGAACATCCACATCAGCGGGCTTCATCATAGTGTCACAAGACCATTAAAGCAGCGGTTCTCAACTAGGGTGCCGCAGAGAGCTGCCAGGGGTGCCTTGAGATACAAAATTTAAAAAAACGTTTTTTTTTTTTTTTTTTGATTATATTTGGATACGTTTGACCATTTCTCAAAATCTGAAAATCATTATTTAATAAAACACAGAAAAGGATCACCAAGTTATTCTGGATAAAAAAAAACTTTACAGACAACATTGAGACAAAACTTCCTGACACATCTCCATCCAAACTCTTGGAAGAACTCATTGAAATCTCATCTGATACCACCTGGAGAGCTAGTTTCAGAGTGTGGTGCGGAGTACCAAGTATCTCATGATGCAGCAGTTAAGGTGTTCATACCATTCAGCACCACATATCTGTGTGAAGCTGGCTTTTCATCCATGACAGCTCTGAAAACAAAAATAGGGCCAAGTTGAGCCTTGAGGATGACATGCGTGTTGCCTTGTCAAAGATCTCCCCACGTATTGACCGTATTATTAGCCAGCAGCAGCAGACCTCGCATTGAGCTAGAAATGTCCACTGAGTGAACAAGTGCTTATTTTCTGTATTTATTTATATTCTTTGAGAAATGGTAACTTGATGATCCTTTTCTGTATATAAAAGAAATACATGATTTTCAGTTTTTGAGAAATGGTCACACTTATCCAAATATGCTATTTTTATGGAAAAGTGTGCAGCTGCAACAGATAGCACTTTAGTGATACTTTTCTGTAATTTTATTTAAAGAAATATGCTATTTGATTTACTACTACAAGCAGTGTAATGTCAACAGTACTAAGCCATTTAGACCTGAAACACCTGTTAATAATGCATTATATAGGCATATACACACAAATGTGTTTCCCGGTTTCTTAAATAAACATTATTTTGAAAGCAAGCACTTTTGTCATCATTGTAGCAAAGAAGACAGGACCGGAAAAGTCTTTATCGTATGTAGGGGTGGCCCTGGACTATTTTATTGAACAGAGGGGTGCCTTGGCAGCAGAAAGGTTGAGACCCCTGGTCTACGGGATCAAATTGCTCAGTAGCTCCGTATAAGACGGGAGCTCCTTTAATACTGGGAGACCCGGGTTCGAAACTCCCTCGGGGCATCGAAGTTTGAGGTGACGATGTTACATATCGCTGCTGTCGGGACAAAACCCATTTTTTGAATTTTTTTTTATTATATAAATCAACTCCGTAGATCATCCTCCATATGTGTGTGTGGGTTTTACAAAGTTTAAACAATGGGAAAGCATTAAACCGATCATCTGTCTAAACCTCCTAACTCTATTCACCCTCAAATCTGTGTTAGTTTTTTTCATCTGCTGAAAAGTTGGGTTTTTGGAGTTATGAGGTTTTGTCCCGACAGCAGCGATATGTATATATGCATGTACAGTCTGTATGTATGTACAGTATGTATGTATAGGGGCGGCTAAGTGGCGCAGTGGGCAAGGCGCTCGCCACTAATGCAGGAGATGCTGGGTTCGAGCCCAGCTCTCGGCATTGCTACCAGCTTGGCTGGTCGTTCATACTAACGCAATTGGCAGTGTTAGGGGTGGGAACTGGGAAGCTGGTGGGTGGGGATCGGACGTTGTGGACAGCGACTCCTACAGGTCGGTTGGTGCACCTGCGCAGCAGAATCAGGAAGCAACGGGGGCGGCGTGTTCCTCCCACGCAGACCCTCGCCGCTGAGAGATTGCGGTGTGCAGGTGAAAAGATGCGACGGCTGCCTCCTCGTGCACCGGAGGGGACACGTGATGCAAGGCTTCGTCCACATTGCAGCCGGCCAGTGGGAGGCATGGCCTAACAGCATTCGAGACAGGGGGGGGTAGAATTGTACAATACGAAATTGGGATCGGAGAAAAATAGAAAATGAGAGAAAAAGTAGATACAAAAAAAAGGCATTTTAGCATGATGTTTTCAACTATGGTCACGTTTAACCATTAGAGGGGCACCAATAGGGCACGTCCTCTAATTATTTTCACTCAAAAGGGCACTTTTGCGTGACATTATTTAACCGTGGGGCACATGGTCAAGTTTAGACCATTGGAAGAGCACCAATAGGGCACACCCTCAAATTTTTTGCCACTCAAAAGGGCACTTTAGCACGCGTTTTTCAACCGTGGGGGCACCAGGGGGGGGCGATCTTTTTTCCTTACTGATCAAGTTAACTTCTGTTTACTTAAAAAAAATTAAATAATAAACACACACGATACTTGTGCCTAGTGATAAGGATACGCACTCAATGACATTGTCAAGGCTGTGTGTGTGTGTGTGTGTGTGTGTGTGTGTGTGTGTGTGTGTGTGTGTGTGTGTGTGTGTGTGTGTGTGTGTGTGTGTGTGTGTGTGTGCGTGTGTGTGTGGTTAAAATGTAAGCTCCAGGTATTGACATACAGTACAGTATGTCATGCTGATAATGTCAAATTACTGAATTACATCAATTATTATTATGACTTTATTGTTTTAAAATCCCAGTAATGTTGTGTCCACCAGACCTGTGAACATTGGGTGAGTAACAGAAGCGCGAACACCACACAAGAGTTGACAGATGGATTGGGTTGATATTGAATCCAACTCACAGTTGATGATAAGATATTGAGGTTGGCTGACTGCATCACTGATAGCATTGGACACGTTGCACCTGAACGGTCCCTGGTCGTAGCGGGTCACATTGACTATGGTGAGTGATGTTTCCATCACCAAGCTGAACTCCCTCACTGGCTGTAACCTCAGCGCTGCCATTCAGCCAGCGGTAAGAGAGGGAGGAGCCAGAGGAGGAGCAGGACAGACTGACAGAGCCGTCGAACTCCGACATCTCTGTAATGTTGGCAGTCAATTTCACAGCAGTAACCGGCTCTGTTGAGGAAAGTAAAGAGTGTGAACATGAAAACAATAACAAGGGAGGAGTATAGGAGAAGAGAGGGCATGAGAGTGAAGCGGAAGAGAGCAGAAACTATCGAAAGGTTTTTGTTATAAATGGTAAATGGTAAATGGTAATTTTATAATCATAATAATAATGCAGGACCTCTTTAGGGGTCTTTATTCGGCCTGCAACAAACTGGACATGGAATGGGAGCGGCACACAC
>NC_140179.1:24188192-24278192 GCF_963971535.1 Notolepis coatsorum | reverse complement strand
AGGTTGTCGGTGATGCTCTGTGTGGTGATGGAGCTGAGTTCGATGGCCTCTGGCCACTTCGAGTGTAGGTCGTGCACGACCATCAGGTAGCGGGCATGTGCCGGGGCCCCATGAAGCTCTCCGCATAGGTCAACCTGAATGTGCTCCCACGGCGCGGACGGCCACGGGGTCGGGGTGAGGGGTGCTGTAGCCGGCTGGCCCGTTTTCCCACTCAGCAGGCAGCAGGTACAGTTGCGCACCAGCTCCTCTACGTCGCCGTCTATGTGAGGCCACCACACTGTGTCTCTGCAGCGTTGTTTCAACTTAACCACCCCCAGGTGGCCGTCGTGCGCCATGTGCAATACCCTGGCCCTCAGCGCCTCTGGTATAATAGCGCGGTGACCGCGGGCGAGGCACACCTCCCCCCAGCAGGAGAGCTCGTCGCGGACTCGGCGGTAGGGGAGCAGTCTGTCCTCCACCGTGGCTGGCCAGCCGTCCTGGATATAGGCACGGAGATTTGTAAATGTCTCATCTTCAGCCGCAGCCTGCTGCAGCTCAGCCAGCGTGACTACTGCGCTGAGCGGTCCATGCAGCATGTGGACCCAGTCCACGTCGTCCTCCTGTTCAGGACTCGCCTCACCCGCCTCTTTTGTCGTAGAGACGGCTCTTGAAAGAAGGTCAGCTACCGTGTTAGAGCGCCCCGGCATAAACTCGAGTCCGAAGTTGTACTGATTCAGCCTATCAGCCCACCTCAGTAGCCTCATAGGCTTGTGCCCCGCCCCTCGGGTCGCCAGCAGCGCTGTCAGAGACTGATGATCTGTGCGAATGGTGAACGCCCTGCCATACAGGTAGACATGCCAGCGTTCGCAGGCCCACAGACAGGCGAGGGCCTCCCTTTCCCCCACAGAGTATTTCTGCTCGGCTGGTGTGAGGGCCCGAGAGGCAAAAGCCACTGGACGCTCTACCCCTCCATAAACCTGGGATAGCACGGCGCCGAGCGCCACCCCAGAGGCGTCACAGGTGACCAAGGTGGGCGCGGTCAGGCTGAAATGCGCCAGTGTTGGCGGGGACGTGAGCTGCCGTTTGATGACGCGCACAGCCTCCCGGCAGGCCGGGGTCCAGTCCCATACCGCATCCTTGCGTAACAGCTGGCGCAGAGGGGCCGTCGAGTCAGAATAGTGTGGCATGAACCGGAGGTAGTAGGCAGCCATGCCCAGAAAAGAAGACAGCTTGGACGGCGACTGCGGGTCCGGCAGGGACAGGATTGCTTCGGTGTGGGACATGATCGGGGTGATACCCTCCCTGGAGAGCCTGAACCCCAGGAACTCGACCTCAGTAGCTCCAAATGTACACTTCTCCGCGTTGAGTGTGACCCCGTTTTGCTTGAAGCGCTGGAAGACCTGCTCCAGGCGAGCGTCGTGGAGTGCAGCGGTGGGCGCATGCACCACCACATCATCCAAGTAGATGCTGACCCCCTGGATGCCAGCCAAAATGAGCGACATTATTTTCTGAAAACAGCTTGGGGCTGATGACAGGCCAAAAGCCATGCGCTTGTACCTGAAAACCCCCACATGTGTGACAAACGCTGTGAGGTCCATACTGCCCGGTGCCAGGGGAACCTGCAGGTAGCCGTGACGTAAATCCATTTTACTGAAAATCGTGGAGCCATGGAAATGGCTAGTCAGCTCCTCCGCTGTGGGGAGGGGATACTTGTCAGGGATGATGGCTTTGTTTACGTCTGTCAGATCGACGCATAGACGCAGTCCGCGCCCCCCCCGTTTCTTGGCTATCACCAGGTTGGACACCCAGGGAGAGGCGTTGATCGGTTCTATGACGTCCTCCTTCACCAGATGACGAATCTCCTCCTCCACCGCATCACGGAGGGCCAAGGGAATGCGCCGCAGCGGCTGAATGACGGGTCGGACAGACGTGTCCACCGAGGGCTGGTGCACAAATCCAGTCATACAGCCCAGGCCTTCGAACAGTGTCGGGTGATGGTCAGGCCAGGACGCGGTGACCTGCAGGACGCGTAGACCCCCAGCGTCGGTCAATGTGAAGTCCAGAGCATGAAACAGGTCTAGCCCCATGATGTTAGCCCCTCTCCGTGTGATGTAGAACTCGGTGTCAGGGATGTGTCTCTTTTTGTACTCCACAGGTAGGCAGGCTACCCCTAAAGTGGTGATCGGGGCGTGGCCATACCCCGACAGGGCGTTTGCTGCTGTAGTCAACGGCACGTGACTGAAGAGCCGGTCATAAGTGGACTTATTCAGGAGCGACACTTTAGCCCCTGTGTCCACGAGGAGTGGTATGGAGGCCCCACCCACACGACATGTGCAATGACTGAATGAGGCCTGTGGGCTTTGTACTGTATTGATGGGAACAGCCCCAGACTGTGCGTGATCAGGAGGAGAGCGACACCAGCGCGCAAAATGGTTAACCCTGTTGCAGTTACGGCAGCGCTTGCCTAGAGCAGGGCAGGACAGGTCCCTGGTTGCATGCTTAGGGGAGCCACAGTTACCACAACGCCTTTGTCCATTCTCCCTCTCCCTCGGCGCCCTGTCTGCCACTCTCTGCACATCGAAGTTGTCACCGTCTGCGCCAGCTGCCTCCTGGGCCACGTTCTGAACTCCGGGTGGAGGTGACGTCACAGGCTCATGCACCGCGCGGGAAAACTTGCGCGCCTCAGAGATAGCTGTCTCCAACTGTTTTCCAATCACTACTGCATCAGCTAGTGTCATGGCGTCCGGCTCTAATAACAGTCTCTCCCTCAGTTGAGCACACAATGTTCTTTCAATCAGCTGGTCGACTATGAGTCCATCCTCCAAGTTCCTAAAATCACAATGCTTGGCTAGCTCCCGCAGGGCAGACACCTATTGCGAAACAGTCTCACCAGACCTCTGTGCTCTCTGGCGGAACTCAAACCGGTACATCCGACGGCTTCTTCCCGAGCTAAAATGCGACTTCAGAGCCTCGGTAGCAGTAGAGTACTGATCGTCGGCTAATGTAAGCGTAGCATAAATCCGTTGCCCCTCCTGTCCGAGGCAGTGTCGCAGAAGTGCGCACTTCCTAGCTTCTTCCAGATCCTCCAGTCCCAACGCCAATAAATAGTCCTCCAATGACGTTAGCCATCTAACCCATGGAACCGCTGGGTCACCGGGAACAGGTAGAAACGGTGGTGGCGGTGGTAAAACGAAATCAGCCATCCTCGTTCGCCAATTATTATGTTGAGACAATGAACACACAACCGTGTGGTTTCATTACTTTATTCGACTGACTCTTAGGTTACAAACACAGCCCTACCTCGAGCGCTAACCACGCCCGTCTATTAAAGGCACAGTAGCCTACAATGTAACTGCTAGTATGTCACAACCTATACGTAGCATAACAGGACATAACAGTGTGTTCAAGAAGGAGCAGGAAGAAGTAAGATCCTGTCCTGCCCCTTCATCAGCAGTGTCATATTAAATAATACAAATAAAAAATATATCTTATAAATAAAAAATTATAAATAAAGCTAAAAGAAGAATACCTTCAAAAGAAGGGACCGCACTCTTCGGGACTGGTTTTGCTTATTTTTTTTATTGCACAGCGCGTTTAGCTTCTGCTTCCTCAGGTGCTATGAGGTGCCGAGGCAGCTGCCTTAGGGCCCGCGGGGGGTCTGGGGGGAGGGGGGGCCCGGTCCCAGGCCCGGGACTGAATGGAGTTGCCGTTCGTGTGTGGGACTGGATCGACAGACTGACTGTGCGTTTGTTTTGTCTGTAGGCTCCTCCCGTTTTGCCAGTACTGTGGTACGACTGATATCGTGTGGTTTAGGAACAGGGCGTTTTACACAAATCCAGCGCTCCCTTTCTTGGCTGTGACGTAGCCACGTAAGTTTCACAAGCAGCGCGGAGGTAAACAACAAAGATGGCGTCGGTTACGAATAGTTTCATGCCGCGTTCACGTTACGTGGGAAGAATCGGAAGAACCAGCTTCCGACTGGGAAAAACCATTCACGTCAGCCTCCTAGTGGTAATTCCTACTAGGACATATGGGATTTTTTATAGACCCCGATATCTCCCACTTCGCATCACGAATTGCGGAAGTATGGATGTGGGCGTTTTCATCGAGTCAATGTGTGAAGGCTTCCTAGTTGTAGCAACGAGATGTCCTCTGGTTCTTCCGCTTCTTCCCACGTAACGTGAACAGAGGAAAAAGATTGCTTGCTATAGGGGCAACAAGCTATGTCCAACATAATAAGTCACCTGAAACATCACCACAGCTACGATGGTGTATTAAAATCCGACGAGGCCGAGCAGCTAAAGGGGACATTTACTGAGGACCAGCACAAAGTGTGGATATATTATGATTTAACAAGTCTTATCTGTCCAGGACGATGACAACATTATTGCAGGTAAGCTAACTACTAACGTTATCACGCTAGCTTGGATGCTAACTAACGTAATGTCATGGTGAATGAATGATAACTTTATTGAACAGATTGCAGAATGGGTACAATACAGTACAGCTCAATACATACAATTGTTAAGGGGATGCAGACCAGAGAAAGACTTTCGTCTTGTTTACATCAGGGTCCCCCATTTTCAATTCATCATACCATAATGACATACAGATAGACAGTAGTGCTACATCTATACATGACATACCAGATTTGCAAATACAGTACTGTTTGTGATACTAAAAGAGTCCAGAAAAGAGAGTATATACATTTGACGTATTATTATTGTATTGTGATGTTTTGTTTCATGTTGGAAAAATAAAATAAATGTTTTTGATTTTTTTTTTTTTAATAATACAATAAATATCGGTGTGGGGGGGGGGGCCCGAGCTGTCAATCTCGCCTCAGGGCCCGTGGGGCATTCCAACCGCCACTGCTCATACTGTTTCTACTCAATTCAATGGTTTCAACTTGACAACATAAACATTATAAAATTGGACTACATTTGATTTCCTGTCAGTTGTTCATATTAGTGAACATGGGAAACCCGGAAACCAACTGCAGTCAGAGTAATTCCGAGTTTACATAGTAGGTGTTGGCTTCTTAGGTATTAGGTATTAGACTGTACCAATCAAGTTTCAACACAGTTAGACAAACATTGTTACTTAGCTGAAATAGTTGTACCCTTCCTGCTGACCTGTTGTACAGAACTTGTAAGTGACTTTGGATAAAAGCGTCAGCTAAATAACTAAATGTATTATGTCATTATAGGGTTTGCTAATCGTATGTGTAGTAATCATTGATGTAGAATAATGAACATTATCATATTTCTATGGTTGTAATAAACATGATATTGATATCTCAGAATTGCTCCTCAAATACAATTAAATTGCAGGCAAAATAGTCAAAAAAGTACATCTCTCACTTTTTGGAGAGTCAAAAAGATTTTTGTAGCAGCCCTGTTAGGACATACTGAAATATATTCAGTGCTACAAGCTGGGGAAATACACACATTTAACACCACATAAACTAAAATAATTAGGGATGCTCGATATTGGCTTTTTTACTAGGGATGTCCGATATTATCGGCCGACCGATATTATCGGCCGATATCGGCAGTAAAATGTGATATCGGAAAATATCGGTATCGGTAAAAAAAAAAAAAAAAACAATAACAATTTTCTTTTTTTTTTTTTTTTTTTTAACATTTATTTAACCTTTATTTACCCAGGCAAGCAAGTAAGAACCAATTCTTATTTTATTTATTGTCAAAAGTATGCATGTTGGTTTAAAATGTTCATTTTTACTTTTTTAATGATCATATTTTGCACAGATAATGCTTACATTTAGAAAGCCTTTTGAATGCATCCAGTGAAATTATTAGTTACCTGAAATTATTCCGTTTTTTGGGGGGGAAACCCTGCATATATCGGTATCGGTTGATATCGGTATCGGTATCGGTATCGGAAATTGGAGTTGGACAATATCGGAATATCGGTATCGGTAAAAAAGCCAATATCGAGCATCCCTATTTTTTACCGATATACCGATATTGTCCAACTCTTAATTTCCGATACCGATATCAACCGATATCACATTTGAATGCCGATATCGGCCGATAATATCGGAAGGCCGATAATATCGGACATCATTTCTATAGAAATGTAAAATAAAATAAAAATAAAATTTAAAACCGATACCGATATTTTCCGATATCACATTTGAATGCCGATATCGGCCGTTAATATGGGTAGGCCGATAATATCGGACATCCCTAAAAATAATAAATAAAAATGATCACATCACCATATAACAACCATCTAAATGTGAACCGAAATAATTGTGTGTAATTCAGCCTTACCTGTTAGGAGGGTTAGCAGGGCCAGCGTTAGAGCAGACACCATAGGAGACTTCATTCCGCTGCCTAGGAGACAAATCCCTTCTGGTCAGAAATGAGCTGGACTCTGCTTTCAGCTGAATTTACTCCGCCTTGATCACTCATTTGTTGTCATTAGGCCATGTCCACACTAAAACGATTTTGGTCTGTTTCGTTTTCATTTAAAGGGGAACTATTTTACTATTTCTTTCACTATTTGGGCACTTTTACACAATTCCTGTGAGTCTATGGAACACCTCTGTAATATATATATATTTTTTATTCATTGTTTTGTATTTCTAATCAAGTCCTCAAAAACAGCATTTTTCTACCTCAAGATCTCGAGCCGTTTTGAGCCTGGGCTCCTAAACCACTGCGCCGTGCCGGCGCCGCCTGAACATTATCATGCAGCGGTGTCTTTCTGACATCACATATCGCGCACATTTTCAAATGACTCAGTTCAGTGAGGGTGAATATTGTGAGAGGAGAATTGGAAGAATGCGCCAATATGAGAATTTTGAGACATAGATCATATTAATATAAGTTCACATAGCTAGGAAACAATGCTAAACACTCAAAAAGGCCATTTATAAGATAGTTCCCCTTTAAAAAAAGGTTTCCGTAAAAACGAAAATATCTCAAGATAATAAGTGCGTGCCACTAATTTACAAAATAAATGTCTTTCCTGTTTTTCGCTCTTTTATTTTGAAAACCGACCGGAAGTGTTGTCGATCGTTGTTTTCGATAACTTGTGTGTCCGGTTCTGTGCTTTTGCTTTTGAGCCGATGCTAGTTTTCAAGGATAGGAGAGACACACACACACACCGCGGCACGAGTGCAGCTTCACAGGCAGCCGGTGATGAGGAGGAGGAAGAGCTGTGGATTTTAATCGGCAGGAGAGAGAGAGAGCTCAAAGCCATATATAATATAATAGCCCCGTGGTGCGGTCGGAGGCAGCTCAAACTACCTGTGTTGTAATAAATTAATTGATTGATGTTTAACTTGTCCGTGTGTGTGTCCAGTTCTTTCGACTAGCAAACGTTGTCTGTATTTAACGTTACCTCAGGATACCACTGTAATTGTAGCAAACGTTGTCTGTATTTAACGTTTACCTCAGTTGGTTAGCTATTTTGCTAATGTTGTTAGCATTGAATAGCATCAATGCTAGCTGGCTACAGCTCAACACTATGCCATGGGGATACTATTTAATAAATTATGGAGGCTTTTTAATCGTCAAGGTAAGAGAGGATTTGTCATGATCAACCGAAGGGGTATGCTATGGAACAGTATGCTTGGCTACTAGGTTTTCATAAAAAGCACATTTAGCTGTAAAAGCCAGATCAAGCTCTGTAACACTGTTAAGGGAGATGTCAATCTGTTGTCGATGGTGGTTGTGATGTTGGCTGAGAGTTTGCGCATGCGGGGTAAGGGAGAGGTGGGCCAACGCGTCATCGGTTCAGGAGAAGCCACGTATCGCTTGTAAATATGGTGACGCAACGGGGGCCGTCTCCAGGCGTCTCCAGAGTTGCGCACTCTGGAGGGTGGTATAAAAAAGTACCGTCTTCAGGCTGCCAGAACGCAGTTCCGTGTGGCAGAACGATGCAAACGATCAAATACTTTGCCTAAAACGACCAAAATCATTTTAGTGTGGACATGGCCTGACTGTGGGGTTTTACAGTTCAAACATACACAGCCTCCGTCAGAGGAGAGGATAAAGGCTCTGTCGGGCAGCTGACCATATCTCCTCCATCACACACAGATGACCAGATACACATTCCACACAGGTTCAAGTTGAAGTTTAATTTTAATGTACTGAATAATACAGGTACTTAAATTAATGTTCAATTCATCAATACATTTAGAGACATACAAACATACAGTACTATGTAAGAAAAAAGCATCAAGTCATGTTTATCATTTTGGACTAAAATAGAGGAATGTTGCTCAAGGTTATAAAACACAGTTGTGTGCACTATGAATCGGGATTTGATTGAATAAGCAACACATGTGTTTTTTTTACAATGACGTTGACTATGTGTATTGCGGTGGACAATAACAGAGAATGTGAAGTTGAACACCTTGTGAGAATGGTTCATGTTTAACATTAGTTCAACATTAATAAAGTAGTCAAAACGTGGGCCAAAATAATAGCAACTTCAGATTCACATAGCATTAGTTGGGTGTTTACAAGGAATATTAGCTAACCTAACGTGCGTTAGCTAGCTAACATTAGGTTAGTGCAGAACTAGCCCCAAGCTGCAATCCCGGAGCAATGCATACGCCGACGCGACGACTAGACTAGGTAGAGTCTGACTCTGACTGAGCGAGTGCTGCTGCAGCTCTGGCTTCTGCGCGCAGATTCAGCTGGTCCACTGCTTGTTGTGAGGAAGAGTCTGATGACGTAGCAGGGGGTTACAGGCACGTTGCCAGATCGGGTGGTTTTACGCATAATTTTTAAGCCTGTTTACAGTGTTTTAACTGAGTTTTCGGCTGAAATGCATTATGAAATATGGCACATCTTTTAACGCCGTTATAATAGAGTGCTGAGAATGAAGCACTTTTGAACTCCGTTACACAGGGCTGAGAATGAACGCGTTCTCAATTACGTTCATTTAGCGGATATACAGTAAGTTCAGTTCGCCCAAAATACGTACGCGTTCATGAACGATCGTTCATTGAACGCGTTCAGGTACATCACTGTTAGCCACTGGGGCGCCCTGAACCTTCATTTTTAATTAAAAAAATAGTTTTTCTTTTTTTTTTATAAATGTTTTCTTTTTTATATCCTCAAACTAAATCCTCAATTTGAAAAAAGTGATTCAAGCTTCATCAGGGTTTTTCGAACGACGTTCGAACCTTTGTTTTTAATTAAAAAAATTTAATTAAAAAGATTCTAATTATTTTTTTATAAATTCTTTATTATATATATATATATATATATATATATATATATATATCCTCAAACTAAATCCTCAATTTGAATAAAGTGATTATTCTGATTAAATTAGTATTTTTTCTTTTATTAAATCAACTTTCCAGCCCCCTGTCAACTGTCAATTGATGTCAACTGTCAACCTGAATTAACATTCATTATTACATGGCGTTTTCACATTCGCCGAAATGCTTGCTTGTGATTGGTCAATAGCGCTCGTCAGAGGTCCGTCGATAACGGACCTCTGCCGAACAATAATGACCGCTGTGCGCAGCTGTTCGCAATCAAGCCCACTGACAATGCATCAGTGCAGCCAATCAGACACACCTGCCACCGGCTACACTGACAGCGGACTGAGTGTGTGTGACGATGACAGCGGGAGCGACAGAACAGAACTGCGTCTGCATTTGATCTCGTCTTGTCGATGTAAAATTAATTAGGTATATTGTTAGTAAGTTAGCCATGTAATAAGCGGGATAATGTATAGCTATACTCGATCATTGTCGCAAAACAATTGACGCGGCGCCTCTGTATTTTAAACTGTGTCGGTCAATTATTTTGCGACAATGACCTCGTAGCTATACATTATCCCTTGTATTCAATATTGTCTGATTCAATATTAACATTCAGTATTCAAGTAGAACAGCTAAGCTAGCTAGCCGTTGTGGACACTCACCTTTCCACAGCAAAACGGTAGGCAAGGCACCATGGTTGAGAAATGCAGGCGTCAATCTATGTTGTTTAGTCTATCTGTTCAGTACTGTTCAGTACTGTTTCAAGATGCACAATGAGATATTCTGAGAGAATTGTTGAATAGATACACAAATGTTCTAGAATGTTTGATTATGACATCATACTGTGACATCACAAATGTTCTAGAATGTCTATTATGACATCATACTGTGACATCACAAATGTTCTATTATGACATCACAACGGAACATGTTTGAGTCCATTTTGAATAATATAAATAATATGTTTGGTAAGGCTGTCCCCGAAGCCTGTGTTTGGGATTCAAACTTCGTCAGGGTTCTTCGAACGGACATTCGAACCTTCGTTTTTAATTAAAACAATTAAATTAAATCGTTTTTTTTACATCCTCAAACTAAATCCTCAATTTGAATAAAGTGATTAATCTGATTAAATTAGTATTTTTCTTTTATTATTTTGTTAGTGATGTAATCAAAAATAACACTTGGTACAAAAAAAACGATAATGTACGATTGGTAAACTGTTACGGTTGGCGTGTTTCGTTGGCATGTGGAGTGTGGAACCCAATTGCAGCAGATAACGGAGAGATGATAAACAGGAAGCAGGAGACAGCGTTGTGACGATAACAAGGTTTACTCAAACAGAAAACAAGGAAACACGACTGACACACAGGTAACATTAAACAATGAACCAGCAAGTGTATGCTGGCCCAGAACACTTAAATACAAACACTAATTAGAGACAGAGGGTAATTACTAACAGGACACAGGTGTGGTAGACAGGACTAACAGAATACAGAGCACACAGGGGAAAACAATAACAATTAGGGATGTCCCGATCCGATCACGTGATCGGGATCGGGGCCGATCACGTGATTTCCCGAAGATCGGGATCGGCCACTGGGGCCGCCCTGAACCTTCGTTTTTAATTAATTATTATTATTATTTTTTGTATACATTTTTTCTTTTTTATATCCTCAAACTAAATCCTCAATTTGAATGAAGTGATTCAAGCTTCATCAGGGTTTTTCGAACGGACTTTCGAACCTTTGTTTTTAATTAAAAAAATGTAATTAAAAAGATTATTCAATTTTTTTATAATTTTTATATATATATATATATATATATATATATATCCTCAAACTAAATCCTCAATTTGAATAAAGTGATTAATCTGATTAAATTAGTCTTTTTTCTTTTATTAAATCAACTTTCCAGCTCCTGTCAACTGTCAAATGATGTCAACTGTCAACCTGAATTAACATTCATTATTACATGGCGTTTTCACATTCGCCGAAATGCTTGCTTGTGATTGGTCAATAGCGCTCGTCAGAGGTCCGTCGATAACGGACCTCTGCCGAACAATAATGACCGCTGTGCGCAGCTGTTCGCAATCAAGCCCACTGACAATGATCAGTGCAGCCAATCAGACACACCTGCCGCCAGCTGCACTGACAGCGGACGGAGTGTGTGTGACGATGACAGCGGGAGCGACAGAACAGAACTGCGTCTGCATTTGATCTCGTCTTGTCGATGTAAAATTAATTAGGTATATTGTTAGTAAGTTAGCCATGTAATAAGCGGGATAATGTATAGCTATACTCGATCATTGTCGCAAAACAATTGACGCGGCGCCTCTGTATTTTAAACTGTGTCGGTCAATTATTTTGCGACAATGACCTCGTAGCTATACATTATCCCTTGTATTCAATATTGTCTGATTCAATATTAACATTCAGTATTCAAGTAGAACAGCTAAGCTAGCTAGCCGTTGTGGACACTCACCTTTCCACAGCAAAACGGTAGGCAAGGCACCATGGTTGAGAAATGCAGGCGTCAATCTATGTTGTTTAGTCTATCTGTTCAGTACTGTTCAGTACTGTTTCAAGATGCACAATGAGATATTCTGAGAGAATTGTTGAATAGATACACAAATGTTCTAGAATGTTTGATTATGACATCATACTGTGACATCACAAATGTTCTATAATGTCTATTATGACATCATACTGTGACATCACAAATGTTCTATTATGACATCACAACGGAACATGTTTGAGTCCATTTTGAATAATATAAATAATATGTTTGGTAAGGCTGTCCCCGAAGCCTGTTTTTGGGATTCAAACTTTGTCAGGGTTCTTCGAACGGACATTCGAACCTTCGTTTTTAATTAAAACAATTAAATTAAATCGTTTTTTTTACATCCTCAAACTAAATCCTCAATTTGAATAAAGTGATTAATCTGATTAAATTAGTATTTTTTCTTTTATTATTTTGTTAGTGATGTAATCAAAAATAACACTTGGAAAAAAAAAAACGATAATGTACGATTGGTAAACTGTTACGGTTGGCGTGTTTCGTTGGCATGTGGAGTGTGGAACCCAATTGCAGCAGATAACGGAGAGATGATAAACAGGAAGCAGGAGACAGCGTTGTGACGATAACAAGGTTTACTCAAACAGAAAACAAGGAAACACGACTGACACACAGGTAACATTAAACAATGAACCAGCAAGTGTATGCTGGCCCAGAACACTTAAATACAAACACTAATTAGAGACAGAGGGTAATTACTAACAGGACACAGGTGTGGTAGACAGGACTAACAGAATACAGCGCACACAGGGGAAAACAATAACAATTAGGGATGTCCCGATCCGATCACGTGATCGGGATCGGGGCCGATCACGTGATTTCCCGAAGATCGGGATCGGCCACTGGGGCCGCCCTGAACCTTCGTTTTTAATTAAAGGGGTTATGCACTGCTATTCCTAGCACTATTTGGGCAACTTTACACACTTCCTGTGAGTCTATGTAACACATCTGTAATTTGTATTCCAAAAATAATCATTGTTTTATATTTCTAATCTTGTACTCAAAACCAGCATTTTTCAGCCTCATGAAAGCAGGCTATTATTGGCTTGGCTCCACCCATTCTGGCAGAATGCTTTGAGTGACAGCCACCCACCAAATAGCTCCGCCCATCTCGCCGTCAGAGATTAGGTTTCAGGTTACATACAAATATGGTATGTCATAAATATAGAGATGTAGCAGTACTGTCTATCTATATATATATAATATGTTACCATGAATTGAAATTGGGGGACCCTGATGTAAACAAGACGAAAGTCTTTCTCTGGTCTCCATCATAGCAGTACTGAAGCAATACAAATATGGTATGTCATAAATATAGAGATGTAGCAGTACTGTCTATCTATATATATGTTACCACTATTTGTAAAAGCCACAACCACGTTACCATATTTGTAATAATGTAAATCATTGTGTCGTTGTACATATTGTGTATACACCGTTAGAAGCTAACATAGCTTAGCTTGGTAGCTATTGTGCTAACAACATATCCCGACGTCCGGCTCGCTGGCCGGCATGCACGCCCGACACAAAATGGTTCTCTCCTCTCTGTACACCCCCGTCCCCACGGGTACCCTGCCGGGGAGCCCATGGACGCGACAACGGCGGCAGCCGTAGGGTGCTCGAGCCCGCCGTAACGCTAGTGGTACACAATAGCTATGAGCTAACTAACGCTACGGCCGCCGCTGTTGTCGCGTCCACAAGCTCCCCGGCAGGACACCCGCGAGAACGGGGGCACACAAGGAGGAGAGAACCACCCCAAATCGAGCACTCATGCCGGCCGACAAGCCGGACACCGCGGTTGTTGTTAGCACAATAGTAGCCCACTGTGATGCACCGAGTGGGCCACCATTGATCAACATGCAGCGATGTGTAGCTTGCATGATGCGTGTGCAGTGCTTTGCCACACAGGTCTGAGAAGAGGACCTGCACATGATAGCAACCGGGAGCGTCGCGGAGCATTCAGCCTGCTGGCTACCTAGATCCACTTCAACCAGCCGAGCGTCGGGAGCTCCAGCAGCTTGTCGATGTGCTAATAGCCTGGAGCCAGCTACCGTTAGCTTGCAGAGGCTCCAGCACACCGACAAGCTGTGTAGCCAGCAGGCTGAATGCTCCGCGACGCTGGTTGAAGTGGATATAGGTAGCCAGCAGGCTGAATGCTCAACGACGCTCCTGGTTGCTAACGCCGGCCCCGGCTGGTGCTAAGTAGCTAGCGATCGCTCCCGAGTCCCGAGAGCTAACGCCGGTCTGTCTGTCGAAGACCGAGGGAACCGCATCAGGCTTCAGCTGATTAGTGATCTTCTGGACAAACCTTCCACCCTGCAGGTAGCAAGAATGGAGGCGGGCATTACTAAAACCACAGAGCCAATCACATCACTGTGCGCTATAAACAGCGCCCTGTGACGTGCACCAGGTCGTCAAATCAACATGACCTGATTTACTAGAGGCAAAGAGGGGATGGGCTGTAGCTGAGGAATTCGCCAATATAGTATTTAGGCCCAAAAACACATTGATACGAACTCCTATTACTATAATACAATGCTAGAGACTGAAAAATGACATTTATAATGCATAGCACCTTTAATTATTATTATTATTTTTTTTATACATTTTTTCTTTTTTATATCCTCAAACTAAATCCTCAATTTGAATGAAGTGATTCAAGCTTCATCAGGGTTTTTCGAACGGACTTTCGAACCTTTGTTTTTAATTAAAAAAATTTAATTAAAAAGATTATTCAATTTTTTTTTATAATTTTATATATATATATATATATATATATATATATATATATATATATATATATATATATCCTCAAACTAAATCCTCAATTTGAATAAAGTGATTAATCTGATTAAATTAGTCTTTTTTCTTTTATTAAATCAACTTTCCAGCCCCTGTCAACTGTCAAATGATGTCAACTGTCAACCTGAATTAACATTCATTATTACATGGCGTTTTCACATTCGCCGAAATGCTTGCTTGTGATTGGTCAATAGCGCTCGTCAGAGGTCCGTCGATAACGGACCTCTGCCGAACAATAATGACCGCTGTGCGCAGCTGTTCGCAATCAAGCCCACTGACAATGATCAGTGCAGCCAATCAGACACACCTGCCGCCAGCTGCACTGACAGCGGACGGAGTGTGTGTGACGATGACAGCGGGAGCGACAGAACAGAACTGCGTCTGCATTTGATCTCGTCTTGTCGATGTAAAATTAATTAGGTATATTGTTAGTAAGTTAGCCATGTAATAAACGGGATAATGTATAGCTATACTCGATCATTGTCGCAAAACAATTGACGCGGCGCCTCTGTATTTTAAACTGTGTCGGTCAATTATTTTGCGACAATGACCTCGTAGCTATACATTATCCCTTGTATTCAATATTGTCTGATTCAATATTAACATTCAGTATTCAAGTAGAACAGCTAAGCTAGCTAGCCGTTGTGGACACTCACCTTTCCACAGCAAAACGGTAGGCAAGGCACCATGGTTGAGAAATGCAGGCGTCAATCTATGTTGTTTAGTCTATCTGTTCAGTACTGTTCAGTACTGTTTCAAGATGCACAATGAGATATTCTGAGAGAATTGTTGAATAGATACACAAATGTTCTAGAATGTTTGATTATGACATCATACTGTGACATCACAAATGTTCTATAATGTCTATTATGACATCATACTGTGACATCACAAATGTTCTATTATGACATCACAACGGAACATGTTTGAGTCCATTTTGAATAATATAAATAATATGTTTGGTAAGGCTGTCCCCGAAGCCTGTTTTTGGGATTCAAACTTTGTCAGGGTTCTTCGAACGGACATTCGAACCTTCGTTTTTAATTAAAACAATTAAATTAAATCGTTTTTTTTACATCCTCAAACTAAATCCTCAATTTGAATAAAGTGATTAATCTGATTAAATTAGTATTTTTTCTTTTATTATTTTGTTAGTGATGTAATCAAAAATAACACTTGGAAAAAAAAAAACGATAATGTACGATTGGTAAACTGTTACGGTTGGCGTGGTTCGTTGGCATGTGGAGTGTGGAACCCAATTGCAGCAGATAACGGAGAGATGATGAACAGGAAGCAGGAGACAGCGTTGTGACGATAACAAGGTTTACTCAAACAGAAAACAAGGAAACACGACTGACACACAGGTAACATTAAACAATGAACCAGCAAGTGTATGCTGGCCCAGAACACTTAAATACAAACACTAATTAGAGACAGAGGGTAATTACTAACAGGACACAGGTGTGGTAGACAGGACTAACAGAATACAGCGCACACAGGGGAAAACAATAACAATTAGGGATGTCCCGATCCGATCACGTGATCGGGATCGGGGCCGATCACGTGATTTCCCGAAGATCGGGATCGGCAAAAAAAAATTTAATTATCGGGATTTTTATTTTTATTTTATTTTTTTTTTCTCAACAAACATGACCATGTTCACGTCTTAAACTCATACTGAGGCCTTAGTTTTGGTTTTAAATTGCATATCATCATTCATTTATTTATTGTCACACAGAGCAGAAGAATTTTGCCAAAACAAACCAATAGTATCTGTTACAAAGGGTCAGATTAAACCGAATATATATATTTATTACTTGAGATATATTGTATAATATTTGTATATCGTCTGATATCCCTTGTATATTCTTTGTATATATACACGGAATATCCCTTTACCTAGGTACAGGCCAGACCATAATATTCGTTCTCCTATTGTACAGCGACCCCTAGGCGCCAACGGCCATACCCCCAATGGCAAGTTCAAAGCTACCGCTAAGACATGTCTCAACATGTCCAGGTTTGCGCAGTAATACGAGACAGAACTGAGGTTGGCACTAGATTATTCACCTATACGTATAAATACGTCGCAGGTGGATACAGAAGCACTTAGCCTAAAACCTGGTTAGACCAAAACGTTGAAGCCTTCACCACGATACAATGTGCCGTGAAGTGGGCCCCTTTTGCCCCTAAATAGAGCCTTGAGAACCGCGTGCGAATAGATAGCTAAAGTGTCAGAGTTTAACGCTGTATCGTCGAGTTCGACTTATTCTATTGTAAAGTAATAGTCTATTATTTATAGTGTATCGTGCGGCTACCGTTCTACAGTGACCAGCATTACCACCGGTTCGTCGTACCGAGCTAGTGCACTTATCCAGGCTGGGCGGCCTAAACTCGTGCCGCCATCCGAGGAGTCCTAGACGAGAACCGTTGGATATGTACACCGGAGAACCTACACCGGCGAATGCAGAGCCTTTTCCGGCTGGATTATATTGCTTTGGTACTGTGGCTGCTGGAGCAGAGAACCGTCTACCCCACTGCTGTGTGGGATCTACCCTGTGAGGAGCACCGTCGAGCCCGCCTCTAGGAACCACAGAGGCTGGCTAGCTTTCCTCCATGCTGTCTTGCATACCGGAGTATAGCTGTTGCTTTGTCTACGGACCTAAGGATTATTGCACTGTCTCCTGTATCTGGAGTCTCTTTATTCCTCGTTGATCCAGACTTTGCTCCCGACCATTCCTCTCCCCTGCTGGCTTACAACCGGAGGGAACCCGGTTAGTATCTCCAGCTGACTACGAGTGTGCCTTATGTAATTCTTATGCTACAGGTGGTGTCAGTTATACCCATCTTATGATGCTCATGGACTTACGCAGGGCCGCCTGGGAGAAATGCGAGGCCCTGTGCGTATATATATATATTTTTTTTTTTTTTTTTTTTTTATACAGTCAACATATTCTTAAATAATAGCGCTGCCCGAGGCGGGGCATGATACAGTCAACATATAGCAAAAGAGAGAGCGAGAGAGAGCTCCCGTTCTACAGTCAATATACAGTGTACAGAGAGAGAGAGAGAGAGAGAGACACATTGGAAAGAAATTGAAATGCTATTTGGCCCTAAACAGAGAGTACACAGTGGCAGAATACCTGAGCACTGTGACTGAAGATCCTTGAGCACAGCCTAGCCATCGAGAAAGGCCGCCATAGGCAGACTGTGTGTGTTAGAAAGAGAGAGAGAGAGAACATGTGTGTTTGTCATGTGTGTGTGTGTTAGAGAGAGACTAGAGCATGTATGACAGATTCAAAAGGACAAAGATCAACACTTAAATCCAAGAGAGAGAGAGAGAGAGAGAGAGAGAGAGAGAGAGAGAGACACATTGGAAAGAAATTGAAATGCTATTTGGCCCTAAACAGAGAGTACACAGTGGCAGAATACCTGAGCACTGTGACTGAAGATCCTTGAGCACAGCCTAGCCATCGAGAAAGGCCGCCATAGGCAGACTGTGTGTGTTAGAAAGAGAGAGAGAGAGAGAGAGAGAGAGAACATGTGTGTTTGTCATGTGTGTGTGTGTTAGAGAGAGACTAGAGCATGTATGACAGATTCAAAAGGACAAAGATCAACACTTAAATCCAACAAGAAGAGGGTATACCAGAGAAACCAAAGCAGCAAGGAGCCAATGGCCGACATCAGCTAAATAGGCTAGCCAGGTACTGTGACACCAGGCCACACACAGCTTTGGCCAATGGCCCAACGCTACCCAAGCTACACAAACGACCATTCACACACAGCACATGTCGTATCTCCAAATGTTGTGAAGTAGCATATGTTTTGCCTGGAAAAAAACATCGTTATTAACAAAACATTCGGGAGGGGAAGGAAGGAAGAGTGGGGTAATGTCATGACATTTTCATTAATCCAAGTTACCTGCACGAGGAACGCAGGGCGAAAGGCCGCAACACAGGTCTCCACGTTGATGAAAGGCCTCTCGCTGGCGGGACAAAAAGAAGCTATGGCCAGAGCCTTGTCATGGTGCAGGCCCGACTACATCTTCTGTCAAAGGGCCTGCTATTCTCAAGGCTAACTGATAGCATCAAACGAACGTTCCCAGCTGACGCTAAACAGCTAACTGGCTAACAGTTAGCTCACACAGTTAGCTACTAGTAGTATTAGCTAGTCGACCAGTTTGGCTCCAGAGAGAGAGAGAAAGAGAGATAGGGTCAGGTGACTCAGGTCCACGGCGGGTATATAATCATAGGTTGACTCACCATAACGCAGTATCAACGTGGAAGGAGACTTTCTTGGCCCCACGGTGTAATTTCTTCTTCGAGTACTTTCCGGCAGACTGGACACCTTTCGGCGTATTGCTGCCTAACAGATTTATCTGCTCACAAGTTCTCTTCTCCTTCTTTTGAAAAGACATCCACTCGCCTCGCCTCGCTCCTCTGAATAGGTTAGCTAACGCTAGTTAGCATTTAGCTAAGCTAGCTACTAGCCGACATCATGGCTATACCATGAAAGGCTCCGGCCATTTGTCCCGCTAGCGAGAGGCCTTTCGTCAACGTTCCTTGGTGACCGACCGACTGATAATGACCGACCTCTTTCTTCTTCTTGGCTGGCATAACTAAGCATAGTCAAAAGCTGCACGCGCGAAAATGTCAAACGCAGCCGACTCACGCTGCCACGCCGGCAACTACACTGTCTACACATGATGTAAGTAAAACCACTCCCTTCGTTGAAACCAATGCTGCTGCAGAACCCCAGAGGCTGAGCTCCAATAGTGAGTATGTCTGCAGCTGCAGGACTGCAGCTGCAGGACTGCAGACCCAGGAACAAGTCAGACACATTCTACAAACGTGTCTAATGTGAAATATATAAGCATATAAGCAAAACTAGATTTTAGGTCTGTGATGAAAAAGGGCCTCGCGGGAAGGGGGGCCTCGCAAAAAAAAAAAAAAAAAAAAAAAAAATTAATACTTTTTTTTTTTTTTTTTTTGCGAGGCCCCCCTTCCCGCGAGGCCCTGTGCGACCGCACTGCTCGCACACCCCCTGAGGCGGCCCTGGACTTACGCTCCTGACCTACTTAAGTGTTCTTCGCCATATAAGCGCAATCCATAATTCTCAATATTGTAACCTATTGTTGCTGCTCTAATAATAAATACTTCCAAATAGAACTTTCTTTGTTAAGCCGTATTCTTGTGTGGGTGTTCACCAGATATACCGTGTACTGTATGGCCAGTAATTAAAGTACATAACTAAGTAGTGGTTTAATGATACCATACTCTCAATACAGTCAGGGAATTGTACCCCTCAGTTACAGTATCCAGCTGCAGAACGGCAGACCAGCCACACTCAGACCCAAAAAAAATAATTATAATAATAATAATTTTTTTTGTATCCCAATTTCTCACATTACATTCACCCTGAATGTTGACGTTATCCAGGTGATAAGTTAACTTCATTCAAGCGAGGCATTGCAATCCTTGACATAAATCATTTGATGTATAATTAAATCAAAGGAAATGCGTTTGGGTCTGAGAGTGTGGCTGGTCTGCCGTTCTGCAGCTGGATACTATTGGTTTGTTTTGGCAAAACTCTTTTGCTCTGTGTGACAATAAATAAATGTCTCATCGCCCAACGCTACGAGGAGACTGGGGTGAGTTTCAGCTTTTTTTTCTTTACCATTTTTGATACAAACTGCTCTGATCAATATATTACCCATACTACATGAATCATTTAACGTCGGTCATTGAATTATAAACGACCCCCCCCCCCCCTCCGTTCACCCGCAGATGACCAGTCATGACGTTTAGGACCATGTACAGTTGAATTTTTTTATATAACGTTGATCGGTATCAAACTGCATTTGATCTTCTAATATATGCATTTATGCCTATATCTCACATTCTATGAAATACTGCAGAAAACGATAAAAACATATTTATACTCTAGATGGTATTTTAGTATGAATGTGTGAATGAAAAAGTAAAACGTTCCTACACGATAGATAATTGATGTTGAATGGGCCATAGTAATGTCAATTTATCAATACAATTTAAAAAGTTATAGCCCTGCAAAGAAGGTGAACATCTCCATAGACTTATAGCGCTGGCAGAGAGGGTACAATGATGGGTACAATGCCTGGCAGAGAATGGGTTAAAACCAAAACTAAGGCCTCAGTATGAGTTTAAGACGTGAACATGGTCATGTTTGTTTTTTGTTTTTTGATCGGATTGGGAAAGATCTGTATAGGTAGATACTCAAAATCACATGATCGGGATCGGATCGGGAGCAAAAATGTGATCGGGACATCCCTAATAACAATAGTACAATAAACAACAATAAACAATAAACAGTGGAACTAATAAAGACAACATAGACAATGAATAAATCAAACATAAATGACAGCAAATAATGTTAATCAGGTGACTGAGCTGATGCCAGATCTGCCACATCTGGATCAGCCCACCGGTTGGCAATGTTGAAGTGTGAAGTGGTGTATGGAAGGGGAGTTGAGAAGGTCCGAAACCTGGACCAGCCGAACCGGGAGGAGGGTTGCCATCTGGTCCCGCAGGACCGGAGGAAGGGTTACAGTAAACACTCTGATTAACCAAAACACTTAACACAGTCCCGGCCAACCACGGACATGTCGAACAGGCTCTTGGAATGGGTGTCTGGGAGGAAGTGGGGGGTCTTTCGATGTTGATTAAACGGCAATCAACTAATGTCATGAGTGCAAAATTAAAGGACAATAAATCTAATCTAACTGAAATTGTGTAGCACAGACCTTTCTATGGATCAAAAACTCAATATTATTATGGTGTAGTTAATACTTCATGTATCCTTAATCCCTAGGCTAATGAGGCACTCATTTTATATAGTGCTAGCTAACATTTCAACATACTTGTCTTGTTGCTCATCAGCACTGGCAAATTCACTATTACTAAACTAGTTACAGTAGGTAGCAGCTACATCTGCTTCCACGTCTCGTGTTGAATGTTTTTTTTTTTTTTTTTTTTAATAGTTAACCAATGAGGGCAACAGGCTACTGCCGGCAATCCATGTCTGTAATAATAATAATAATAATAATAATAATAATAATAACAATAACAATAACAATAATAATAATAATAATAATAATAATAATAATAATAATAATAATAATAATAATAATAATAATAATAATAATAATAATAATAATAATAATAATAATAATAATAATAATAATAATAATAATAATAATAATAATAATAATAATAATAATAATAATAATAATAATAATAATAATAATAATAATAACAATAACAATAACAATAACAATAATAATAATAATAATAATAATAATAATAATAATAATAATAATAATAATAATAATAATAATAATAATAATAATAATAATAATAATAATCATAATCATAATAATAATAATAATAATAATAATAATAATAATAATAATAATAATAATAATAATAATAATAATAATAATAATAATAATAATAATAATAATAATAATAATAATAAAAAAATTAAAAAATGTAATTACAATTTTTTTTTTATCTTAGGGGGGCTAATATTACATTTATGGCTTCGCCCCCCTTAAAAAGGGTATAGAACCGCCACTGCTGTGCATGTTTGAACTTTAAAACCCTGTTCAGAGCTACTGTACCAGATCTGTCTGAACTGTAAAACACCACAGTCAGTTGCGGTCCGAATCAGATCAGATTTGTAGAAGATAGAGGATACAAGATGGGGAAACGTGTTAGCACCCACCTTTTTACTTCTAAGCAATTCCTTTCTCTGGAGGATTTACTCCTTTGACCCCTGACATCTGGTGTCAACGTTTCAGTAACAGGATGGTATTTTATGGGGTGTAGTTGTTTGCCCCATGCCCAGCGTTCACTTCCACTCCAGATTTGGTCAGGGGCACTGACAAGAGTGTGTAGTGTACATATCTTTGATGGTGGGAGGAAACCCACAAAGACACAGGAAGAACATGCCAACTCCACACAGAAAGTACCTGGATTCAAATCGAATCTTTGCATCTCTGTGGGTTCCTTATCAAAACAATAAGAAACTGAAAATAAACACTTATCAAACCCATTGTGTTTACTGATCAACCATATACCGAATGAACCATTAAGAGGATATTATAAAAGATGAATGAGATCAAAGAAGCACATATACCTCCCCCAACAAAGTTTTTAATCTGGTAAGAAGTGAAGGTAATTTTACACCATAATCATGAGGGGTCAAAGCTAGCCATATCACTGAAGAAGGACATTGTCCGAAACATGTCTGCTATCCATTCAGGCTGCCATTAAAAACATTGAAACTGAGAGTGCTGGTCCGGCTACCCTGCTTTTTGATATACGGGTCAATGGCTTTACAATGATGTAGCAGAGCATCACTGCACTCTGAGGAGAAGACTGGTACTCATCATCAGGTCCACAGACGGGTCTCCCATCTTCGTCTCCACAAAGTACTGGGGGGTCTATGTGAGACATATTTCCTTTAGAATGAAAGCAAAAATATACATGTGAACAAGTATGTTGTGTGCCAGGTTTCTGTGCAGTCAAAGTGACATGTCAGAGGTGACGGGTGTACCACCACTGATGTCATGTGTCCAGGCAGACCTATTGTGGCTCATCCTCAGAGCTAAACATGTCCTGGTCCTCGCCAAGGACTGAACAAGTGAGAGTACCTGTGATTCTATTCATCTTTACACTTTTCTGGGTCGGCAGCTTGCTACAGGTACAAGTAATTTGAACTCCAGTCCATTATTAACCAACCGGTTTCCTTTCCCATGAATCCCTGCACAGCCACTAAACCGAAAGGAGCTGTAGCTGTCTTGACATAAAGATGCCAGACATCCATACATCTGCTTATAGATCTGTTATATTTGTATAATGTCTAGCTCAGGAAAGGCTTACACTCCAACTGGAATGGCTGGATGAAGAGTATCCATGCAGATGATGTCAAGCAGCGCACACAACTTCCTCCCAATCATTGAAGGTGACCCTAATGACCTCAACACCATCTTCACCACTCTCAAAGAGTGCACGCGGCTCTCTGCAGACAGAGTCAATATAGTGACATTCGATCTTCCAATCTGGCTGAAGGCTGTGGACATCATAAAACAGACAAATCTACCTATCATTCGGAGGTTGGGTGGATTTCACCTGCTGAAGTCCTACCTTGGATCCATTGGAAACATCATGGAGGATTCTGGACTACTGGAGCTGATCCAGCTGATCTATCCAGGAAATACGATAGCCAACCACATCCTGGATGGAGGATGTTTTGACAAGGCAATCCCTGCTCACCTCCTCATCGATGCAGCCATCTTATCAGCACATCATGAAACATGCCTTCACCAAGGAGGAACTTGGTGAAATGAGGACTTTCATGGAGAAGGTAGCTGATGGGAAGATGGGAGCCAGACACACAGATCCAGTAGTGGCACTGTTTGAACAGCGGTTTGAAGAAACCTTCAAAAGACTTGCTGAAGGAGGAAGAACGCCTGCTCTCTGGGTGCAGTACCACTACATGGTAAATGTGATCAAGGTCTTCATCAGAACTGAGCGGCTTGCAGATCACAAGGGCCACCTGTGCTGCCTTGTTAACAGGATGCTGGACATCTTTGCGGCTGCAGGGCATCATCAATATACCAAGGGTTCACGGCTGTACTGTCAACTCATGAAGCAACTCGAAACTTTGCCTGCTTACAAGGAGACATTAGAAAGTTTCACTGCCCATGGAAACCATGTCATCCGTTACTCCAGCCATGATTGGTCCGGCACCTGGTGTGACATCTGTATCGAGCAGACATTGATGAAGGCAGCCAAGTCAGAAGGTGGACTGAGCAGAGGGAGGATGAGACACAGTGATGCTGGGTGCTGCTCACCCTCAGTCATTTCTCCAATGTCAACCAGCGCATGGAGGAAAGTGTCAAGAAACATATGCTCCGCTCCACAGAGACCTTGGCAAAACACAGATTAAGAGAGATGCTGAAGCAATTGAACTTGCCCTCCAATGGTTTGAGGAGAACAACCCATTCGACCCCGATTGAGACAAGGAGCTTGTGTCTTTCTCAACAGGATTCAGGAGCACAGGAGATGACCCAGTCAATAATGAGAGAGCAGCAGAAATAGGGAGAGAGATGCAGATCAAGCTGGATGGACAGTCAATGACATCGACCATGGAAGTGAAGTCAAAGGTACAAGCCCTGTCATCACTCAGAAAGATTCCCAAGATCAACGAGAAGAAGATACACCTTGACTCACTCAAGTTGTTCAACCGACTGATCATTTTTGCCCAACGGGATATGACAGTTGAGACAAGCTTGGAGTATGAGCTGACTCCCTTCCCATTGTCCCTCTTCAGCAATAAATATCAGAAAATGAACAAGGCGAACAAAGCAGGCTTTTCCAAGACTAGCCTGAAGGAGTTAACTGATCCACTTGACCTCACTAACCAATCCTGCTCTACTCTTATAGTTGATGGCGCATGGCTTCTCTACATGGTAAAGTGGGAACAAGGTCAGAATATTGCCAACAGTTACTTGAGCTACGTACAGTGTCTTCGTCGCCGCTCTCAGAAGATCATTGTGGTCTTTGATGGCTACAGCCAATCACCAAAAGATCATGACCACATCCGGCGCACTAAGAAGTCATGCTGCCTATAATCTCCACATTTGACCGGATATGATACACTGGACACTAGGGCTGTCCCCGACTAAGGATTTGGATGGTCAACTAGGATTGGCCAAAATTTGCCGTTAGTCGACTATTGGTCGACTTAAAAAAATATATATATATATTTTTTTTTATCCACTTTTTCTCCCATTTTCTATATTCTCTCCCATCCCAATTTCGTATCATCCAATTCAACCCCCCCCTGTCACGAACGCTGTTTCTTGCCTCCCACAAGCCGGCTGCAATGTGGACTAAGTCATACATAGCACAAGTCCCCTCCGGTACTTGAGGTAACAGCAGTCGCATCTTTTCACCTGCGCAGCTCGATCTCTCAGTGGCGAGGAGTAACACGTGGGAGGCTCACGCTGCGCCCGACACTTCCTGATTCTACTGCGCAGGCGCACCAACCGACCTGTAGGAGTCGCTGTCCACAACGCCCGATCCCCACCTATCAGTTTCTCACCCCCTAATACGGCCAATGTGTATTAGTATGAACGACCAGCTAAACTGAAAGCAATGTGGAGCGCTGGGCTCGAACAGGCGAGCCCAGCGTCTCTGCATTCGTGGTGAGCGCCTTGCCCACTACGCCACGTAGCCGCCCAATATATATATATATATATATATATATAATTTTTTTTTTTATCATTCCATTTGGGCTGTGGGGGGTGCTTAATGTCTGAAGGAGTCGACTGAAGGCTTCTTGTCCTCTGCAAAAGCATGCAATTGGTCCACTGATGGATACATCTTGATATTTGTCTAGTATAGTGTGTTCATTAGATGGGTGAAATCCTCTTTCAGTGCCTCTGTGCCTGTTTTCGTAGGCAGTTAGCCCAGTGGCGGCCGCTGGGTACTTCGCCACTAGGGGCGCTATATCAAATATTTTGCAAACATGTACAGTACAGTACTGTACCACGCAAGACTCATGGCAAGACGTGAGCGATTCGACTCACGCTCACGGCAATGAATCGGCTCTTATGAACGAGTCGCTCAGCTGTTACTACAACAACACACAACCAGTCAAATAAAGTATAGTCTAGACTCTAATTCACAACTTGAAACACAATATAAATAGAAAAGTTAGAAACAAAACTCGCCCGTCTCCAAACACAGGCAGATCTCTCCCTCTCTCCTTCTCTCTCTCACACACAGCGCGACGTGTAATCGATTCGTTACACAATCAGACCTATTATATACCAAGAATAACTTCAGTATGAGTACAGGGCTGTACACATATTTTGCATATTGTTAAACGAGCCAAGGCTAGCTATTAAACTATCGATATGAATCGAAAATCTGGGACCCTGATGTAAACAAGACAAACGTCTTTCTCTGGTCTGCATCCCCTTAACAATTGTGTGTATTGAGCCGTACTGTATTGTACCCATTCTGCAATCTGTTAATAAAGTTCTCATTCATTCATTCATTCAAACATAGACGATATTGAACAAGCCATAATCCACGTATTTTCAATCCGAGAGAGCTGCAGTAGTTAAATCAATGAGCCATCGACATAGTCAGTGTGGTAAGTAACGTTATTATTGCATCCAAGATTGATACACGGCTGGCTAGGCAGTTGGTAGTCATAGTCTTGTGTTATAAAATAAATAAACAATCAGCAATGTCTCGCTTCATGAATGGCCAGCAGTAGCCTGCTGTACTAAACAGTACTGCTCCTAAAAAAAACTATTTACAAACGTTAACGTTAAGCACAGAGAGAGAGAGAGAGAGAGAGAGAGAGAGAGAGAGAGAGAGAGAGAGAGAGAGAGAGAGACTCACTGTTTAGTTGAAATGTCCAGGGCAGGAGAGCTTGATAAACGTGTATAATCCGCCATATAGCCAAGTGTTAGCTCGTTAGCACAACACTCAACAAGTACATTCCTTTGTCCATTTCCGCTCGAACAGACTGCAAACTACCTGGCGTTCTATCGCCATGCTCTAAGACAAACTCTAACCTTAACCAACTTTGAAAGAGTGCCTAAGCTTAACAGTCTAAAGAACTTGCAGTCACGGCACGCTCTAAGACAAACAACCTAGACCAACCTAGGAACCAACCTAGGCTAGGAAGCTAGAAGCTAGAATTGGAACATTAGAAATTGGATTCGGCCAATCAGAGATCGTCTCTGTGAAATTCTGCCACGGAAAAAAATACTGGCGTCGGCCAATCAGAGAGCGTCTCCGCTTCAAATCGCGCCCGGATTCCAACATAATAGTCATATTTCAACGCACAACGCGTTATGCACTGATTGGCTGTGACGGATACAGCGATCAAACTGTGATGCGCACTCAGAGCGCTATCGCGTATAGCCCGGGCCGAGAAATACGAAAAAATAAAAAAAATAAAAAAAACGTGATGTCACTTCCTGCTCTGGAAAACGAGTGTTTTTTAATTGCGATAATAACGTTATATTGTGCATTGGAAATACAAACATACTTAAAATGAGTAAATATTATTCATTTTAAACATGTTTATATTATTTATAGGGCTATAAAACAAAAAACAAAAAGATACCTTTTCTTGTTCTACTCTCATATAACCAGGCAGGGCCTGAAGGGAGTTAGCCTCTGGTATGCGTGCCATTAGCGTTAGCCACGCTTCTATGCCTCTTTTCTTTTGAAAAAAATTATAAAAAACGAAATCATTTTTTTTTTTTATTATTATTATATTCGACTATGGCCCCTTTCGACCGATTAGTCGACTAATCGATTAATAGGGGTCAGCCCTACTGGACACCAAGAGCAAAGTTCCTGGACAACACCAATAACAAGAGTGAGCTAATCCACCTCCTCTCTTCAACATTCAGAAAACATAACATCACAGTGGAGCAGTGTGACAATGATGCTGACACTTCGATTGTGAGATAGGCATTGGCCACTGCTACAGATGACTGCTTTGGGTGAAATTCGACACAACATGTTCTCACGGAAGGCAGCGGCAGGGCTGATAAAACCAGAAACTCTACCTCCAACAGAGGGTGCAGCTGCACAGCATTCTCTCCGTGCCTACCTACAAACCCAGGACTGGATCCTTCTGCAGAGTATGTCTCTGAACCCCAGTGACTATGGATGGACATTAGGTGTACATGGCTATGAGCCAGTCCCAACACTAGGCCCCATGGCTCCTGAGGAGCTACTGCAGTTCACAAGCTGCAACTGTAACAGATTGCAGCAACCGGCGGTGCAGCTGCAAGAGGAATGGCGTTAAGTGCATCTCAGCATGTGGAGTCTGGAAAGGAATTTCATGCAAGAATTGTGGTCATGATGGTGGTGAGTCTGGAGAAGACTCAGAGATTGACTCCTGAAGTGATCAGCACTTGTAACTACTTGTAACTACAAATAAAGCTACTTTCGAATTTAAATATGAGGGCATGGCCTTTTTTCAACCAAGGAATGATTTTAGTGAAAAATACATGATTGCAATCAACTCAGAATCATGGAACCCCCTAGTTTGACCCCTCACAAGTTACCCAAGGCCAAACAGAACATTTTAGATTTTTCGAAAATCGGTATTCGGTACCTCAACTTTGAGCAGTTGTTACGAAAAAACATACAGGATTTGAACTTCAACTTTTTAATACATCTTACTACACACCTTTACAAACACATTAGTGAATAAATTGATTGGTAAGGATTTAGTTTGCAGATTTTCATATATTTCCCTTACTATAATCCCAAGCGGTCCGGTACCGGTACGAAATTCGTATCACGCCATAAATCCATTTCTATAGAATGTATGAAATAATGTTGCGTTTTTTTTTTTTAAATGTAGCCAAGAGTAAAGACCTTAACCCTGTCAAAACAGCAGTCAAAGTGTATATTTTCAGCACTACATTTGTTTACCAATGATTGTAAGTGTTATTAGTGACATATGAGTTTATAGAAATCTCAGTGCATCGAGTCGGAAAAATGTGTTTATTGATGCGAGGATTTGATGCAACCTAACTTGAGTGTAGTCTTTTGAGAGAAAAGACCCAGGGCTTTTGAATAAAAAAAACTACACTTCCCAGCTCACGCCAGCCCCTGTCCCTGTAAAAAAAGATTTTTTCTTTCTCTTTTTTTTCGGGATCATATCTCACGGGTGGAACAAACTTGAAACTCAAGCGGGTGTCACCTGCAGAAGTTCTCAGACGACTCCTCCATCGTAAGCTACATCACCGACGATGATGCGGAGGAGTACAGAGCCCTGGTGGAGAGCTTCATGGGGTGGAGCGACAGCAACTACCTCCAACTCAACACCAGTAAGACCAAGGAGCTGGTGGTGGACTTCCGGAGGGGCAAGAAGAGGCCCCCCCCGATTCCCATCACCATCCGAGGGGTGGATGTGGAGATGGTGGACTCATACAAGTTCCTTGGGGTACACCTGAACAATAAACTGGACTGGTCGGATAACACAGAGGCCCTCTACAGGAAGGGACAGAGCAGGCTGTTCTTCCTGAGGAGACTCAGGTCCTTCAATGTGTGCAACAGACTGCTGCAGTCTTTTTACCAGTCTGTTGTGGCCAGCATCCTCTTCTATGCTGTGGCATGCTGGGGAGGCTACATCAACTCAAGGGACACCAACAAGCTCAACAAGCTGGTGAGGAAGGCTAGCTCCGTGGTGGGAGTCGAGCTACCTAGACTTGAGGTGATGGCAGAGAGGGGGATGATAAGGAAGCTGGCTGCCATCATGGAGAACCCCTACCACCCCCTCTACGACGAGCTAGTCAAGATGAGAAGCTCGTTCAGCCACAGACTCATTCCCCCACGACACTCAACTAACCGCCTCGGACAGTCCTTCATACCAGCGGCCATCAGGCTCCACAACAGTAGGCAGCGACTAGCAGCCTCCAGGCTCCACAACAGGGGGCAGCGACAGCGACTGCTACCAGACATTGACCTGGGACTTATAGGAACCCAAGGAGGACAACCTACACTACCTTAGGCTTACTGCACCTTATGTGGACACTGTGATACTGTGATACTGTGAATAATGTATATTTCAGTGGATACCGTGATACTGTGAATAATGTATACTCAGTAGATAGTAAATTATAACACTACCTCAACTCATGCATACTGCACCTTATGTGACACTGTGAATAATGTGAATATTTCTTCAGCTAGTCAGATAGTAAATTATATTAACCGTATTGACCAAATTGTTTACACTGCCTGTGTTGTTTTTACTACCTGTACACTGTGTTGTTTTACTACCTGTACCCCCCCCCCCCTCCTCCCCCCCATGCTGCTATGATGCCTGAATTTCCCCAAGGGGATCAATAAAGGAATATCTTATCTTATCTTATCTTAAACGTATTGCCATAAAATAGAACGCAGTTAGTGTCTCTACCTTTCTGTGAACGTCTAGCAAAAAAACAGCATTGCAATCTGATGAAAAATGCCGGCGAAATTTACATTTACAAATGTACATACAATTTACATTAAAAAAGTAACTGTACTTACAGTAGATTTCATTCACAGTGTTTGCTGCCCTGTCAGGGGAGCCTGGTGGCACTAAATCCAGATTGAACTCTGCCATTGGAAAGGGGAGTGACTTGGCCATACTAAGGTCATTTATAGGCCTGATATTCTATATTCTATAATCATATTTCAAATTGCATGTGCCAGGATGGCAGAATTCAGTACTGTATCTACAAAACATCCTGTTAATAATCTGACCTTTATTCATTTGCTTAGATTTTTTGTACATGTCACCTCAAGAAGGTGCTGAATGAGCTACATTTTTCATGTCTGGTAAATTTTAACATGGTGTTATTCACAGTCAAAAATGAAAAAAAAAAAAAAAAAAAAAATTTTACAGTATATTCTCTGTGAATACATTCTCTGATATCCATATATGTCCCTAGATACCAAGAACATGCAAATGGACCTTGTAGAAGTGGAGAAATCTTCCATTTACGTACAGTAGGTATGTATTTTTAGGCAAATCTTCAGAAAATATGGCTAGGGCTTAAATAGGTTAAGATGGGCATGCATTTAACATTTAAATGCATCAATCTGGTGCACTTTAAGAGGAAAAGAGGCTAGATCCGTGAAAATAACGTATAAATTTTTTTATTACTAATTCAAATCAAACATCTCTTGTTGACCGCAGGTATGACATAAAATGATAATAAATAGGAAACACTGGGGCTCCCCTACATCAAGAAACTCCTGAAAACGTACAGTATTTACCGAATCTGCATTTTCCTTACATTTCTGACTTACAATATTGAAATTTAAATGGAACAATTTAAGATAAAGTTAAAGTTAAATAAAGTTTGAAAATGCAACTACATTTTTGTTACTAAGTTACTTATGTATTTTTTTTATATATAAAGAAACGCCCACTTGCGGTCATAAGCAGTAGCATATCGGTAAAAAAATTTACACTGATGATTTGTTACATCCCTACAGGATATATATATATATATTAGAGGTGGGCATAGATAAATTTTTTTAATCTAGATTAATCTATCTGCAATCCTGGATTTAATCTAGATTAATCTAGATTAAAATGGCTCAAAAAAAAAAAAAAAAACCTGCCGAAGGCATTCAAAATATGTGTGTTCTACCCAAATAATGACCAGAAGTAATTCCTTCCTTTTTCTTTCCTCCTTATGTTTCTCAGGCCAGGTGGCCCATTACACCATGAGCCCATCTCCCGTTTCCAAAATGCATTACAGACCGTTTGAAAAAGCTGTTTTGCTATGATAATTGGTAATGAAATATCAAAATAATACTTGTGTTTAATAAGTTGTTTTATTCAGAAGTTAACACAAATAAATAATATTACCAGTACAGTACAGTATCTAGCACTCTCAGGAGCAAAACAGAAAGAATCATTTCAAACTTGAACTATGTGACATGGCTTGAATCAACTGCTCCAGTGGAGTTGCTCAGTGGCCAATGGTGTCAACTGTGGTTGTACTGGGCAGCTCCCAGGTGTGAATGGAACTGTGTGAATGTCAAGCAGGGCGTTCCTGAAAAAGAGCATCTGTGCTCAGCGAACCTACCCTGGGTAAATAAAGGTAAAAAATTTTTTTTTTTTTTTTTTTTTTTTTTTTAGATTAATGCGTTAATTATATTATCGCGCGATACTAGTATAGCGTTAACGCAGCACGTTAACACTGTTCACAGGATCTCTCTGAGAGGTTACAGCTGTACAGCCTGAATGAAGATGGATGGGAAGGAAACCAGAATGAACCCAGCATGCAGGAAATATTTATTTATTAATTTATTTATATAGGTAAAAAGTAGTCAGTAGTCATTAAACTAACCCTACTACTCAGTAGAGCAACTGATTTACAGAGTTTCCTGTCCTGCAGCAGAAAGAAAAGATATAGAATGTAAATAGAAAATAGAACGAAGATGAAAAAAAAAGAAAAAAAAAGTTCTTGGAAAAGAAAGGATGAGAAAGTACATGAATATTAAGAAGGATTTATTAACAACCATAGAACAAGATGAGGTTGTGTGAATTATAAATTAATTACACCAGTGCACACAGTGAGAGGACGCATTGTTTTCACTCCTGTCTGTGATTCTGTCTGTGTGTCTGTCTGTACCAGCCTATAGTTCTGATCCAGTTTGGATGAAATGTCGCACATATAATGTAGGCCAACAATTCTCAAATATGTTTCAAATCAGTCAACGACAAGTATTTTAATTTAATTCATTTCCACCATTGTCCATTGAAATCAATATTAAGGGTAAACATAAACGCACAAGGGTGATGCTACACAAAGCCTCAGCTCTGGTAATCAGCTCTCTGGCAACAGTTTACAATATGGAAATGACAGAGTGAACCCTGTAATGTAGTTGATACACCTATAAGCTTTGGGTTTTAAAATCACTTCATTTCATATATACAAATATACATTTCTTTTCTTTTTCTTTTTACAATTACATTTTGTTAAATTTCTTTGAGTAAAATGTGTCTCAATATAATACTGACCAGAGAGTCTCCAGTCTACAGTGTGGACTCTTCAGTCCAACAGAGAGCAGCTTCACTCCTGAGTCCTGCAGGTCGTTGCCACTCAGGTACAGCTCTCTCAGACTGGAGGAGGTAGAGCTGAGAACTGGGGCCAAAACTTCACAGGATCTCTCTGAGAGATCACAGCCGTCCAGCCTGAATGAAGGTGGATGGGAAGGAAACCAGAATGAACCCAGCATGCAGGAAATATTTCGTTATTTATACAGGTAAAAAGTAGTCAGTAATCATTAAACTAACCCTACTACTCAGTAGAGAAACTGATTTACAGAGTTTCCTGTCCTGCAGCAGAAAGAAAAGATATAGAATGTAAATAGAAAATAGAACGAAGATGATTTTTTTTTTTTTTTTTATATTGTCTTGGAAAAGAAAGGATGAGAAAGTACATGAATATTAAGAAGGATTTATTAACAACCATAGAACAAGATGAGGTTGTGTGAATTAGGAATTAATTACACCAGTGCACACAATGAGAGGAAGCATTGTTTTCACTCCTGTCTGTGATTCTGTCTGTGTATCTGTCTGTACCAGCCATAGTTCCTACAGTTCTCATCCAGTTTGGGTGAAATGTTGCAACAATTCTCAAATATGTTTAAAATCAGTCAATGACAAGTATTTTAATTTAATTAATTTCAATATTAAGGGTAAACATAAACGCACAAGGGTGATGCTACACAAAGCCTCAGCTAGACTCTGGTAATCAGCTCTCTGGCAACAGTTTACAATATGGAAATGACAGAGTGAACCTTGTAATGTAGTTGATACTGAAGTAACAATTTATGTTCATATGGCCAATAGATTTGATATTATAGTGTATTTTTGATTGATTAGTAATAGTTATTTCAACAGTATTATAGCATTATTCAGAATGGCTAGTTGACCACAGTTTGGCTTGACCTTTGCAAAACCTGATTAAGTTGACACACACACACCCACACACTATCTCACCCCCACCCAGAACCCGTTTTGTTGTAAACTTGATGAACGAGAGAGACACACAATAGATGCATGTGACACACACACCCACACACTATCTCACCCCCACCCAGGAGCCAGAATGAGTGAATTACCATGTTAATGTCTAGAACGAAAGTCAGCCTTTGTGATCAAATAAATGTATTGTCATTATGCTATGTGGACCAGTCGACTCCAGTACCAGGTACGGGGGTCGAGAAAGTGTTTAAATACTGAGCAGTCTCGACATTAGGACACACTACAGACCCAAGCTGTCCGTGTCACTGAGAGATTCTTTTGTATCCTGTGAATTTGCTGTATTCTACCGCTGATGCCCTGCTGAATAAATCGACTGAGAACCTGAAGCCATTGACTTTCAACTTGTATCCAGCATCTGCTTTCTTGCCCTGAAATTGGTCATATCATAATTGTTGTTTACAAAGTCACAGCTGATTTGTAACCTCAATACACCTAGCTTTGGGTTTACAAATCACTTAATTTCATAAAAATATACATTTATTTTCTTTTTACAATTCTACATTTTGTTACATTTCTTTGAGTAAAATGTGTCTCAATATAATACTGACCAGAGTTTCTCCAGTGTACAGTGTGGACTCTTCAGTCCAGCAGAGAGCAGCTTCACTCCTGAATCCTGCAGGTCGTTGTTACTCAGGTGCAGCTCTCTCAGACTGGAGGAGGTAGAGCTGAGAACTGAGGCCAGAGCTTTACAGGATCTTTCTGAGAGATCACAGCCCTCCAGCCTGAATGAAGATGGATGGGAAGGAAACCAGAATGAACCCAGCATGCAGGAAATATTTAGTTATTTATGCAGGTAAAAGTAGTCATAGTCATTAAACTAACCCTACTACTAGAGCAACTGATTTACAGAGTTTCCTGTCCTGCAGCAGAAAGAAAATATATAGAATGTAAATAGAAAATAGAACGAAGATGGAAAAAAAAAGAAAAAAAAAGATTTGTCATGGAAAAGAAAGGATGAGAAAGTACATGAATATTAACACTTTCTCTGTCAGAGACGCCTAAACTCGTCATTCCCCGCCATGCTAATACTGCCAATGACGCCGTAACACGTCATTGAGATCAATATTTCAAAAATCTGTGATCGCAATCATATTTCTCCCCCGGAGACTTGAGATCTACTGTTGATCCCCTCTCAACTCTCCAACGGTTCAAGAGCGCCATCTGGTGGCTGATCGGCGGATCGCCCAAACCGGAAACCGGAAACGGAAGCTGGTGCTCATTCCAATTCGGTCCGATCACTCGCTAATAGTCCTCGAGCTAGACACAATGAATAGCAATCCGTTACCAATAACTCGATAAACAACATGATTTGGATGTATATACTATTATACAACCTGGAGATGGATCGCATATTTCAACATCCCATAATAGGAATATTTTTGCACCACGCTCATCGCCCAACGCTACGAGGAAGCTACGGTGAGTCTCAGCATTTTTCTTTACCGTGTTCGGTACAAACTGCTCTAATGATCATATCACCCACACTAGATGAATCATCTAACGTTGGCCACGGAATTATAAACGACCCCCCCCCCCATCCGGTCAACATCAGATGATAAGTAGTAACTTCTAGAAGTACGTCCATTTGAAATTTTTTATCTCGCGCAGATCGCTATCAAACTGTATTTGATCATCAATATAATGCATTTAGGGCTATAAATCACGTTCTGGAGAAAGCTGCAGAAAACGATAAAAACATATTTATACTTTAGACCGTATTTTAGTATGAATATGTGAATGAAAAAGTATAACGTTCCTACGTCCTGAACGATAGATAATTGACGTTGAATGGGCCATAGTAATGTCAATTTAGCAATACAATTTAAAAAGTTATAGCCCTGCAAAGAAGGGGAACTTCTCCATAGACAAATAGAGCTGGCAGAGAGGGGTATAATGATGTACATAAGCCTGGCGAAGAAAGTGTTAACCTGTTCCCCCCCACAGGGTCGGTACCGACCCCTTTTGACATTATGATCATATAGGCATATTTTTACGAGTGATGAAAATAATTTGCGATTTTAAAATCAACCGTTTTCAAGTATTAACATCACTAACATGTCACAAAAGCATGTAGAATGTAAAACGTTAGGTTGGCAATAGGTTAGCAATAAAGGGGTTATAGCATGCGGGTTAAGTGATCATTATATGATATTCTGTACCTGCAAAAAGCTAAAACAAAAGGCTGGCTGTCACAAAACAGTCACATCTAGAGACCTCAAAACCTACTCTAGCGAGGCCTTTAACCTTGAACTGGAGAGTCTGGACTGGTCAGATGAGCTCAATGGTACACTGGTTGAAGAAACATGGCTTGGCTTCAAAACCAAATTTTCAACGATACTAAACAACATGGCCCCCCTAAGAACCACCAGGGTAAAAAATCGCGCGGAGCCGTGGATGCACACTGAAATACTGACCGCTATGAAAACCAGAGACAAAAAATTCTCTGAGTTTCGTAAAAGTCAGTCAAAGCATACCATAAGCACGAGCAGTGAACTCCAAGCCCACGTGACTGAACTCAAACTGGAAAGAAACAGACTAAGAAATGACGTAAACTCCATGATCAAAACAGCAAAAAGAAATTTCATCAATGACAAAACCGAGGAAAACAAAAACAAACCATGTGAACTTTGGAAATTACTCAATAACCAACTAGGCTGCAGTAAAAAACTTAAAACCAGATTCTCAAACATAAACATAAAGACGGACAACACGCTCATCACAGACAAGCTGGATGTAGCCAATTACTTAAATAGTTTCTTCACAAACATAGCCACAACACTGGTAAACAAACTACCCTCCCACTCAGAGCATTATGGGGTAGAACACATAGTAGCATACTACAAGAACCTAGGGGTCCACAAAGACGACTTCAAACTGGAAATGGTAACAACAGATGAGGTACTCAAAAAACTGAGCGCCCTCCAACCTAACAAGGCCACTGGCCATGACAACATCCCCTCCAAATTCCTCAGAGACTCAGCAGCCGCCATCACCCAAGTCATCACACACATAATAAACCTCTCCATAAAACAGGGACACGTCCCCAAGGACTTCAAAATTGCGAGAGTAACACCCCTGCACAAAAAAGGCAGTAAATTAGACCCAGGCAACTACCGCCCTGTTTCTATCCTTACCTCCATCTCGAAAGTCATGGAAAAAATTGTATACGAACAGGTCGAAAAATACCTTGCGGAAAAAATCTAATCTACGAATTCCAATCTGGCTTCAGAACATCCCACTCCACTGACACATGCCTTCTCTATTTAAACGACCACATCAAACAAGAGGTGGACGCGGGCAAATACTGCGGCATGGTCATGCTGGACCTACAAAAGGCCTTCGACACTGTCAATCACACCATTCTGATTGACAAGCTAAAAGCAATTGGTTTTGATAGTCTATCAGTGAGCTGGATGCAATCCTACCTGGAGGGGAGAGAGCAGATGGTGGAGGTAAACGGTACCCTATCCCCCCCCCCCTCACAGTAAGCTGTGGTGTTCCACAAGGAAGCATACTAGGTCCGCTACGCAAATGACATGTCGTCCGCTTGTAACTGCAACTTGTTCCTGTTTGCAGACGACTCAGCCCTGCTGGTCTCTGACAAGAACAAGTTACAGGTTGAAAAAACCCTCAGCTCAGAACTAGGCAAAATCTGCATATGGCTCGCTGATAACAAACTATCATTACACATGGGCAAAACAGAGTCCATTCTCTTCAGTTCAAATAACAAACTCAGCAAGACCGACGGCTTCTCAGTTACAGTGGGTGACAATATTGTCACAAGGAAAGAAGATATTACCTACCTGGGTTCCATCCTAGAGGCAAATCTTTCCTGTGACAAAATGGCATCCAATGTAATAAAAAAAGTCAACCAACGAACTCGATTCTTGTACCGGATCTCCTCACTGGTAAACAAGAATACCCTGAAGACTCTGGCAGGAGCACTCATTCAAGGGTACTACGACTATGCTTGCACCTCATGGTACCAAAGCACCTCAAAGGCGCTAAAAACAAAATTACAAACATCTCAAAACAAACTGGTCAGACTACTACTTGACCTTACCCCCAGAACCCACCTCACCCCTGCCCACTTTGACAATAGGATGGCTTAGAGTAGACGACAGAGTACAGCAACTTGCAATGGGCCTGGTCTACAAGATACACTATACGACTAAGGTACCCATGTACATGTCAAAATACTTCCCAAAGGTCAGTGAATACCACAACCACTACACCAGAGGAAGCTCAACAAATCATGTTAAACCCAGATTCGGCTCAAACAAGGGACTAAACACATTTCGCAATTATGCCACATCAATGTGGAACGCCCTACCCAAAGCTGTAAAGGAATGTGAATCCCTACCCACATTCAAAACCGCTCTTAAAGAGCACCTACGGGAGGCTGCAATTCTAAACTGGCCACCGTAAATGCCCCAAACCCCCACCACCTCCTAATAGACAGTCTCCTCCCCACCGCATGTATATATTCCCTCCCCGCCGTATGTATATTTCTCTCCCACCCACCCACCCCCTCCTAATGTACAGTCCCCTCCCCATCATAATTATGTATATACTCTGTCAGGATCTAGGGGTAACAGACACAGTACTGTATATTTGAATACCGTTTATGTCACAAATGTATCAGTACTAAATACCTATATGTCCCTATGCCATAAATGTCATGTATGTTGTGTATGTCATAAATGTCTATATGAATTGAAAATGGGGGACCCTGATGTAAACAAGACAAACGTCTTTCTCAGGTCTGCATCCCCTTAACAATTGTGTGTATTGAGCCGTACTGTATTGTCCCCATTCTGCAATCTGTTAAATAAAGTTCTGTATCATTAAGGGGTTCCGCTTGGCATCACTCATGCACTCCCTCGCGTACGTGCACGCGCACTGAATAAATTCCACAAATGTACCTTTAATACCAGTATTAGTCTGACCACACCCCTCATCAGCTTACCTTCATAAGCAGGTGTGTGGTCACCTGCTCTCCTCCTTCTCGCTTTCACCACAAGGAAGTGCCTCGGTAGTACCCCACTTGACGTGTTGATTAGTTGAAAAGAGTTGTGACAAGTCTACATTGTGCTTCATTTTTTCTTCTCTCATATCTGTTGTAAAGAAAAAGTTTGGGTCATAATGTATTCTGCGGAGAGTAGACCCGCTAGACCTACTCTTCACCAGCGGTTCTCCATTCCCGCCTCCGTCGTGCGTTCTGGTGCTGGGCTGTTGCCACTTTCATGGTTGCCGACCCAGCCCAGGAGACAGCCGATGGATAGTTTGCCTCTCCGAAGAGCCGAGGAGTCGGTGCCGTCGCTCCGGCGATGGCCTGATCTCGACTCTGGTTCTTCTGGTTCCAGGGAATCGTCCGTTGGTGAACGGTCGGTTGTTTTGGAGCCGGAGGATTTGCGACGCAAACTTTTCGCGTCTGCCCGTTCACGTCGCAAGATGGTAGCATGCAGGCGCGAACGGCCTGGGTTTGGGGAACTGCTGGAGACCAGCGAGGATGCGTCCGGCTCTGGATTTCCGATGGAAACTGAGGACTTCATGGAAGAGGCGGACGGATTCTTGTATGATGGTCCCGTGGAGGAGAGTATCCCTCCTCAGGAAACACCGGAGGGGGGAGAAATGGCTCCATGGGGCTCCCTGTTCGAGGATGTCGAGGAACCACCTTGGCCTCATCAGCAGGATGCCCTACTGTCGGCCACATCAGACTGTGGCTCCTTGACCAGTTGCAGCCTGCTGCATGTGAGGGATGCGGGTTCGGTGGAGGAAGGTCCGCAGGGGGAACTGCAGGCTTTGTTTCCCGAGCTCATGGCGAGCTCGCTGCCGCTGCCGCTGCCATTGCCTGCACCTGTCCCTGATGATCTCATAGGTCATCGCTGGCAGCGTCGCCCAGTGAGAGGGGTGGACGTTGTCTACCCATTTTTCCCCTCAATGGGGGCCTATGTTCGTCAGGGTCAGGCGGTTTCCAACATCATGGGACTAACCCCCTCCTACGTACCAGTTACGCGGGTGTTGGGGTTAGTCAAAGGTATGGGGGAGGGCGTGCCTCGGCTTGACAGTCCGATGGCCGCTCTCCTCTGTCCGGATATGGTGTGGGAACCCTTATGCAAGCCGGTCCTCCAGGGGAAATCGGCTAGGCGATTGGCTTATTGGGGTGACCAGTCATTCATCGCTGGTACACAATCGCTGGCTGCGGCGTCTAACATCGCCCACCTGGCTAGATTTGTATCGGGATTATGACGGGCGGCACGGATCTGAACGAGGTAAAATGCAATCAGATCACCCAGGCGGCAGGAGCTGTCCTGCACCTTTCCCAGGTGCTGGCCATAGCCATGGGGAAAGTGCGCGCCCTGGCTACCCTGGGCCAGCGTCATCTTTGGCTGGAGCAGGCCCGTGTGCCGGAACGGAAGAGAGCCCCTCTTCTGACGGCCGCCCTCTACGATGCTGGTCTGTTCGGGAAGGCCCTGCGGTTGATGACCTCAACATGCAGAGAGATCCATCCTCCAACCCCATTTTCCGCCTCCCGTCCTTGCCGGTGGAGTCAGAAGGCTTCCGCGACGTCGAGCTGTCTCCGTCGCCCCTACCACTGCCTCCGCCGCCGCTGCTGGCCCTTCCAAGAAGGCCAGGAGAAGAGACGGCGCTTCTGCTACCGCCGGCCCATCCACGACCGAAGGAGACGGTAGGGAACGTCGTGACCAGCAGACAGTAACCTACCGTCCCTCCGGGGCTCCTCGGGGTGGCAAGACTCGAGCGGCGCGAGGTGGCAGACGCCGCTGAGAGTGACTTTTCCCCTCTGTGTCCCCTCTCTTTTACACCCTCCCCGGCCCCTCTATGATTTTGTGCCTTAAAACATTATAAATAAAGAAGTTCCCCGACATAAGGGGGACTATGTTTTGGCCGAACAAACTGTGTGTTTCTTCAACAATTCATATGGTGGGGTTGTGTAAATATGAATCTGCACTTTTACGTTGTGAGATGAGTCGTGTTGTGTTACGAGGTTAAGCAAGGTCTGCAACATACACTCAGTAATAGGTTCTATTAGCTTGATGCTCCACATGCAGGTAGAAACTGGTGTTATTCCATTGCTTGAACTAAGTATGTGTCTCACAATGCTGTGTTGTTTAGTTGCAGTAATACTCGTACACGCACGTTCCACGGCCTAGCCGCTACTCTCGGTCAGCGTTTTTTGCTATGTATGACATAGTCAACGGGTGTAGGATTCACACACATGCGACTTGTTTTTGTTGTAAATCCTGTTCACATTTTGTGGGTAGCGGGCATTGTATTAGCTTACGCTATACATTAGCATTCTACCGGAGGTTTTCAAAATGGCTATGGTTGTTTTCTGTGTGTAGGGAACGAAGGGTTTTTTGTGAGGGGGTGTCGAATAAACCCCTCCTTCCCACTTGATTGGTTTAGGGGATTTTTATTTCTTCTGCTGAGCCAGTCAGGGCCGAGCCGGTGAGACGTCTTGGCAGGGGGGGTTATCCTGCCAACTCCTATTACAGAGAGGAGTCAAAAAGGCAGCATTTCCCCCCGTCATAGCGGTGTTGCTATGGCGACGCCTTCCATGAGTTGCGGTGTCTTAAGGTGTCGAGTTAGAGCGTAGGGCTCACGGGTCTGCTGCGCTCGATTTATGTAAACCTGAGTCAGTTGGTCACGTGACTCACGGTTTGCATGTCTTTCTCATGACTACCACTCGTGTGGGAAGGTTTTCTGGGAGGGTCTAGTCTTTACTCTTTGATTAAAGAAGAGTGACTGGATGTAAAATCATGTGAAAACGGGTTTTTTACTCCCAGCTGTGCAGTTGGGTTCATACGGGTGATGCTTCTTCTTTATTATTATAAAGAGTTGGATGTGTCTAGATGGATTGGAAATGGGGGCCCCTGATGGAAACAAGACTAACGTCTTTCTCAGGTCTGCCTCCCCTTACCGATTGTGTGTTTTGAGCCGTACTATGTTGTACCTTTTCTGCAATCTGTTGGTTAAAGTTTTTGGGGATTCAATAAGATGGTCTAAATAGCTTATTATTGATGTGGATATGCCCAACGCACACATAGTGCTAACTCAGGATGTTCTGTTGGACATTAGGTAACTGACTGGCGCGCCTTGATTGCTTGGGGTTAAAACAGCGTTTTTATAAAGCAATCGGGATGGGGGTTTTTCCTCTTCCGACGCCCTGTGTGGTTGTCGACACGCCCTGTGTGTGCCAGCCTGTACGCGTCCGATCTCGTCGGATCTCGGCCGCCATACAGGTTGGTCTTGGTTAGTACTTGGTTGGGTGACCTCCTGGGAATACCAAGTACGGTGCTGGGGCTGGTTTTCCATTCTTACGCTCTTCTCTTACGCATGGCGAAGAAGGGCCTGTTGGGGTGGTCTTGACCTCCTCGGGGGACCCTGTGCTCCCCGTATCACCGGGCCCGGTCCGAGGTAATGTTTCGTTGACCTGTAGGCCCGGGATAACCCTGTTGGAAACTGGAACACGGGCTGCGGCAGCGCAGGTGTGTTTGGGTTTTTTTCCTGAGGGGTTATGGGACCAACCACCGCATGGGGTAACACCTGGGTGGTTGGTTCTCTGGTGTATTGCTGCGGTGTCAACTCCCAGGTTAACCGGTTTTGAGGGTGCCCCTGCACGTTCATGACGTCTGCCAATCGTGTCAGCCTTCTCTGCCTCGACCCCTCTGGGTGGGTTTTTTTTAGATGGAGCCTTGGTCATGCAACTACGCCAGCATACGCCCCTTCCGCCGGGGCGGCTGTGTTCAGCTGTCCTTTCTGGCGCCTGTCTCTTCCGCAGTCTCCGGGCTAGGGTTCACAGCCTGTTGCCTGGTTTTCCTCGGTGCGCTGCCTGCTTCCGTTGGTTAACCTTTTTTGTGTGCTTACGGCCATGCTGACTGACTGTTGCAGGGTCAGTGTGCCAGGCAGTGTACTATCGGGGAGGACGGGGCCCGCTCGGCTGAGGGGCCTTTGTCCGAATACGCTGGCGATGTGGGGGGCGGGGCACTGTGTGCCCACCTGGTGGGGTCTTGATGCTGGCATCATGGACTTCTCCGGGCCCCCGTTCCAGGGGGTCCAGTCCCTTTGGTGGGTCTGGGCCTTCCTTCGCGCTCTGCTGCTACGGCCTTGCCACGGGGTTGGGTTTGCCCTTGACCCCGTGATTCTGGGGGCAGTAAGGCCGTTCGTTCCCGGGTGGCATGCAGGTTGTGCGTGTGTGTAGTCGTGGGGTCAAGCCACGGTCTGCTCACCCTGTGCGTTGAGTTGCTTGAGTGCCTCTTCGCACGGTCGGGTCCGTCGCCCTCCCGGTAAACCTCTAATAGGGGGGGTGCCCTCCATTAGGGGGGGTCGGGGGGGCTCGGCCCTCCCTGTTCTGTTGGTTGTGGGGGGCCTTCAGCGGGGTGTATTTGTCGGCCAGTGGCTCCGCTTGGCCTCCCTTTGTGCATGAGTGATGCCAAGCGGAACCCCTTAATGATACAGAACGATAGGTTATGACTATAACCAAGTTCTGTTAATTAGGGGTGACGCTTGGCATCCGACGCCGCTGCAGCCCTTGACCTCACCTTGTGGTGAAAGCTTGGGTAGGAGGAGAGCAGGTGACCACACACCTGCTTATGAAGGTAAGCTGATGAGGGGTGTGGTCAGACTAATACTGGTATTAAAGGTACATTTGTGGAATTTATTCAGTGCGCATGCACGTACGCGAGGGAGTGCATGAGTGATGCCAAGCGTCACCCCTAATTAACAGAACTTGGTTATAGTCATAACCTATCGTTTTCATTCATTCATTCATTCATTCATTCATTCATTCAGGTATATATTTGGTATACCTTTCAGCCCTAACACAAAGCCAAAGTCATTATGGTCATCAGAGTCAGAATCAGAATCAGAATCAGAAAGGTCTTTATTGCCAAGTACTTTTCACATACAAGGAATTTGCTTTGGTCGTTTTTTAGTAAGTAAAATAAAATGAAATATGAACTAAGTTAAGTAGAATAGAATAGAATATAATTATGAAATACAATATAAACCAGGGCTGTACAACTGTAAATAAAGAGGTAGAATAAAATAAAATGGGATATAAACTAAATTAAATATAGCACAATAGAATATAGTACAATTATAAGTAAAAAATTGGCAGGATGTGGTCAAGTATATACACTAATTAGAATGAAATAACAATATAGTGTGGTGGGATAATTAGCAGGGCTGTGCAATTGGCAATATTTGCAAAGAGTATGAATTACAGTCATTTTATACAACGGCATGCAAATTTCTCGATTCTGATTGGCTGAAACAGTCATTTTACACGTCTTTATTGGCAACAATTCGAGTAGGGGGTATCTGCAGAGCCGCAGAGCCAGGCTGGACGGGTTGGAGGCGGTCTGGACAAGTATTAGTGGTCTGGACAAGTATTGCGGATGAGGGGGGGGGGGGGGGGGACTCTCTCGCTATGTGTTGGAGTGCGCAATGTGTATGCGCATGCGTGTGGACTGGAGCACATGAGAGTATAAAGAGTCAATTTTTTCCTAACTCTTTCTCACATCACAACAAGAAGAAGAAGAAGAACTCTTTCACAGTGTGGTGTGCGCGCACTGCGCCGGCAGAACAAGAAAATGGCCCTGTGTGTAACTGCAGCCGTCTCTGTGCTAACAGTCACGTTTTCAGTACGAGAAGACAAGACAACTTCTTTCTCTGGTCTACATCCCCTTAACAATTGTGTGTATTGAGCCGTACTGTATTGTACCCATTCTGCAATCTTGTTGAAATAAAGTTTTCATTCGTTCAAAAACTGTGTTCATTTTTTATTTTGCATACTAATGTTCTGTGTCTTGAGTCGTACTTGTATTGAAAAACTGATTTTATATGTCTGAGGAGAAGACCGGTACTCATCATCTTCGTCTCCACAAAAAGAAAAATGACATGTGAAGTATGTTGTGTGCCAGGTTCAAACAGTGCTGTATATGTACAGTTTATTCCTACTCCTATCCAAGCTCCGGGAGGGTCATCAAAGAGAAGTCGGGTCATCAAAGAGAAGTCGCCTATTTTTAGTCCTTGCCCCACAATGGTGGAATGAACTACCCACCCCAGTTAGGACAGCCGAATCCCGTCTAATCTTTCGCCGTCGACTAGTAAAGACTCACTACTTCAACCATTATCTAAATTAAAAAAATCTAACCCTAACTAACCTTACTGTCATGCACTTGTCCTAATAAACTAACCTACACTGTAGAACTCTATTATTACTAGATCTGGTATGTCATAAATGTCTAGATGTACACTTTATGAACATTGTTACTGAGACGAAAGTTAAGTTTACTCTATTATTACTAGATCTGGTATGTCTAGATGTAACATTACTGTCTATGTACACATAAATGTCTAGATGTACACTTTATGAACATTGTTACTGAGACGAAAGTTAAGTTTACTCTATTATTACTAGATCTGGTATGTCTAGATGTAACATTACTGTCTATGTACCTATGTAAACGAGACGAAAGTTAAGGTTGAAAATGGGGGAAGGTAAGTTGAAAATGGGGGATCTATGTAAACAATACGAAAGTGAAGTTGAAAATGGTGCGCAGTAGTGCAAATACTTGTCCAGACCACTAATACTTGTCCAGACCGCCTCCAACCCGTCCAGCCTGGCTCTGCGGCTCTGCAGATACCCCCTATCGGACAATTCCACGCTGCTGGCCCAGGACCCGCCCACAACCGAACCACATCACATCACTCCGCCGGATCACAAGAAGGTGGACAATAATCTTTACAAATGGATATGTTGATAGCGACTAAACGACTAAATATCAAGCGATTCTGTCACAGCAAATGTCTTAGTCGTTTAAACAATGTTGGATGATGTAATTGATGGGTCTTGAATCATTCTGTAACAAAAGAAAAATCGCGGATTGATTGATTGATTAATTTTTATTTTTTTTTTTCAATTTCTGTTTCCTTTCGACTGTCAGCGCTCGCTCTAGTCTCCACCCACCGCCACACCACCCCCCCCCCCCCCCCCCCCCCCCACACACGCACACACACACGCACACACACACACACACACGCACACACACACACACACACACACACACTCTGCCTGCAACGCGGGGGATAGTCAGAGAGCTGGGTGCTGCGCTGTTCTAAGTGAGCATGGCCTATTGAGTTGATTGATTGATTGATTGCTAATTTTATTACTGTGCGCTTGGTTTCCAACTGGTTAAGTTTAGGCCCTCTACAGTAGGTTTAAAAAAAAAAATAAAAGAATAGGGCGAAGAAAACGTTTTTTTCCTATAGGGCAAAGAAAACTTTTTAATTTGTTTTACCTACTTTATATAGAAGCATCTAAGAATGAAGTTCTATGGAAAGTAGGTCTGCATTCCCTTAACAATTGTGTGTATTGAGCCGTACTGTATTGTACCCATTCTGCATCTGGTAATAAAATGTTCAATCAATCATTCCAATAATACACAGTTGGATGTGTTAGTTGGTTGGATGCACTTCAAGCTGCTTCCACATGAGGCAACTTCTCTCAATCATTCCAATAATACACAGTTGGATGTGTTAGTTTGGTTGGATGCACTTCAAGCTGCTTCCACATGGAGGCAACTTGTCTTTTTTGTAGTTGTGGGAACTACTTTTTCTGGCGGATGGTTTTTTCAATAAATCTTCGATTAATGTGTGTTTATTGTATAGAAATAAGGTTGGATGAATCTGGCAGTTGTATAAAAGCTTTACACCACTTGCAGTCGTGATTTGTGAACAATAAACCATGCCTAGGGGGGTCTAACGACCACCCCTAGGCATGGTTTATTGTTCACAAACCACTCCTGGGCCCTGTTTCTTGTACGTGGTTCAACTAAGTCGATCAAGATGTCATTATCCAGCTTCAGTTAACCCGATGTTTGAAGCCGGGATTTTCCTGTTCCACGAAGGTGGATTCAGTCTCGTTAACTCAAGCCAGACTTGCGACTCAGGCTAAATGCGCGCGGCCGCTTTAGGTGAAAAGCCAGCACGTATCGATGGCAGAGATCCTGATTCTCTAACGGCATTGATTGATTAATTGATTTAAGACTTTATTGACAGATTGCAATACGGCTCAATCGCCTCGCCGACAAGTTAAATGCGTTATCTATAGGCTAATTTTAAGTCCCTCATTACCTCAATCAATCAGATTATATTTCTTTAAACTTGCCTGCTGGATTGAATAATCAAATGAGATCTTGCTAGCGAAAATAATTAGTTAACTGTTATACAGAATTACGATATGGCTCTCTTACCCATTGATTGATGTATAGTCAATCTTTAACTTATCTCCAATGTGGTCTAACGGGTTGTTCTTTTGACTTTCACACAGACGACCGGGGTTCGAGACCCTAGTCGTCTCCTTCTTTTTGCAATATAGGAATAATTCAATTTGGTGCACGTTGAGAGCTATATAAAGAATGACATCCTCAATGCATGTAGATTTATAATATTTTAACTTAAAACCAGGCTACTTTGGCGTATAATCATTAATATTATATTCAAAAAAATCATATTGGAAACACCGGGTTTTGAACCCCGGTCGCTGGGTTGGCAGGCTTGAGCACTAGCGCTGCACCACTGTGCCAGATGGGATAAATTCATTGTTTATACATTAATGAACGAGAGACCCGTGTTTAGAATATCCTTTGTTTTGAATGAAGTTTATCTCTTTATCCTCATTCATTAATGTGACGTCAACGGCTCATTCAATTTCTCAAATCCGTCAAACAGCGCATCTCATCAGACATCTTAATCCCAGTTACAATTAAAATAACCACATAATGTGTACATCGCACGAGCGAGCGCCACCGTCGCCACGGTATATATAACGTGCATTATTTAGGACAAAGTGAATTTAGTATCAGCATTTTGGGTCTATTTTACATTTCAAAAGCCCCCTCTGGAAGAATGGAGCACAAAAACGTAATTCAGAATGGTATAATGCAGATCGTAGACTGTGGGAATAGTTTCAGGAAACGGGCTGTCACTTCTTTGCGGGGGCGTGGCGATGGTTCAAGCTAACTTGAACTTAAACTCTGCTTTCGACCAGGCTCAAACTTTTGGATCTGTTGTCATGGTGATTTGGAAAATCCACGTACAGGGAACCGGAAAGTCCGGCTAACTCAGTTATCCAGTTAAAGTTATCCGGCTAACTCAGTTATCCAGGTACAAGAAACAGGGCCCTGCGCGTGATGTAATGCTTAAATATATGTCTTGTCACGATCAGTGGGGACATGTTGAGACCACTTCATACTAAAATGACAGTAAGATATAATGAGGGCTTTGTTATAATTAATCCTTTTCTTGTAGGCTATAACATCTAATGGATTGAACTCTGCATGAGACATATGAAGTGAAGTTGCAAGGTAATGAAATCTCTCTCTCTCTCTCTCTCTCTCTCTCTCTCTCTCTCTCTCTCTCTCTCTATATATATATATATATATATATATATATATATATATATATATATATATATATATATATATATATATATATATATATATATATATATAAGTAAAGGAATTGTCTACTTCTTGCATCGCTGGCATTTTGTGAACATGTCCCTCTTTGTCCCCCCTCCATAATGTTTTATTATTATACTGATTATCATCGGTCTACTGTCATACAGAATTACAGTGCCATAGAAAATGAATTGGAGAAGGTGACTGTGACCACACCTGCCCGGTTGATATTCTAGTAATGAGCAAGTATGTAAAAATGTACCTACATTTTTGTTTGTAAAATGTGATCTACATTTTTAAGGTGAAAATCCTGTTTTCATTGGTAAATGGACTGCATTTATATAGCAGCTTTTATCTAAAGCACACAACTTATGCCTCACAGTCACCCAGGTTTGAATAGATTATTGATTATTATAATTATAGATGGGTAGATTGATTCAAGTTGCATGGAAATTTGAGGAAATAAAACCAAATACTACAATGATGAAAACTCTGCATGCCGTACCTTTTGTATATTGATAATTATTGGTGTTACTGTGATCATGGCCTAGAGCTCATATAGTTTAATAACGTTTTTATTTTTATTTTTTTTACATTTTATTTGACTGGTGATGAGGGTACATTTTATTTTATCACTGCATGTATAAAGACACTATGGTAGTACGTCTATAGATATAGTATTAATATGTGCAGTGATGCAGGTATAAAGACACTATGGTATAGTAAGTCTATATATAGTATTAATATGTACAGTGATACACAGGTATAAAGACACTATGGTATAGTAAGTCTATAGATATAGTATTAATATGTACAGTGATGCAGGTATAAAGACACTATGGTAGTAAGTCGTACTAGCCAGCAGCTTAACTGGTATAGGTAAAAATAGTAGGTAACGGATATGTACAGATATAGATATATATAGATATAGTATCTACAGATTTGTAAAAAGGATTATATGCAGGTATGTACAGACAGATGTGGATAGATATATATATATATATATGGTAAGAATAAATATATATATACAGTATATACTACAGCATTATTGTACATGCTATCATACGCTATTTCCCTTTTAGGAGTGACAGAGCAGTAAAGCCAGATTGCCAAAAATAAATTAATAAATCAGATGTAAACGACAACCACTGCACTAAAAAACAGTCAAACCCCCCAGTAGTCGTGTTTACCAGGGATCTGAAGAAACATCACAGTGGGGGAGACAGTGGCTCAGGAGGTAAAGCGGTCGTCTGGTAGTTGGAAGGTTCCTGGTTCGATTCCCGCTCCTCCCGGGCAGTGGGTCGAAGTGTCCTTGAGCAAAAGACACTCAACCCCTAACTGCTCCTGATGAGCAGGTCGGCACCTCGGATGGTCGCCTCCGCCGTTGGTGTGTATGTTTGATTGATTGACAGATTTATTTACAGATTGTAGAATGGGTACAATACAGTACAGCTCAATACACACAATTGTTAAGAGGATGCAGACCAGAAAAAGACTTTCGTCTTGTTTACATCAGGGTCCTCCATTTTCAATTCATCCAGACATTTATGACATGCAAATATACAGTACGGTGTAAGAAAAAGAGACAATAAAAAAATATACGTCAGAAGGGGAAGAAACTGTACATTGGAGGGGGTTGGATTTGGACATTTACCGGGGCCAGTTTCTAATTGCAGTCTCTCGTAGGTGCTCTTTGAGAGTGGTTTTGAAGGTGGGTAGTGATAGTGATTCACATTCCTTCACAGGGCGAGGGCGTTCCACATTATTGTGGCATAATTGCGAAACGTGTTTAGTCCCTTGTTTGAGCCGAATCTGGGTTGAACATGATTTGTGGAACTCCCTCTGGTGTTGTGGTCGTGGTATTCACTGACCTTTGGGAATCTTGTATCTTGTAGACCAGGCCCATTGCAAGTTGCTGTACTCTGCCATCTACTCTAAGCCATCCTAGGTTGTCAAGGAGTAAGGAGTAAGGTCAAGCAGTAGTCTGACCAGTTTGTTTTGTGATGTTTGTAGCCTTGTTTTTAGGGCCTTTGAGGTGCTTTAGTACCATGAGGTGCAAGCATAGTCGTAGTACCCTCCTGTTAAGAGTTGACTTTTTTTTTATTAGATTGGTTGCCATTTTGTCACAGGAAAGATTTGCCTCTAGGATCATGGAACCCACAACCCAAGTAGGTAATTTCATCTTTCCTGTGAATCGGTAAAACGCGAGGAACAAATTGTAAAGCGCTTTGGATAAAAACTGTTATATAAATGCAGCCGTTTACCATTTTATTTACCAGTTATAATATCAGCCGACGCGGGTTGTCCCCAAGTCCTCACGTCCCTCCGTCTGGTCTGCATCCCCTTAACAATTGTGTGTATTGAGCCGTACTGTATTGTAAATGTCCTAACCCAATAATACACAAGACCCTCTTCTTGGGACCAAGTAAGGTTTCGTCGATAATCCAATGTACAGTTACCCCCCCCCCCCACCCCGCCTACCCAACCTCCTCCAATGTACAGTTTCTTCGTCAAATGTATACTCTCTTTTCTAGACTATTTTTGTATCACAAACAATACTGTATTTGTAAATCTTGTAAATCTGACATGTCATAAATGTATAGATGTAGCAGTATTGTCTATCTGTATGTCATGTATATGTTATGATGAATTGAAAATTGGGGACCCTGATGTAAACAAGTCGAAAGTCTTTCTCTGGTCTGCATCCCCTTAACAATTGTGTGTATTGAGCTGTACTGTATTGTACCCATTCTGCAATCTGTTAAATAAGATTTTCATTCATCCACACGTCCCTAGGGGGCGATGTTGCACCACTGATCACCCTCGCAGATGAGCCTCTCAGGTCCGCGTTAACAGGAGACGGCAGCGAGGCTTCAGAGATGGCAGCTCTCCACAGGTGCCCTGGCTCTGGCTGGCGTGTGTTCGGGATGATGGATGCTTTACATTAGCGTGTGGCGACAGCAGCTTATGTTTGTGCCCCACTAAATGTCAGCAAGTATCATATTCAAAGAGCTGGCAGGGGAAGCGCATTTATATGACTACATTTTTACAGCTGTCACACGCTGCGCCACCGCGCTGACCTTCTCCCCTGCTGGCCTGCTACCAAAACTCACTTTTCTATATTTAATATGAAGGATGGACTGGACACTGTAACACCGGTAACATGGCAACAACACTTCCTGCCATCGTGTGGCATCACCAAGACCAAAGCCGTGGCACTGACCAAGACCACGTCCTGTTGTTGCCACGTTACGTGCGGTCGGTGTAACGGTATAGCTGTGACCTCACCACCAGCTCATCAATTTATATTATATCAGAAAGATATTCCTTTATTGATCCCCTTGGGGAAATTCGGGCGTCATAGCAGCACGGCGGAGGGGGTGGGGAGGTACAGGTATGGGCAGGGTAAGAGTAGAAATACATAAATATAGGCAATAAAATGAGATCTAAATAAACAAGTGTAAACAATATATTTAACTCATGTAAAAATATGAGAAAAATAAAACGTATACACGAGGTGCAGGTGAGAGGGTCTGTACTCTAACTGACACGATATACGTTAATACGTTGTAGTCCGTGCAGGTTTTGGTGGTTAAGAGTCAGACACACTTCGTGGTCAGACATTCAATTTCTGGAGTTCTGAAGCCAATAGTTCTCCAGCTGCTGGAAGCAGTCCAGGCCCACGACTGTACTGCTGTATAGCCGTCAAGGGGGCGACAGTGGATCAGGAGGTAAAGCAGTCGTCTGGTAATCTGGAGGTTCCCGGGTTCGATTCCCACTCCTCCCCGGCGAAGACTCCTTGAGCAAGACACCCAGGGGCGTAGCTGGGGGGGGGGGGGGGGTAGCTTAGGATGATTCCAAGGGCCCAGCACTGGGGGGGGGGCCCACATTTTTTTTTTCTTTTTACTAGACATCACTCACGTGTATTATTGATGCTCTCATTGATACTATGTTTGTTTCTGAAGTGTGTGTGTGTGTGTGTGTGTGTGTGTGTGTGTGTGAGATATATAGAGAGAGAGGGGGGGCTTTGGTAGACTATTGCATTGGTCCATTCATTGAAGATGAACGCAATGCGACATCCTTTACTAGGCTCACCCACCAACAGTGCAGGTGCTGAACTGCTGATCCGAATGTATAGGTAAAAACCATATTATGCGTTTTCATCCATAAAAAAATTGCCAAAGAAAATTCCGCTTGCGCGCTTACGCTCGCTCGCATTCACTGGGGGCCTACAAATAAATTCTTTCATGGGGCCCAGAATCTGGAGCTACACCCCTGAAGACACCTATATAACCCCTAACTGCTCCCGATGTGCAGGTCTGCCGTCGGTGTGTGAATGTGTGAGTGAATGGGTCAAATGTGAGGAACAACTTATAATTAAATTTAATTAAATGTTATTGTCGTTGTATAATGAGCGAGGCACATATACAACAAAATTGTCTGTGTCAGACAGTACAGGACAATCAATAAAAAAAACTATAAATCATCATCATCACAGTCATCCTCATAAGACACTTAAAATACCTAGATGAAAATGTAACATATACAAAATATAGTTTAGTTTAGTTTACTCCGTTTATTTGATCAGGGGCAGTGCATATCAATCAACAGTTTATACATTTATAAATGAATACAAATAGAAAATAACTGTAAATATGCCAACATTAGCAGGGTTGCTAATTGTTTTCAGTTGTAGTCCCTGGGCTAGATGTTTAAGCCAGAAAAGAAACAGAAAAAAATAGAAGGATATTAAAGCTAATATAAAAACAGTTTAAAACATATTCTGTACATTCACTCTCCAAGGAGACAGTAGACAGTAAAGTGCAGCATTCAGGTAAAGTGACGGTGCATAATAGTGCATGTGATGGGTAAAGTGGTCATATAAATGCACCATTTACCATTTTATGTACCATTACTCACAGGCCTGTTGTGGGGGTTGGGAAGGAATAGTTCAGTAAAAAGCAGCCATTTGGGGCCATTGTCTTTGTCAGGATAATTGGCTATTGACAGGGAAAGGTATGTCCAGAGCCATTTTGTGCCCTGTTCTGTTCTCACAGCCTGCAGATTTCACCTTGATGCTCATGCCACACACACTTTCCGTTTGATCTCTCCGGATACGGTCACCTTCCTTCACCTATTCCTGAATCGATTCACCACCTGACGAAAATATGATTGATTGATCACACAGGAGATACCGCTGCAGACAGGCGTGAGACTGTTTTAATGAACCAAGTCTCCCTTCTTTGTCCCAGGCAGCCCCCCTCCCCACACACCACCACCACCACCCCCACATGGTTGGGTATAGATAAGGCCAGAATCAATAATGTCTGTGATTGCTGAGGTGGAAGTGAGGATAATTGAAGGTAATTGTCTGACAGTCACAAGCATGGAGGTGAGGTCACTAGAAGAAGAAAAGGAAGGGAAGATGGAATGGGGGGGTCGGGGGGGGGGTCGTAGTTTGGAGCATATGGGCTGTGGGAACATAGGGTTGTGGGAACATAGGGCAGTAGGAACAAAGGGCTGTGGGAACATAGGGCTGTGGGAACATAGGGCCGTGGGAACATAGGGCTGTGGGAACATAGGGCTGTGGGAACATAGGGCCGTAGGAACATAGGGCTGTAGGAACATAGGGCTGTGGGAACATAGGGCTGTGGGAACATAGGGCTGTGGGAACATAGGGCTGTGGGAACATAGGGCTGTAGGAACATAGGGCCATAGGAACATAGGGCTGTGGGAACATAGGGCTGTGGGAACATAGGGCTCATGGAACATAGGGCTGTGGGAACATAGGGCTGTGGGAACAGGGATGTAGGAACATAGGGATGTGGGAACATAGGGCTCATGGAACATAGGGCTGTGGGAACATAGGGCTGTGGGAATATAGGGCTGTGGGAACATAGGGTTGTGGGAACATAGGGCTGTGGGAACATAGGGCTGTAGGAACATAGGGCCGTAGAAACATAGGGCTGTAGGAACATAGGGCCGTAGGAACATAGGGATGTGGGAACATAGGGCTGTGGGAACATAGGGCTGTAGAAGCATAGGGCTGTGGGAACATAGGGCTGTGGGAACATAGGGCTGTGGAAACATAGGGCTGTGGGAACATAGGGCTGTGGGAACATATAGGGATGTAGGAACATAGGGCTGTGGGAACATAGGGCTCATGGAACATAGGGCTGTAGGAACATAGGGCTGTGGGAACATAGGGCTGTGGGAACAGGGATGTAGGAACATAGAAATGTGGGAACATAGGGCTCATGGAACATAGGGCTGTGGGAACATAGGGCTGTAGGAACATAGGGCTGTGGGAACATAGGGCTGTGGGAACATAGGGCTGTGGGAACATAGGGTTGTGGGAACATAGGGCAGTAGGAACATAGGGCTGTGGGAACATAGGGCTGTGGGAACATAGGGCTGTGGGAACATAGGGCTGTAGGAACATAGAGCCATAGGAACATAGGGCTGTGGGAACATAGGGCTGTGGGAACATAGGGCTGTAGGAACATAGGGCTGTGGGAAGTGGAACATAGGGCTGTGGGAACATAGGGCTGTAGGAACATAGGGCTGTGGCAACATAGGGCTGTGGGAACATAGGGCTGTGGGAACATAGGGCTGTAGGAATATAGGGCTGTTTTTGTAATCACGGCGAGAGCCTTCCTCACCCCTCCTCCTTCCTCACCATCACCATCACGGCGGAAGCCTTCCTCACCCCTCGTCCTCTCACACCCTTATATGGGCAGCGTCCGATCCCCGGGTTCCCACGCTGCCAGCACACTAATTGACACGGCTGAGAGGAATCCCCTCATCAGCGAGATGGTACTTCAGGCCACGGATCCTGTTCTACCCTCGTCGGAGTGTTAATCTTACTTTCTAGGTACGACGACTAGCTCTAGCCTTGCTACTCAGAACCTTGTTGAATTGCCTTGTCGCTAATCCTGTTCTCTCTGTGCCCCAGGACCACCACCCCGGTACTCCGCTCACCTGGACGCGGAGCGAGACAGACAATGTGAGCGTTTTGATGCATACGTCACTGCCCAGCTAGACGCCCCACCTGTTGTATCCCCACCTGTTGTATCCCCCCACAGGGAGCCCCATGTCCCTGCACCAGAACGTTATGACGGAGACGTCTCTAAGTGTCGTGCCTTTATTTTCCAATGTTCATTAGTATTCGGGAAACAGCCACAAACCTTCCAAAGCGATAAATCTAGAGTCTCTTACCTGTCGGGTTTGCTCACGGGTCCCTCGCTAGAATGGGCAACCGCCCTCCACTTCAGTCGGTCCCCCCTCTGCGATTCATACTCTGCATATATCGACGACATGCGCAAAGTCTTCGACCATCCTCCTGGGGGCTCGGATAGTACTGCCGGCTTGTTCACAATCCGCCAAGGTAATCGCAGCGTGAGCGAATATGCAATTGAATTTCGTATCCTAGCAGCAGGTTCCGGGTGGAATGATACGCCGTTACGAGGGGCTTTTCGCCAAGGCCTCAGCAACGTCCTAAAGGATGAATTGGCGTCTAAGGAGAAGCCGTCTTCCCTAGACGAGCTAATTAATTTAGCCAGAGAACTGGACACGAACGCCGCCGTGAAAAAGCAAGCGGTGCTCGTCCTCCATTGTCCAGGTCACCTCGCTCTCCCCCCTCCGGGCGCGCTGTCCGCGCCGAGCACATCTCTCTGAACCAATGGAGCTCGACCGCTCTCACCTCTCCCCCAGCGAACGCCGTCACAGACTCCAGATGGGGGCATGCCTGTATTGCGGTCAACTTGGCCACTCCCTCGCTGCATGTCCGATTCGCCCAAACGCTCCGGCTCGACAGTAATGCTGGGGGCATGCTCTAGCCAAAACTATGCTTCCAGCTCCGGGTCCAAACATGCAATTCAGTGCCACGCTGTGTCACAACGGCCAATCACTCCCGCTGTCCACGCTGGTCGATTCAGGCGCCGACGAAAATCTCATCGACGCTGAGGTAGTGTCTCACTTCCGTATTGCTACTGACATTTTGCCTATTCCTTGCGATGCTCACGGCCTAAACGGGAGGCTTCTCTGGCAAATAACTCATCAAACCAGACCCCTCCGCCTCCTGCTCTCAGGGAATCATAGCGAGGTTATCCGCTTTCACGTCACTAATTCCCCCCATAATCCCAATGTTCTCGGCATGCCTTGGTTAAAGCTGCACAACCCCGTGATAAACTGGCCAACAGGCTTGGTCACGAGCTGGAGCGCTCACTGCCACGCCTCTTGTCTACAGTCAGCTCGGCCGCCACTGGAGGCCGCTGGTTCTCACGTTCCCAACAAACCCATTGACCTTTCTGCTATTCCTCATATTTATCATGATTTAGAGGCTGTTTTTAGTAAACAGCATGCTCTCTCCTTGCCACCCCATCGCCTGTACGACTGTGCTATTGACCTTCTCCCGGGGGCCCGGCTCCCCGCTAGTCGTCTGTTCAATCTCTCCCGCCCGGAGAGGGAGTCCATGGAGAAATACGTCCACGAGTCCCTGGCCTCAGGCATTATTACCCCCTCCTCCTCTCCTGTCGGCACGGGTTTCTTTTTCGTTTCCAAAAAAGATGGCTCCCTTTGCCCCTGTATTAACTACCGGGGTCTCAACAACATCACGGTCAAGAACAAGTACCCCCTGCCATTAATTAACTCTGCTTTTGAGCCCCTGCAAGGTGCCACCATTTTCACGAAGCTGGACCTCAGGAACGCCTATCACCTCGTCCGTGTCCGGGAGGGGGACGAATGGAAGACAGCCTTTAAGACCCCGCTCGGTCACTTCGAGTACAAGGTAATGCCCTTTGGGCTGACCAACGCCCCTGCTGTCTTACAGGCCCTTGTCAATGGCGTTCTCCGTGATGTCCTTAACCGCTCTGTTTTTGTTTATTTGGATGACATTCAGATTTCCCCCCGCTCTATGGAAGAGCACATCCAGCATGTCCGCCGTGTCCTCCAAGGCCTGCTGGAGAACAAGTTGTTCGTCAAGGTGGAGAAGTGTGAGTTCCACGTCTCCTCCATCGGGTTCCTCGGCTACATAATAGAGGGCGGCCGGATCCGGGCGGATCCCGAGAAGATCAAGGCAGTGTCCGACTGGCCCCGGCCCACCAGCGTCAAGCAGCTCCAACGCTTCCTGGGGTTTGCTAACTTCTATCGACGTTTCATCAGGGACTACAGCTGGGTCGCTGCACCCCTTACCCAACTCACTTCGCCTTCCGTGCCCTTCGTCTGGTCCGATAAAGTGGACTCCGCCTTCACCGAGCTGCGTAGGCACTTCACCTCCGTGCCCATCCTCGTCCAACCGGACACGTCCCGCCAGTTCGTGGTGGAGGTGGACGCCTCGAGTACCGGAGTGGGGGTGGTCCTCTCCCAACGCTCCGCTCTCAACCAGAAACTACACCCCTGCGCCTTCTTCTCTCGCCGCCTGACCCCGGCGGAAGTCAACTATGATATCGGAAACCTGGAGCTCCTGGCAGTCAAGCTGGCCCTGGAGGAATGGAGGCACTGGCTGGAGGGCTCAGAGATCCTCTTCCTGGTCTGGACGGACCATAAGAACCTCGCCTACGTCCACACGGTCAAGCGCCTGAACTCCCGCCAGGCCCGCTGGGCGTTGTTCTTTGGCCGGTTCAATTTCACCCTGACCTACAGGCCAGGCTCCAAGAACATTAAGCCGGACGCCCTCTCCCGGCAGTTTGTCCCCGAAGGGGGTTCCTCACACCCGACACCATCCTCTCCTGCTTGGTGGCCTCCGCCACCTGGGAGATCCAGTCCGTCGTCCGGGAGGCTCAGCGCGTCCAGCCTGATCCAGGTAACGGCCCACCTAACCGGCTTTTTGTCCCCGACCTTGTCCGCTCCCAGGTGCTCCAGTGGATCCACGCCTCCCGGTTCGCCTGTCATCCAGGGATCGACCGTACCCTGTCCATGCTAAAGCGGCACTTCTGGTGGGTCTCCATGAGGGAAGACACCCGCGCCTTCGTCCTTGCCTGCACCGTCTGTGCTCGTGGGAAGGCTTCCCACCGACCACCTGTCGGGCTCCTCCGTCCGCTGCCTGTTCCTGGCCGGCCCTGGTCACACGTCGCCCTGGACTTCGTCACCGGTCTGCCCCCCTCACACGGTAACACTGTCATTCTCACCATTGTTGACCGATTTTCGAAGGCCGTACACTTTGTTGCTCTCCCCAAACTTCCCTCTGCTTCAGAGACCGTGGACCTGATGGGATCCCGGTGGACATCGTCTCCGACAGGGGCCCCCAATTCATCTCCCAAGTCTGGAAGGCCTTCTGCCGGGCCCTGGGGGCCACGGTCAGCCTCTCCTCTGGATACCACCCACAGACCAACGGTCAGTCGGAGCGGGCCAACCAGGACCTGGGGTCCGCCCTCCGCTGCGTGACGACCCGGGACCCCTCTGGCTGGAGCGCTTTCCTGCCGTGGATCAAGTACGCCCACAACTCCTTGTCCTCCGCGGCCACAGGTCAGTCCCCCTTTGAATCATCTCTGGGCTACCAACCCCCACTGTTCCCTGCACAGGAGGAGGAGAACTCTGTTCCCTCGGTGCAGGAGCACCTTCACCGCTGCAGAAGAGTATGGGAGGACACCAGGGCAGCGCTGCTCCGCTCCACTGACCAAAACCGCCGCTTCGCTGACCACCACCGGACCCCGGCCCCCGACTATCAACCAGGTCAGATGGTTTGGCTCTCATCCCGGGACCTACCACTCAAGTTTCCTGTAAACTCACCCCCCATTTTGTTGGTCCCTATAAAATTCTATCCGTCATTAACCCCTCAGTCGTCAGACTCCAGCTTCTCTCCAACATGCGCATTCACCCCTCATTTCATGATTCCCAGCTGAAGCCGGTGGTCTCCAGTCCCTGTCTCCCCCAGCTCCGGAGCCTCCCCCTCCGCTGGTCATCGACGACCACCCGGCCTACATCGTCCGGCAGCTGCTGGACGTGCGTCGCCGCGGCTTCCAATACCTAGGTGACTGGGAGGGCTACGGCCCAGAGGAGCGCAGCTGGGTCTCCCGCGGGATGATTCTGGACCCTGGCCTTGTTTCGTTTCGTTTAGTTTCTTTATTAGTTGTCATACAGAAGTACAGAATACTTTTATACAAAATGCTTCTTTCTGTTTCGCTCCAGAGACTGTGCTAGGCAAAGATAGATAATAAAATAAGTATAGCAAGTATAAAATAGAAGTCAAGTACGTAGACAAAAATGTTCAGTATATACATATATACATACAATGCTCTATGTAGAGTAGAAGTAACTGAGTTACCATACATACAATATACTATACAGTGCAAAGCAGAAGTGGGATGAGGTACAATTTAGGTACAATATAATTTACAGTAAGGTATAATGAGGTATGGGTTGTAGTGCAAATTCTTTACAGATAAATATAAAGTGTGCTTAGGTGTACTAAAGTGGTTAAAGTGGGTGCTGCAGTGAGTTGTATGTTTAAAGTGAGTGTGTGCATGTGGATGTGTGTGCTGTGAGTGCATTTGATGGTTGTTACATAGTGTTATTGTTCGTTGAGCATCCTGATGGCCTGGGGATAGAAGCTTCTTCTGAGTCTCTCTGTGCTTGCCATGAGACTCCGGTATCGCTTGCCTGACCACAGCAGTTCAAAGAGGCAGTTGTTTGGGTGGCTCGAGTCTTTGGTAATTCTCTTAGCCTTGCCCATGCACCGCTTGTTGTAAATGCCCTGGAGAGTGGGAAGCCCCCCTCCAATTGTGCGTTCGGCTGAGCGGGCCACTCTCTGTAGTCTGCTACGGTCTTGTGCGGTGCTATTCCCAAACCAGGAGGTGATATTGCCAGTCAGGATGCTCTCTATTGTGCATGAGTAGAAGTTCTTAAGGATCTTCTGACTGACTTGGAACTTCCTTAGGCGTCTGAGGAAGTAGAGGCGTTGCCGTGCCTTCTTCACAACACTGTCAATGTGTGAGGTCCATGTCAAGTCTGGAGGGTCGCCAGGAGGCGCCCGTAGAGGGGGGGGGTCCTGTTGTAATCACGGCGAGAGCCTTCCTCACCCCTCCTCCTTCCTCACCATCCCCATCACGGCGGAAGCCTTCCTCACCCCTCGTCCTTTCACACCCTTATATGGGCAGCGTCTGATCCCCGGGTTCCCACGCTGCCAGCGCACTAATTGACACGGCTGAGAGGAATCCCCTCATCAGCGAGATGGTACTTCAGGCCACGGATCCTGTTCTACCCTCGTCGGAGTGTTAACCTTACTTTCTAGGTATGACGACTAGCTCTAGCCTTGCTACTCAGAACCTTGTTGAATTGCCTTGTCGCTAATCCTGTTCTCTCTGTGCCCCAGGACCACCGCCCCGGTACTCCGCTCACCTGGACGCCCCGTGCGGCACATGGAACACACCATCCTCATTCCAAGAAACATTCTTGTACCTGTCTGTTGCACATTCCTGTCTGTGAACTGTCTGCTTGGGGAATCACAATTAAAACCCACCTAAACCGCTCCATTCTCTCTCCTCCTGTGTTCTGCAATTGGGCTCCGCCAAACTCCTATCCTAACAGCTGTAGGAACATAGGGCTGTGGGAACATAGGGCTGTAGGAACATAGGGCTGTAGGAACATAGGGCTGTAGGAACATAGGGCTGTAGGAACATAGGGCTCAAGGAACATAGGGCTGTGGGAACATAGGGCTGTAGGAACATAGGGCTGTAGGAACATAGGGTTGTAGGAACATAGGGCTGTAGGAACATAGGGCTGTGGGAACATAGGGCTGTGGGAACATAGGGCTGTTTGATTGATTGATTGAACATTTTATTAAAAGATTGCAGAATGGGTACAATACAGTACAGCTCAATACACACAATTGTTAAGGGGATGCAGACCAGAGAAGGAAGCCTTTCGTCTTGTTTACATCAGGGTCCCCCATTTTCATTCAACATATATGACATACATGACATACAGATAGACAGTACTGCTACATCTAGGAACATCATAGGAACATAGGGCTGTGGGAACATAGGGCTGTAGGAACATGGGCTGTGGGAACATAGGGCTGTAGGAACATAGGGCTATGGGAACATAGGGCTGTGGGAACATAGGGCTGTGGGAACATAGGGCTGTAGGAACATAGACATGCTATTAGGCCTGTCCCCGACTAAGGATTTGTATAGTTGACTTTGATTGGCCAAAATTCTCCGATAGTCGACACCAATGCAAAAATAGAAATATTTAAAATTATAATATTTTTATTTAATTTTTTTATTCCATTTGGGCTGTGGGGGGTGCTTAATGTCTGAAGGAGTCGACTGAAGGCTTCTTGTCCTCTGCGAAAGCATGCAATTAATCAAATCCTCTTTCAGTGCCTCTGTGCCAGTTTTCTTAGGCAGTTAGCCTCGCTGGTATGCACACCATTAGCGTTAGCCACACTTTTAGGCCTCTTTGCTTTTGGAAAGAATGATAAGATTATGTATTATAGTATTATGTATTATACTTCCCCCCCCCCCCCCATTTCCCCCCCCATTCGACTAAGGGGTTGGCAGTCGACTACGGCTCCTTTCGATTGATTAGTCAACTATTCGACTAGTCGAGGTCAGCCCTACATGCAGTGTTCATTTTGGCTTCTATTTTCATTTTAGTTTTAGTCTTAAGTGGTCTGCACACGGCGGGCGACAGACGTCGCCTGGCGATGTGATCGCCTGTCGCTCAATGACAATCGCTTAGCCCCCCACACCAGAGGCGACCGTTCTCAGGTATAATAAACTATGTGTCGCTCTGTTTAGCTGGGGGTGTTTCCCCCCGGGAGATATAGGAGGGCGGACCGCCGGGACCGGAGTCCCGGACGTTACGTTAGGTTGTTGTGAAGCGTGTTAGCGGGTAGCTGTGTTGTGCAGTACGAGAGAGTATTAACCTGTAAAACCCATATTGAGCTGGAATTAAACCACCATATACGAATACAACCTCTCCTCATTCTTCCTGACATACTGCATGCCTGATCGCTACGATACGTTCATTACCAACGATTGGACAAGTATTGTTATGCAGCTGCTGAGAGAGTGTTTTTTTCACGGAAGACGCAAACTGTTTTGTTCTCAACCATAATTTTCTTTGGACAATAAACCTTACAAACTACATCAGCTGCAGCCTGGACATTAAACTCTGTCAACATCCACAACTTCTTTTGTTACCCGAGTATAAAAACACTAGTAGGTGCATCGTGGCGCATTGTTCATTTATTAGTTAATGACAAGCGGCCACTACAGCTTCTCAAACTAACGTTATTTATTTAAATTGTTCCCGTTAATAATAATGAACATAACAAGTAGCATGGTAATAATAGGTAGGTTATTGATCAATGAATGTATTGAATGATACATTAATGGTGTACAAATGATACACCAGTAGAACTTCTGTAGAAGTCATGTTATTTCCTCATTGTCCTGCTGTGTCGCCTCAAAAAATAGGATCGAGGCGATATTTAGCGAGGCGACAGAAATAGCTGCGCGACCATCGCTTCAGAATCTCCTGCCGTGTGGGTTCTCTCATTCATAACAATGAAGGCGATACAATTCTGTCTGTCGGCTCGCAAAAAAAAACGGTCGCCTGGCTAAAATCGCTCGCCGTGTGGGGACCCCTTTAGTCATGTGTCAAGTGCTCCTTTTTCGTTTTCATCATATTTAGTCATCTTCATTTATTTTTTGTTTAGTCAGTTTTAGTCAACTAAATGTCTGAGCATTTTAGTCTTAGTCAGTTTTTGTCTCAATTTTGTCTTTTTTGTTTTAGTCTAGATTTAGTCGACGAAAACGGATGACATTTTTGTCTATTTTTAGTTAATGGAAAAAAACTTGTCAGAAATAGTCAACATGGAACATTTTCTGATTTAAATTGCGTATTTATTTTTTAACCTAGGGGAATCTGAATCACAAGTGATACACAGGAAGTATATATGTTGGTGTAGACATGGTCCAATGTATTATTGCTCCTACAGTATATGTTGGTGTAGCTAAGAGAATCATTAAAGACTCCAGTCACCCAAACAACTGCCTCTTCGAACTGCTGCGGTCAGGCAAGCGATACAGGAGTCTCAAGGCGAGCACAGAAAGACTCAGAAGTAGCTTCTATCCCCAGGCCATCAGGCTGCTAAACGAACAATGAATGAACACTACACAACAACAACCACCAAACGCACATAGCACACACATCCACACGCACACACTCACTTTAAACAAACACACTGTAGCACCCACTCCACACACTTTATAGCACACACCCACTTTAAACAAACACACTGTAGCACCCACTCCCCACACTTTATATTTATGGATGAAGGATTGCACTACAACTCGTACACCTTACTGTAAATTGTACCTAAAATTGTACCTCATCCCATTCTGCTTTGCACTAGATAGTACTGTACATTAGTACACTGCATAGTATTGTGTATTGTATATTATATGGTAACTCAGAACATTGTACATATGTCTATACCGAACACTGTGACCTCATTTTCTTCTTCTAAATTCATGCTATATTATGTTATTATGTTATTTGATACTATCTTGTCTAGCACAGTCTCTGGAGCGTAACAGTAAGAAGCATTTTGTATGAAAGTATTCTGTACTTCTGTATGACAACTATTAAAGAACTTGAACATGGTCCAATGTATTGTTGCTCCTACAGTATATGTTGGTGTAGACATGGTCCAATGTATGCATCAAAGAGAGCATTATGGATGTGGTGACGTTGTTTCTGACCAGAGAGACGACGCTGAACTCTGTCTGTCCTCTCTCTGCTGTGTCTGTCCTCTCTGTCATGTCTGTCCTCTCTCTCTCTGCTGTGTCTGGCAGCGGTTTATTCTATAACAGGATACTGTAAACTAAGTAAACAGAACACACAGTCGTACTAGTAGTAGTACACACTGATTGCAATCTGCTTGCATAAAAACATTATATAAAATCACATTCTGAGGTCAGTGTTAAAGTGCCACATGGAATAGGTCTGGTTAGTGGTTAGAGTTAGAGGTGGTCTAGGTCTGGTTAGGGTAACTTAGGGGTAGTTAAGCATTCATTATAATTTATTATTATTATTTAGATAGATGGATGTAAAGGGCTAGACCAACTCTTAACCCCTATCCGGACCTAGACCACCTCTAAGTCACAACCCTAACTTAGGGGTTAAAGTTAGAGGTGGCCTAGGTCTGGTTAGGGGTTAGAGTTAGAGGTGGTCTAGGTCTGGTTATACTGATCCAATACCAGTGCATACATAAATAAAAAAAAATTATATTATATAAATTATAAAACTTTTTTTTCTTTTCTTTTTTACAGCTACTGTTTTATATATACTCTTTTTTAGTAATAACTAGAAAGTAATGGTATTTATTCAACAACAGGTGATTGTATAGATTAGTATTAGTATCATTAAAAGTTCTATGCTCAACTATGCTTCACCCACGGAATGGTTGTTGTTGAAACGTTGGTTCCACACGGACATTATACGTTGTTGCACACTTCCTATCCAGGCTGCTCCGTTTTTGTTAGCTCCTAGCAGAGGCTCTTTGTTGTGATTTTTTATGCAAAATAAATATTCAACGTTCTCTTTTGAGACTCCGCCTCAGACTCTTATCATTTGGCACTAAAAGCTAAACATTGTCACCGGTATGGCTGTCCGCAACATGTCATTAATTGTGTGGGAGAGGTCTATCAGTTAGCCACATTAGCGTGAGCTAGCTTAGCCACTAGCTAACGCAGGCTAGATGGAAATACAAACAATGTAACGTAACGTTACTGGTGAAAAAGTTATTTATCTTGGAATACTCCTTTGCCAACTTGCTGTACTTTGCTTGCAGGTCTGCAGCTGGATTATGAATAGTCCCAACTTTAGCCAAGGTAAGGTTAAGCTAAAACTAGCTTTTCAAATAGCTCCAGCTAATGCTAATAACATAGCTCCCCATCACACTGCTCTACGGGACGATGGCATTAAGAAAAGTTATAATTATTTCGTCTCGTCTTGTTTTAGTCAACAATATCAACATACATGAAGAGAAATTTCGTCCTGGTTTTTGCAAATTACATTTGTGTGTCCTCAGTTGTGGTCAACGATATTTAATTAACAATTTAGTCTCGTTACCGTCACATGGTATTCAATAACGTGGGGCGGCGTGGCTCAGGGGTAGAGCGGGTCGTCCAATGATCGAAGGGTTGGTGGTTCGAATCCCGCTCAAGCCCATGTCCATCCCACTGCCGTTGTGTCCTTGGGCAAGACACTTAACCTACTTGCCTCGTATGAATGTGTATGCATGTTGGTGGTGGTCGGAGGGGCCGTAGGCGTTGATTATTCGCCACGCTTCCGTAGCTTGTAGCTTACCACCACTGGTATGACTGTGTATGAACGTATAATGGACTCTGTGAAGCGCTCTGGGTCAGTGAAGAGCGCTATATAAATCCAAGTCATTATTATTATTAACGTGACGTCACGTCTCGTTGTCGTCATGAAAAAAACCTTTGTTGACGAACATCTTGACTTCCGGCTTCAACATGGACGGTCGCATTTTACGTAGCTCCCGTAACCAACGCAACAGAGCAACGACAAAAAAGTACTTTGCGCATTTTCTACTTTCCCTCCTGTGGATTATGGATTTGTACCTGAATTCACAACTCAAGCAGCAACTCCAGACAGAAGTGGAGGGTAGCGAAAACGTAAAACAGCAGTCCCATTGCGACTTCTATTTGTTAACGGGCTCGGAGAGGAAACATCCAGCCTTCGGAGCCACGACCATCCACACAGTACTTACTGCAAATCCGGAACGAAAGAAATTACCCCCGGCAGGCAAGTGTAATAAGAGATCAATGTTTTTATTATATCTGCTCATGTCGGGTGACATTCATCAGAACCCTGGTCCCGTAATGACACGGAACCAGAGACTACAGTCAAATCTGCTGACCCAAGAAGCAGCAGCCAGCACAACAGATCAACAGCTACCCACACATACTGCGGCTAACGACATGATCAACGGCAACATTCCTCCTCTGCCACCTCTGCAAAAGAACCCACGAGAGGCCACAGCGAGAGGGAAGGAACCGGGGTTCACAACCGAGGCGCCCAGCACGTCGCGGGGACAAAACAGCGAGGCATCGCTCCTCACACCGGCGCCGGAGATCAACAGCATCCACGCAATTGACGCTTCAGCCAGCAGTTGCACCAGCCGACCAGCAAGCGGCGACATACCCTCACAGAAGCCCCAGCGGACTCGGCGAGTGGCTAAAGGGAGAGCGGCGCGGAACATCAAGGTCACCAAGGACCCGACGGTTAGCTTGGCTGGCCCCGCCAAGGCCGCCATGCCAGCTAGTCTACCCGGGCCGAGGCCAGGACAAAAGGCACCCCCCCCCCTCCCCCACAATGGAGTACAATCAGACATATCTGTAATCAACCAGCCCCCCCCCCCCACATCGCGGGCTTTCACACAAAGGAATACAGACTCCAGCAAAGGACAAAGCATCACCCCCTCCCCCCCTCCCCACCCACGGCACAAACAGCAACAACGCCCCCCCTCCCCCCACCACAGGACAGGACACAATTGAACAGAGTTACCTCAACTGTGACGACGTCAATCTTATTACAAGCAAAAATGGACTTCACATATTTCATCTAAATACAAATAGCCTGAGACCGAAACTGGCTGAAATCAAACAGTTGTTTTTAAACGGTAAGGCTAACATATTGTGTTTCACAGAAACAAAATTAGACTCATCTGTACAGGATCCAGAGATTGAAATCGAAAACTACTCAATAGTCAGGAGGGATAGGAACCAGTATGGAGGTGGCGTCTGTGTGTATATACACAAGGATACCAAATACATCAACCGTACTGACCTTAACCATGATGAAATTGAAACTGTTTGGATTGAAATCTTATTAGACAGGGCGAAACCAGTACTAGTAGGCACAATCTATAGACCACCAGAACAGAGTGGCTTTTATGACACACTCGATGGGTGTTTAGCTGGGGTGGAGGGGGTAGAAAAAATTGTTATTGGGGACTGGAACACGGATATGCTGCGTAAATCAGCACCCGTCTTCAAGGCCTTCAGTAGATTTTCTGACCTGCACGGTTTCAGCCAGCTAATCACACAACCCACAAGGGTATGCGATTCGACACAAACCACCATTGACCTCATTTTGACCTCTGACAAGTCCATGATCTCCAGTAAAGGGGTGATAGCATGCGGGTTAAGTGATCATTATATGATTTTCTGTACCCGCAAAAAGCTAAAACAGAAGGCCGGCTGTCACAAAACAGTCACATCTAGAGACCTCAAAACTTACTCTAGAGAGGCCTTTAACCTAGAACTGGGGAGCTTGGACTGGTCAGATGAGCTCAGTGGTACACAGGTTGAAGAAGCATGGCTTGGTTTCAAAACCAAATTCACAGCAATACTCAACAACATGGCACCGATAAGAACCACCAGGGTTAAAAATCGCGCTGAGGCATGGATGCACACTGAAATACTGGCCGCTATGAAAACCAGAGACAAAAAATGCTCTGAACTTCATAAAAGTCAGACAAAGCTTTCCAAAAGCTCAAACAGTGAACTCCAAGCCCACGTGGTTGAACTAAAAATCCAAAGAAACAGACTAAGAAATGACGTAAACACCATGATCAGAACCGCAAAAAAAAATTTCATCAACGACAAAACTGAGGAAAACAAAAACAAACCCCGCGAACTTTGGAAATTACTCAATAATCAACTAGGCTGCAGTAAAAAACTTAAAACCAGATTCTCAAACATAAACATAAAGACGGACAACACGCTCATCACAGACAAGCTGGATGTAGCCAATTACTTAAACATCTTCTTCACAAACATAGCCACAACACTGGTAAACAAACTACCCTCCCACTCAGGGCATTATGGGGTAGAACACATAGTAGCATACTACAAAAACCTAGGGGTCCACAAAGACGACTTCAAACTTGAAATGGTAACAACCGATGAGGTACTCAAAAAATTGAGCGCCCTCCAACCTAACAAGGCCACTGGCCATGACAACATCCCCTCCAAATTCCTCAGAGACGCAGCAGCCGCCATCACCCCAGTCATCACACACATAATAAACCTCTCTATAAGACAGGGGCACGTCCCCAAGGACTTCAAAATTGCGAGAGTGACCCCTCTACACAAAAAGGGCAGCAAATTAGACCCAGGCAACTACCGCCCTGTTTCTATTCTTACCTCCATCTCGAAAGTCATGGAGAAAATAGTCTACGAACAGGTCGAAAAGTACCTGGCGGAAAAAAACCTAATCTACGAATTCCAATCTGGCTTCAGAACGTCCCACTCCACTGACACATGCCTCCTCTATTTGAACGACCACATCAAACAAGAGGTGGACGCTGGCAAATACTGCGGCATGGTCATGCTGGACCTACAAAAGGCCTTCGACACTGTCAATCACTCCATTCTAATGGACAAGCTAAAAGCAATTGGTTTTGATAGCCTATCAGTGAGCTGGATGCAATCCTACCTGGAGGGGAGAGAACAGATGGTAGAGGTAAACGGTACTCTATCCCCCCCCCTCACAGTGAGCTGTGGTGTTCCACAAGGAAGCATACTAGGACCGCTACTCTTCCTAATTTATGCAAATGACATGTCGTCAGCCTGTGACTGCAACTTGTTCCTGTTTGCGGACGACTCAGCCCTGCTGGTCTCTGACAAGAACAAATTGCAGGTTGAAAAAACCCTCAGCACGGAACTAGGCAAAATCTGCATATGGCTCGCTGATAACAAACTATCATTACACATGGGCAAAACAGAGTCCATTCTCTTCGGTTCAAATAACAAACTCAGCAAGACCGACGGATTCTCAGTTACAGTGGGTGACAATATTGTCACAAGGAAAGACGAAATTACCTACCTGGGTTCCATCCTAGAGGCAAATCTTTCCTGTGACAAAATGGCATCCAATGTAATAAAAAAAGTCAACCAACGAACTAGATTCTTGTACCGGATCTCCTCTCTGGTAAACAAGAATACCCTGAAGACTCTGGCAGGAGCACTCATTCAAGGGTACTATGACTATGCGTGCACCTCATGGTACCAAAGCACCTCAAAGGCGCTTAAAACAAAATTACAAACATCACAAAACAAACTGGTCAGACTACTACTTGACCTGAACCCCAGAACCCACCTCACCCCTGCCCACTTTGCCAACCTAGGATGGCTTAGAGTAGACGACAGAGTACAGCAACTTGCAATGGGCCTGGTCTACAAGATACACTATACGACCGGGGTGCCCATGTACATGTCAAAATACTTCCCAAAGGTCAGTGAATACCACAACCACTACACCAGAGGAAGCTCAACAAATCATGTTAAACCCAGATTCGGCTCAAACAAGGGACTAAACACGTTTCGCAATTATGCCACAACAATGTGGAACGCCCTACCCAAAGCTGTAAAGGAATGTGAATCCCTGCCCACATTCAAAACCGCCCTTAAAGAGCACCTACGGGAGGCTGCAATTCGAAACTGGCCACCGTAAATGCCCAAAACCCCCACCACCTCCTAATAGACAGTCTCCTCCCCACCGCATGTATATATTCCCTCCCCGCCGTATGTATATTTCCCTCCCACCCACCCACCCCCTCCTAATGTACAGTCCCCTCCCCATCATATGTATATACTCTGTCAGGATCTAGGGGTAACAGTACTGTATATTTGAATACCGCCTATGTCACAAATGTATCAGTACTAAATACCTATATGTCCCTATGCCATAAATGTCATGTATGTTGTGTATGTCATAAATGTCTATATGAATTGAAAATGGGGGACCCTGATGGAAACAAGACAAACGTCTTTCTCAGGTCTGCATCCCCTTAACAATTGTATGTATTGAGCCGTACTGTATTGTACCCATTCTGCAATCTGTTAAATAAAGTTTTCATTCATTCATTCATTCATCAATTTAGTCAACAAAATTAACACTGCCTACATGCTATAAATCCATTTCTATGTATTTCTAGTGGCAGCTTATTCTGTCTCTAGGGTTCTCAGTCACATTAAACAATAAATCTCTTTACTGTCCTCTTCAATTAAAGATCCCTCCAAATCCTGTGGAATAACAGTTTATATTAATATGGTTTTCACACCAACGTGTTCAACAAATTACTGAAAATGTCTCAGCAGCATCTCTGCACCTTTAGCCTCATTGATATTCAAGGATTTATTAATATGCAAATTGGCAACACACAGCCATTGATATTTACCAGGAATTCCAAGTCGGCAGCTTCTATTCTTTCAAGAGGTGTCGATACTCACGTTTCCATGTAGCTGAAGCTAAAGGTGTCCGGTTACCACATATTGGACTTTGAACGGTTCGACCTGTTCATCACACATTCAGATTCAGGGGTGTAAAAAGTACCCAGAAATTTAAATTATGGGTACCGTCTCAAAATCTTACTCAAGTAAAAGTTAGAGTATCTGGCTAAAAACACACTTGAGTAAAAGTACAAAAGTTTCTTAAGTACTAAAAAGTTAAAACGTTCTTTCTGACTGTCTATTCTTCTGATAGCAGGTGTTTAATCAAATATCCCTGCTTTCTAGTCTTGCACAAGGACCAAACAGCATGGGTATGGGCGGGTTAATTTTCCAATGGGGATTTGATTGGCTGTTTTTAAATAAAGTGCGGCCGCAGGATTAATAACGTTAACGTTAGTTCAGCCAGAGAAACTAATATACTAATTAAAATACTTGGACCTGCAAGATTTGTACTTTGTACTATAAGTCTGCATTTTAAATGTAAGTAGTAAAAAGTATGTTTTTTTTCTCTGAAATGTAATTGAGTAAAAGTACAAGTATACAAACCTAATAATACTTTAGTAAAGTACAAATCCCCCAAAACAGTACTTAAGTATTGTAACGAAGTACAATTACTCAAGTACTTTACACCCCTGCTGTATAGTCAAAGTCACGCCTCCAAGAGGAGCTAACCATAAAGAAAACACAGATGTTGACAGTATTTGGTTGAATGATATTCCTTTGATATACCTGCCTTAGCTCCAGTCCGTGTGTCAGTGAAAAGGTAATATATCACAGAGCACAGAGGAGATTGAGTAGTAGCCATTCCTCATATCCAGTTTCCTCTGGATGGTCCGGACCCAGGGTGGGGTCTGGGGTCGACTGAGAGTTCAAAGCATCTCTTTAATCCCCTCTCGTGGCTTTCGAGGAGCAGGTACAGTGCTTTGCACGATCAACAGGGGGCACTGCAGCACCACACTTCGATCCAAAATCTTTAATAGATTTCATGAACTTTATATGGCAACTCTGCAGAGTCATGCTCAGTGAAGGATATGACACACTCATACGCGCATTCATATTTTACTCCAAGAGTACTCAAGACACTATTTCCATCGAGGAATTATAATTAAAGATCTATGATTTATTTCTATTTCTGTGGATACTGTGAAATGGAGTTAGGACACAGGGCTTATGGCGTAGGCTATCTCCCAGTGGGATTTAGCCTCTGTGTAACATCTACTTTTATGTCCTGTTGTATCTCTCATTACATTACTCTGCATCTGCCCCAGTGGAGGCAATCTCAAATAACAGCATATCTGTTTTGTGACGCATAACTAGTCTGCAGGCCACCATCTTTGACTGGAGCTTGTGTGCCCTGTGTACGTGCATGTGTGTATATCAAACCTTCATTTAAACTCGAAAGGCAACTGAGGTTTCCCTCATTTACAGTCACGTCAACGGTCAACCTTATACAGATATAAGCAACATAAATACAGCATAGAAATCACAGCGTATAAAATCACAACAATAAGGCGACAAGACGAGGGTAAAGGATAACACATCAATTAAAACATGTACAACTTGATCAACAAGGTGATCAAGGTCTTAAATTCTGCAATAGACGGCAGAATAGAAAAATGTAGGGATCATTGGAGTTCATTCCATGAGCTAATGACATATTGAAATGCAGATTTACCCTTTTCCGAGAAAACTCGGGGGACCTTAAGGACCAGCCAGTCACTAGAACGGGTTCCATAGTAGGTTCCAACATTCCATTCCAATAATGATGTGATATAAGGAGGTAGCTTACCAATAAGGGCCTGAACAAATACCAGTGTTTGTTGCGCCTCTCCGTCAGCGAGGACCAACCCACATTCTCATAAAGGTCACAGTGATGAGGGTTGTATCTATCATTAGTGATGAATCTTGAGGGCAGAGTGATATACAGAGTCGAGGGATTTAAGAGTTTAAGCTGCAGCATGCCTGTAAATTACATCAGCGTAGTCCAGGACTGATAAGAAAACTGCTTTGACAACTCTCTTTACTAATCAAAGCGGAAGCTGAGGTCGAACAGACAGAACTAGAAAGGTGCGTTCAGTGGAGAGCAAACCTCTGCCAGACAGCAGGCCATATCATTGTAATTGTATTCAATGACATATTCGCATGGTGTTTCTCTGGTTCCATACTGTAGGTTATGGTTCTTCTTCTTTTCGTACACAGTCCATTGCATTTTTATGGAACACTGCAAGGTCTTTTGAGCTGACGGGTTGGTAGTAGAGAGCAGACCAGGCAGCGCTCCATAGCATGGTCTCTTCTCCACATCACAGGTGGTTGGTAGTAGAGAGCAGACCAGGCAGCGCTCCATAGTATGGTCTCTTCTCCACATCACAGGTGGTTGGTAGTAGAGAGCAGACCAGGCAGCGCTCCATAGTATGGTCTCTTCTCCACATCACAGGTGGTTGGTAGTAGAGAGCAGACCAGGCAGCGCTCCATAGTATGTTCTGCTTCTCCACATTCACAGGTGGTTGGGCCAGTCTCGTAGCCCCACCTGATCAGGGCGGGGCTTTGATTGTCCCGTTCTTGTTCACAGGCGGTTGAGTGTTTTCCACTGAGCCAATGGTGCTTCTGGGCCAGGGGGAAGGACTTCATTAGGGGGAAGAACTTCATTAGGGGGAAGGTCTTCATTAGGGGGAAGGACTTCATTAGGGGGAAGGACTTCATTAGGGGGAAGGTCTTCATTAGGGGGAAGGACTTCATTAGGGGGAAGGACTTCATTAGGGGGAAGGTCTTCATTAGGGGGAAGGTCTTCATTAGGGGGAAGGACTTCATTGGGGGAAGGACTTCATTAGGGGGAAGGACTTCATTAGGGGGAAGGTCTTCATTAGGGGGAAGGTCTTCATTAGGAAGGTCTTCATTAGGGGGAAGGTCTTCATTAGGGGGAAGGTCTTGGGGGAAGGTCTTCATTAGGGGGAAGGTCTTCATTAGGAATGTCTTCATTAGGAAGGTCTTCATTAGGAGGAAGGTCTTCATTAGGAGGAAGGTCTTCAGTAGAAGGAAGGTCTTCATTAGGAGGAAGGTCTTCATTAGGAAGGTCTTCATTAGGGGGAAGGTCTTCATTAGGAGGAAGGTCTTCATTAGGAAGGTCTTCATTAGGGGAAGGTCTTCATTAGGAAGGTCTTCATTAGAGGAAGGTCTTCATTAGGGGAAGGTCTTCATTAGAGGGAAGGTCTTCAGTAGGAAGGTCTTCAGTAGGATAAGGTCTTCAGTAGGCAGAAGGTCTTCATTAGGAGAAAGGTCTTCATTAGGTGGAAGGTCTTCAGTAGTAGGAAGGTCTTCATTAGGAAGGTCTTCATTAGGAGGAAGGTCTTCATTAGGGGGAACGTCTTCATTAGGAAGGTCTTCATTAGAGGGAAGGTCTTCATTAGGGGGAAGGTCTTCAGTAGAAGGAAGGTCTTCATTAGAGGAAGGTCTTCGGTAGGAAGGTCTTCATTAGGAGGAAGGTATTCATTAGGGGGAAGGTATTCATTAGGAGGAAGGTCTTCAGTAGAAGGAAGGTCTTCATTAGGAAGGTTGTAACTGCAGCTATGGTTAACAGTTGGTTAATATAGTTACATTAGTTTACAATTTTATATGCTTATTTTTGTATATTAATAATAATACACTCAATTGTATTTCACTGTATTTCTTATGGGTTTATAAGATATATTAGTGGCGCACTATTTCTATTTGTTTGTGCAATTATTTCATCTCACGAGAATTGGTCGACCTGGTATCCGGTGACGTGTTTCCGCCTTCTTTCTCTTGAGTTGCGACATGGCTGTTGGTGGATTATTGACTTACCTGTCAATCTTAACAAGCAAAGGACAATCCATCAAGACAATTTAACAAGACAATCTTCCAAGATAAGGATCAAAGTCATACCACCATAACACATCGATGTTCTCTTATACTGGCATGCAGCCAATAAGGTATTGATTGTTTTGGATGATGATTTTGGTATATGTGACAGTGATGTTCTGACCATGGTTTTAATGGACTTTCAATGTTAATGGTATGTTTTGTATGGATTTGTATGTTATACAGATTTTACGGTTTGGATGGAGAATGAACAAGCTTCATTAAAATCAGTTCAAGAAATCTACTTGTGTTAATTGCGTCGTGCCCGGAGGATGTCACAGTAAAATCTTAACTGTCAACGCTATGTGGAAGCAAGATGGCGCCGGTCTTTGTCTCGCTCATCATGAAGAAGCGCGTGGGATGGACCACGGTGTAAACCACAAGATGGCGCCGGTGTTTATTTTGTAATGTTTTTTGAAGCATCTTACTTTCTGTAGCTTAGATCCCCATTCATGCATGTATTGAAATAAGAGCTTTGAGGTTTAAAAGTGCAATTTCATTGATCAACCTATTTGATACATATAGATTAAAGGGGAATTCAGCCTACATTAGGAAAGTAAACTAGCCTGGTATAAATAAGTCAACCAGCCCAGTTAAATAAGTCAACTAGCCTGGTATAAATAAGTCAACCAGCCCAGTTAAATAAGTCAACTAGCCTGGTATAAATAAGTCAACCAGCCCAGTTAAATAAGTCAACTAGCCTGGTATAAATAAGTCAACCAGCCCAGTTAAATAAGTCAACTAGCCTGGTATAAATAAGTCAACCAGCCCAGTTAAATAAGTCAACTAGCCTGGTATAAATAAGTCTACCAGCCTAGTTAAATAAGTCAACTAGCTTGGTTAATTAAGTCTACATTTATAACTAAGCAATTAATTAAGTAATCACACTTCAAGTAATAATAGTAAGGCTTATACACTTATTATCCTCACATATTAACTTGACATTTACACATAGCCTTCAACATGTCACGTAAAGGAGAGATTACTGAGCTAGAACAAGAAGATGACACAATAGCTCAAAAGGAACAGATTATCGAACAGGTTAAAGAGAAACCCAGAAACAAAGAAGATTCCCAAGAGCAGCCCGAAATGTGTAAAGACGACGACACTGCTGAAAGGAATACAAGAAAAAGTGGAAGAATCATAACTCTGACAGAGAAGGGCAGAGAGATGCAAGAGGAGAAAATTATAGGACTCCAGCGAAGGTTCCAAGTCGTATATAGGAGATGGAAAAATAATGTGAGAGACGCCAAGGAGATACTATCGCAAACTGGGACAGTAACTGAGGAACTCGAAACAGTCATTACTGATACCCGTCGGAGAGTCGATCTGTACTCCCAAATGTCCCGGTTCATCTTCAAAAGAGCCTCAAGCCTACTGGATGGACATACTCCTGAAGAAGAAGATGACTGTCCTGAAGCAGGTTTTCTATTCCACGCAAGCATCAACTCTCTCTTCTCTAACTCAAAGAAGACCTCTGTACGTTTGAATGGGTCCACAGTAAGACGTCAAGAAGCTGCTGCCGATGTCGCTGCAGGCCAAGCTGTTCTCAAGCTAACAAAAGAGCAAGACCAAGAACAGAGTGAAATACAGTGGCTGGAAGAGGAACATACAGCCCTCCAAAGAACCCTGGATAAGAGGAAAAGAAGGGTACAGCAACTGGAGGAAATAAAAAGTCTAAATGCAGCCCAAGCGAGAATCCAAGTGTACGACCAAATGGCGACTACAGAAGAAGAGAAGCTAAACATCGAAGTGGATAGTGAGAGGAGAACAGTCAACCAAATGCCTGCTCCTACAAGTCCTCCTTCCCCGTATGTGCTCTCTGCACAAAGAACTGTAGTCCCCCTCCTGGGTGAAAGTACTTCAGAGCTCGTCAGGATCCTAGCAGATGCAGTGAGTTCAAACAGAATCCCCATTCCTGAACCTGTAGTATTCAAAGGGGATCCATTACTGTACAGTGACTGGAAACTATCATTTCAAACTCTGATAGATCAGAAGAACATCCAGGAAAATGAAAAGATCTACTATCTCCGCAAGTATGTAGATGGAGATGCAAGAAAGGCGATCGATGGCTATTTCCTACTCGGCACAGAGAACGCTTATGTTGCGGCGTGGAAGCTTTTGAACGAGAGATATGGAAACCCATTCACTATTGCACAGTCCTATAGAGAGAAGCTCAACGCGTGGCCCAAGATCGGACACAAAGACAGCCTCGAGCTCAGAAGTTTCGTTGATTTTCTCCGCAGTTGTGAGGCGGCTATGATTCACATAAAAGCCCTGGAAATCCTGAACGACTGTAACGAGAATAGGAAGATTATCTCCAAGCTTCCAGACTGGTTGATTGCCAGGTGGAGTCGAAAGTCAGTTGAAATGGAAGATCGGAATGGCCATTTCCCAACCTTCAGCCAGTTCATCGCATTCCTGATTTACGAAGTGAGGATCGCCTGTCACCCAATTACCTCCATGCATTCAATCAAACAAGGCGAAGCAGAGCACCCAAAGGACAGAAGGAATAGGACCGTTGGAGCAAAAGTACTGGCTACAAGCTCAAACAAGAAGACGGTCATGACATGTGTCTTCTGCAAGAAGGATGGACACACTTTGCTCAAATGCAGAAGGTTCATGAAAGAAGGAGAACAAGAGAAAACCACCTTCGTTAAAGAGAACAGGCTGTGTTTCGGTTGCCTTAAGCCTGGCCATCTCTCAAAGAATTGTAGCAGAAGGAGTGAGTGAGACGTGTGCCACAAGCGGCACCCTACATCACTGCACTCGGATAGAGCCAAGGAATACAGGAAACCTACACACGTCAGAGAAAGGGAGGATCAAGATAAAGAGGAAACTAAATCGACTGAAATACCCACTACAGCGGCTACGACTCACAGAGCTATCGTCGGTAATGTTGGCGCGATCACCTCTGCAATCATCCCAGTCTGGCTCTCATCAACAACCTGCCCAGCAGAAGTCCTTGTGTACGCGCTGCTGGACTCCCAGAACGACTCGACCTTCATTCTAAGGGAAGTCGCTGACACGTTGAAAGCCAACAAAGACCAGATCACCGACTCACCACGATGACTGCAACCTCTACAGTAAACTCCCTAAGAGTGAGAAATCTACAAGTCCGTGGCTACAATACAGGCAAGACGATATCCCTGCCACCAGCCTATACAAGAGAGTTCATCCCAGTCAACAGAGCTCACATTCCAACGAGAGAAAAAGCAAAGTCCTGGTCCCACCTGGAGCACCTTCAGAACGACATAGCACCTCTGTTGAACTGCAAAGTAGGCCTGCTCATCGGGTACAACTGCTCCCAAGCACTTCTACCAAGGGAAGTTGTATCTGGCAAATCGAACCAGCCCTACGCACAACGGACGGACCTAGGATGGAGCATCGTGGGATGTGGAAGTCCCTGTGTTGATTTTGGAGATGCCATCGGAACGAGTCATCATATAGAAGTAAAACAAGTGACACCGGATGTTGAGTCTTCAATCAACCTTCAAACAGAAGTACACTATGTAAATCGGCTCAAAGTGAAAGAAGTGACCCCTACAGAAATACTAAAGGTCCTAGAGTCCGACTTCTCAGAAAGGTCCAAGGAAGATAATCCCATCTCACAAGATGACCTGAAGTTCTTGTCAAAGCTGAAAGAAAACATCACACAGAAGGAAAACGGTCACTATGAGATGCCCCTGCCGTTCAAAAGGGAACGACCAGAGTTACCTAACAACAAGATCAGCGCGATTCACCGCCTGAAGGGTCTCGAAAGAAGACTGAACAAAGATGGAAATTATTACAAGGACTACTGTACCTTTATGGAGAATATCATCTCCCGTGGTGACGCAGAAAGAGTCCCTGAGGAAGAGAGGAACAGCCCGGCCTGGTACATACCTCATCACGGGGTGTATCATCCGCAGAAGCCAGGAAAAATATGCGTCGTATTTGACTGTTCTGCCCGCTTCAGAGAGACTTCCCTCAACGACCATCTGCTCACTGGTCCTGACCTAACAAATGCACTGGTTGGTGTCCTGTGCCGCTTCCGAAAGGGCCCTGTCGCAGTCATGTGCGACATCGAATTTTTTTTCCACCAGTTTCAAGTAAGAAAAGAGGATCAAGATTATCTACGCTTCTTATGGTGGGAGAATGGCCGAATGGATACAGCACCATCAGTCTACAGAATGAAGGTTCACCTGTTTGGGGCAGCCTCGTCCCCAGGCTGTGCCAACTTCGGCTTAAAACATCTGGCAGCGCATGGAAAAGGCCAGTTCAACAAGGAATCCTGACGCTTCATCCAAAGGGATTTCTACGTGGACGACGGTCTGGCAAATGTGGAACGTGAAGACAAGGCCATAAGACTTGTCAAAGAGTCAAGAGAACTCTGCAGCACTGGGAGGTTGAGACTGCACAAGTTTGTCTCTAACAGCAAAAGCGTCATGGCAAGCATCACAGAAGAAGAATGTGCTGTAGTTAAAGAACAAGACATGGACTTTGGAGAACTACATGTGGAGAGAGCTCTTGGAGTAGAGTGGTGTGTTACATCCGACACCTTCCAGTTCAGAGTCCAAGTAAAGCCCCACCCACTAACAAGACGAGGTGTGCTCTCTACCGTAGCCTCCATATATGACCCCCTGGGGTTCGTGGTACCCTTCGTCCTCCTCGGGAAGCAAGTTCTCCAGCAGATGTGCAGAGACAAAGTAGACTGGGATGATGAACTACCAGAAGCCCTAAGACCTCAGTGGGAGTCATGGCTCAGAGACCTCCCCAACTTGGCCGAGACACACGTACAAAGATGCTACGTACCTTCAGATTTCGGCGACGTCAAAGGCTACGAACTTCACCACTTTGCAGATGCAAGCGTCACAGGATACGGCGAATGTTCCTACCTTCGAACAATCAGCGAGTCTGATGAAGTCCATTGCTGTCTAGTAATGGGAAAGGCAAGAGTTACTCCAACAAAAGTTACAACAATACCAAGACTCGAACTCACTGCAGCAGTTGTTGCCGTTCGAACCAGCGACATGCTCCGGAATGAGCTCAAAATCCAAGATCTACAAGAGTCCTTCTGGACGGATTCCCAAGTTGTTCTTGGCTACATAAACAACGATGCTACAAGATTTCAAATCTTCGTAGCCAACCGCATCGAAATAATTAAGTCAAGTACAAAACCTGAACAGTGGTTCTATGTTGCTTCTGAGGACAACCCCGCGGATCACGCCTCTCGAGGTTTGACTGCAGATCAACTTAAGTCCTTAAACTGGTTCACCGGCCTAAAGTTTCTTTGGCAAAAAGGTCCACTCCTCAGAGAATGCAAGAAGGGAGAGGTCAATGAAGATGATCCGGAACTTCGCAAGGCTCTCGTGTGTAACACTGAGACAAAAGAAGAGAGATCTTTACTAGACAACCTGAAGAAGTTCTCTGACTGGACAAGAGCTGTAAAGGCAGTGGCAAGGTTACAGCGAATGGCCAAAGAACATAAAGGTCTGAAAGAACGCACCAACGAAAATACAAGTATCGAAGAAAGAAAAGAAGCTGAGCTTGCTATCATTAAGCTTGCTCAAGAAGAGGTCTTCCTGGCTGAGATAAAATACTCAAGCAAAAGCAGGAACTTGTCAAGACCAAAGAAAGTAAGCTACAAAGGCTAAGCCCCTTCCTGGATGAAGACGGGATCCTCAGGGTGGGAGGACGTCTAGGTCAAGCAGAGCTACACCCACACATAAAACATCCGGCAATACTTCCACAGAAAGGCCACATCTCATCCCTACTCATCAAACACCACCACGAAAAGATCCAACACCAAGGGCGTGGAATGACGACAAACGCACTCTAATGGATGGTGGATTATGGGATGCAGCAGCGCTGTCTCGTCGCACCTCTACAGATGTGTCAAGTGCAGAATGTATAGACGACCCCACGAAGAACAGAGAATGGGCGACCTACCTCAAGATCGGATGGAAGCAACTCCACCTTTCACCTACACCGGGATAGATTGCTTCGGCCCAATCTGCGTTAAAGAAGGAAGAAAAGATCTAAAAAGATATGGACTTATACTCACCTGTCTATGCTCAAGATCCGTTCACATAGAAGTGATTGACGATATGACTACAGATTCATTCATCAATGCACTCAGATCATTCATTGCGATCAGAGGAAACGTTCGCCAACTCAGATGCGATCAAGGAACCAATTTTGTTGGCGCGAGAAGATAATTTACAGAACTTATAAAGGGAATGGATGAAGAAAAACTGAAGGCTCTGGGATGTGAGTTTCTCATGAATCCTCCAGCGGCAAGCCACATGGGCGGTGTATGGGAGAGGCAAATAAGAACGATAAGAAGCATATTGACTACCATTCTGGACCAGTCCTCACAAAGGCTTGACAGCACCTCTCTCCGGATGTACCTGTACGAAGTCATGTCCATAATCAATAGTAGGCCGCTCTCCGCTGAGTTTCTGAACGACCCATCCGGACCTGACCCTTTAACCCCGAACCACATTCTAACGATGAAATCTACAATCATTCTGCCCCCACCTGGACAATTCATCAAACAAGATTTGTGCCTACAAAAGAGGTGGCGCCGAGTTCAGTATTTGGCCAACGAGTTTTGGACAAGATGGAGGAAAGAATATCTTCTCAACCTACAACAGAGACAGAAGTGGTGTGAAACCAGAAGGAACTCTAAAGTCAACGACATCGTCCTTCTCCAAGATGAACTGACACCACGCAACGAATGGCGACTAGCAAGAGTCACTGAAGTCTACCCAGGACAAGATGGTAGAGTCAGAAAGTTGAAGCTGCTAGTATAAGCCACACCACATACGATAGCAAAGGGAAAGCTACAACCAGTACAGTGTATTTAGAGAGACCAATACACAAGATCATTACATCGATAGAAGCAGATTAGAGCACTAGTGAGTTATTCAACATTAAGCTGTTTTGGCACTTACCCATTTTCTGCTTACCTTTACTCTGAAATAGGAGTTTTTTGTTTTGTCTTACACTGGAAAGAGATACTTACCTGGTTGAATCCAATTGATCTTAGAGACATATCCTTTTTTTTTATCCACTTTTTCTCCCATTTTTTCTATATTTTTCTCCCATCCCAATTTCGCATCATCCAATTCAACCCTCCCCTGTCACGAACGCTGTTTCTTGCCTCCCACAAGCTGGCTGCAATGTGGACTAAGTCATACATAGCACAAGTCCCCTCCGGTACTTGAGGTAACAGCAGTCGCATCTTTTCACCTGCGCAGCTCGATCTCTCAGTGGCGAGGAGTAACGCGTGGGAGGCTCACGCTGCCCCCGACACTTCCTGATTCTACTGCGCAGGCGCACCAACCGACCTGTAGGAGTCGCTGTCCACAACGCCCGATCCCCACCCATCAGTTTCCCACCCCCTAATACGGCCAATGTGTATTAGTACGGACGACCAGCTAAACTGAAAGCAAATGTGGAGCGCTGGGCTCGAACAGGCAAGCCCAGCGTCTCCAGATTTCGTGGCGAGCGCCTTGCCCATTACGCCACGTAGCTGCCCCTTAGAGACATATCCTTTGAAGTATCCACAATAAGAAATTCCACATTCTATAAGTATGTGCAATAAGACATTTCACATTTTATTAGTATGTGTAATTGGTGGGAGTGTAACTGCAGTTATGGTTAACAGTTGGTTAATATAGTTACATTAGTTTACAATTTGATATGCTTATTTTTGTATATTAATAATAATACACTCAATTGTATTTCACTGTATTTCTTATGGGTTTATATAAGATATATTAGTGGCGCACTATTTCTATTTGTTTGTGCAATTATTTCATCTCACGAGAATTGGTCGACCTGGTATCCGGTGACGTGTTTCCGCCTTCTTTCTCTTGAGTTGCGACATGGCTGTGGGTGGATTATTGACTTACCTGTCAATCTTAACAAGCAAAGGACAATCCATCAAGACAATTTAACAAGACAATCTTCCAAGATAAGGATCAAAGACATACCACCATAACGCATCGATGTTCTCTTATACTGGCACGCAGCCAATAAGGTATTGATTGTTTTGGATGATGATTTTGGTATATGTGACAGTGATGTTCTGACCATGGTTTTAATGGACTTTCAATGTTAATGGTATCTTTTGTATGCATTTGTATGTTATACAGATTTTACGGTTTGGATGGAGAATGAACAAGCTTCATTAAAATCAGTTCAAGAAATCTACTTGTGTTAATTGCGTCGTGCCCGGAGGATGTCACAAAGATCTTCATTAGGGGGAAGGTCTTCAGTAGAAGGAAGGTCTTCATTAGGGGGAATGTCTTCATTAGGAAGGTCTTCATTAGGAAGGTCTTCATTAGGGGGAAGGTCTTCAGTAGGAAGGTCTTCATTAGGGGGAAGGACTTCATTAGGAGGAAGGTCTTCATTAGGGGGAAGGTCTTCATTAGGAGGAAGGACTTCATTAGGGGGAATGTCTTCATTAGGGGGAAGGTCTTCATTAGGAGGAAGGTCTTCATTAGGGGGAATGTCTTCATTAGGGGGAATGTCTTCATTAGGGGGAAGGTCTTCAGTAGAGGAATGTCTTCATTAGGAGGAAGGTCTTCATTAGGGGGAAGGTGCATCGTGACTGAATTGGCAAATGCCTGCCTTTAAAAATGGCTGCCTGCTCTCAGACGTGCTGCTGAGACCACAATGAGACATAAAACGTCTCACTCAGGCATTGTTCCAACATTCCCTGCATCCTCTGTTACCATCTGTTGGTCCCACACATACACACACACACACACACACACACACACACACACACACACACACACACACACACACACACACACACACACACACACACACACACACACACACACACACACACACACACACACACATTTAGAATATTTTATTTATGTCCACATAAAGACAAAGTTTAAAGGACACACACACACACACGTCAGCCTTAGTGTGTGTGTTTGTGTATATCAGCCTTAGTGTGTGTGTGTGTGTGTGTGTGTGTGTATGTCAGCCTTAGTGTGTGTGTGTATGTCAACCTTAGTGTGTGTGTTTGTGTATATCAGCCTTAGTGTGTGTGTGTGTATGTCAGCCTTAGTGTGTGTGTGTGTGTGTATGTCAGCCTTAGTGTGTGTGTGTGTGTGTCAGCCTTAGTGTGTTTGTGTGTGTGTGTGTGTGTGTGTGTGTGTGTGTGTGTGTGTGTATGTCAGCCTTAGTGTGTGTGTGTGTGTGTCAGCCTTAGTGTGTGTGTGTGTGTGTGTATGTCAGCCTTAGGCGGCGGTTACACCTTTCGTATCATCTTCGTATTGTTTTCATATGCGTATCGCCGCGACGTCGTGCGCCTCGAGTCACACTTTCGTTTTTTTTTCGTTTTTGTCACCCGAGCACACTGATGTAGTACACTGCCAAAGCAGTAGGTGGCAGTAGGTGGCAAACATGAAGGCAATTTCAACCAATCAGAACGAATGTGCCAATACACTTCCTGGAAGCTCCAGCAAAGAAAAAGTGTCAATAAGGCAGGCGCCTATGCCGCGCCACCATCTTGCCTATTTAATGCAGCAATTCTTTTTCAGCAAAGCCTAATAAAAGTGCAATAAACAAAACGGATACATTCACTGTGTGTTCAGCCTGTCATTTGTTGATGAAACAAAACTAACATCAACACAAGTGACCACCAAGAGCGGATAGTTTAGTCTAAAAAACGATCGGTAGCATTGTTAGCTGCATGCTAACGTCAATGGAGTATGCCATTATAACAATATAGCATTGTGGCTAGAAGCTAACGTTAGCTCACGCTACTTAGCCAGCACCAAAACTGATGATATCGCGAGCTATCAGTAGTTAGATAACATTAGAGACAACGCTGTGTGTATTAAACAAAGGTGAATAGATGACTGGGCCATTTTGTTTAATGCTTGTTAAGTTGAAAGGAGCTCTGAGCTAACAGGGTCTGAATCCTGATAGCTCACGTTAGCCAGCTGCTCATGCAATCGGTAATGCTAGCAGAATGAATGGATGTAAACTTTATTTAACATATTGCATATGATATGGGTACAATACAATACGGCTCAATACAAACAATTGTTAAGGGAATGCAGACTGTTGTAGCTTGGACTGGGGTCCTTATAACAATAACTTGTCAACACATGGTAGCTGAAGCTATTTGGGACACAGAGCTATGTCCCAAACACACACACTGTTGTCACCGGAAGGGCACGCGATGGTATCTACTGCGCATGGGCGTTTTCGCAACAACGGCTAGCGTGCTGACTACACGCTGTTGTCGATTCGTTTTTTTTGCGTATCTCCAAACGCAAACACAATTTTGCGTTTCAGCCGTATCCACAAAAAAACGCCAAAAAACGCATTTCTGTGTAATAGGGACATCAAACGTCGTCAAAAACGTATAGAAAAACGCCAGGAATACACTAGTCTAACCATGGCCTTAGTGTGTGTGTGTGTGTGTCAGCCTTAGTGTGTGTGTGTGTATGTCAGCCTTAGTGTGTGTGTGTGTGTGTGTGTGTGTGTGTGTGTGTGTGTGTATGTCAGCCTTAGTGTGTGTGTGTGTGTGTGTGTGTGTGTGTGTGTGTGTGTGTGTGTGTGTGTGTGTGTGTGTGTGTCTTGGTTGCCTAGAAGCAGCCGTCTGTCTGCAACACTTGTAAAACCAGTTGAATCTTTTTTTAGCTGCGACCAGCAGCTCTATAGGTCGGTAATTTGCAGTCGCAGATATTGCGAATTTGTGCTTGTTTTTATTAATTCTTTGTATGTGGCGAATGTTCTCTGGAACAACAGCCTAGTGCAGGAACGTGCAACAGGCCGCACACAATGCCATTGGAGACTCACGTGAGTGTACACCGGCTGTGTAGTAGCGCCCTCTGGTGTGCAAAAGCTGTAACGTTACAGTGAATGGACATTGATGGAAATTAATTCAAATGAAATACTATTTTTTTGTATCCACTTTTTCTCCCATTTTCAATTTTTCTCCCATCCCAATCCAAATTTGGAGGGACGCCGCCCCCGTCGCTTCCTGATTCTACTGCGCAGGCGCACCAAGCGACCTGTAGGAGTCGCTGTCCACAACGTCCGATCCCCACCCATCAGTTTCCCACCCCCTAATACTGCCAAATGTATTAGTACGAACGACCAGCCAAACTGAAAGCAATGTGGAGAGCTGGGCTCGAACCCAGCGTCTCCAGCATTGGAGGTGAGCGCCTTGCCCACTGCACCACCTAGCCGCCCCAAATGAAATACTTGTCGTTGTCCAATCAGAAAGATATTCTGGGATTCAGGTCCGTGGCTCGCTGTCAACCTATGTGTGACGTAGGGCTGAGCCCAAACGTTCGAACCTTCGAACCTTCGTTCATTATGTTGGCATTCGAATTCTAAATCAACATTTGAATTTTAAATTCTTAATAATTTTTTTTTTAATATATATATAATATATATATATATATATATTCTGTTTAAACCAATGGGGTTTTTCTTCACAGTTGCAGATAAAGAGTAGGCTACACTAATATTATAGTATTAAAAAAAACTGATGAGTTATATTCATTAGAAAGTTGATATAGTTGGGCTGGGGCTTCTCCTGGGCTGGGTCTGGGGCTGGAAAGTTGATTTAATTAATAAATAAAAAAAGACTAATTTAATCAAATTAATCACTTTATTCAAATTGAGGATTTAGTTTGAGGATATTTATAAAAAAAAAAAAAAAAAAAAAAACATTTGATCCACTTTTTCTCCTCTTTTTTCTGTGTTTTTCTCCCATCCCAATTTTAGTCGTGCCAATTCCCCCCTCCCCTGTCTTGATCGTTGCTTGCATGTGCCCCCCACTGGTCGGTCGTAGGGAGGGTTGATAGATACTATCGCATGTCCCCTCCGATACATGCGGAGTCAGCCAGCCACATCGTTTCACCTGCCAGCGCGGACTCTCATTGGTGAAGAGTAACGTGTGGGAGGCTCACACTACCCTCACCATCTCCCTTCCTCGCTGTGCAGGCGCCCTGACCGACCTGTAAGAGTCGCTGTTTACAACGACCAAACTACCACCCATCGACTTTATCTTTATCTTTATTACGGATCCCCATTATCATCACCGCAGCAACAACTAGTCTTCCTGGGGTCCACACACAACAAATCAAATCAAATCAAATCAAATCAAATTTATTTATAGGGCCCGACAACACACGTTAATGTCCCCATGGGCCGTACAGGTCTTCTTTAAACAAGTCAAGAAGAAAACATAACAATAAGTCAAGAACAGAACAAGAACACCATAAGGTCCAAACATTTTTAGATGAATGCAAATAAATGAAAGAATGCAAGCACTCCCAGACATACCCCACGCGAAGGTAAGGAAAAACTCACTAAAACCTAATAATAGGGAAAAAAGCTCCACAGGCAGTGTGGAGGAGAGAAACCTTAGAAGGGCCATTCAAGGGGGGATCTCCCTTCTTAGATGTTGGTGATAGTAGTGTTTCAGACGGACAGTTGGTAAGCATGCACTCATGTGTGTGGTGAAACACAGATGAGTGCATGCAATAGCAACTGTACATTTTGAAAAATTAAAGATAGAGCTAATAGCGATAGCAACTGAACATTTTGAAAGATTAAAGATAGAGTTGATAGCGGATCTATTTGAGGCACAGGGTCACGCAAAGAGGGTCACGTCCTCCCCGTCTTAGTCACGGGACATTCAACACTCCGGTCGTTGCTCAGGGACAGCCGGAGACAGTGGTACATACATAACATTATAGTAGCATACATTTTAAAATATATTCCAATATTCCTACATATAAAAATAATTCCAAATAGTATTACAGTACACAGAGTATCAGATCACAGAAAATACAATAAAAGGGATTAAACTCTCAGACAGTCATATCTTTACAGTGTAAACTACAGTATCTGTGTTTTTCTTTAATGTAAACTAATTTCTTTTTCTCTCAATGCTCTTTTCAAATTATTTTGAAAACTTATCTTACTGGTTATCTGAGTAAGATGTACTGGCAGTTTATTCCAATATGACATGGCTCTATATAACACAGTTTTCTTTGCTGCATTGGTTTTTGGTAGTAGCAGTGTGAACGTTTCCCTACAGGCATGCCTAGTATTATACTTATGTCGATCATGTGTACATGTTAGCTGTGAATACAAACAGATAGGTTCTCTTGAGATATATATATATTCCTCATGAACAAGATCAGGCTGCAATCTTCCACCTTCAACCACGACAGCTTGGTATGCATCCCCTCCACACTGTTTCTCATTGAGCAGTTCAGGGCCAGACGGGCCGCTCTGTTCTGAGTGAACTGGATCTTATTGAGCTCTTGTCTTGAGGTATTAGACCAGACAGCTGGACAGTAATCAAGGTGAGAAAGAACTAATGACTGTATCACTTGCTTCAATATCAGATCGGCTAGAAAATAGCTACACCTTCTGATAATTGAAATACCTCTGCTCATTTTGGCAACCACATTGTTGGTGTGAGTTGACCATGAGAGTGTTCCATCAAGTGTGACACCCAACAGCTTTGCCTCTCTAACTTGCTCAATAGCTGTTCCGTCTATAGCTTCACGTCTTTTCTTATAGCATGCTTGGATCCCAATATTAGGCTCTTGGTTTTTGAGATGTTTAACTTCAGCCTGTTTTCAGACACCCAAGTGGACACTAAGTTCAATTCTCTCTGAAGGACTTCATTAAGCTCTTCTGTCTTGTCTGATGATGCATACATTGTAGTATCATCGGCGTACATAACCATACATGTATTTCTAATACCCATGGCAAATCATTTGTAAAAATGGCGTAGAAGAGGGGCCCCAGGCAGCTTCCCTGTGGAATTCCACACTGTAGGGATTTAAAGTTGGACAGGGTACCATTAAACACAACACATTGCTGACTGTTACATAGATAGCTTTTTATCCAGTTAACAGCTGCAGTTCCCCTCCCGCTGACTCTGCCAATTGAGTCAGTATGACGGCCGGCCCAAGCCGGAGGCAACGCTGACAGCCGGATTCGATACCAGTGTCTCTCGCGTTGGTGACGAGCGCTTAGACCTCTGCGCCACCCAGCCGCCCAGAAAATGTAATTTTTTAATAAAAAACGAAGGTTCGAACGTCCGTTCGAAAAACCCTGACAAAGTTCGAATCCCAAAAACAGGCTTCGGGGACAGCCTTAGTCTCATACAAATCGGCCCTGTAGTTTGCGAGGTTAGCTGTGGACACACACACACACACGCACGCACACACACACACACACACACACACACACACACACACACACACACACACACACACACACACACACACACACACACACACACACACACACACACACACACACACAGACGCCACCAAACGCATAATCTCTCCCCAGGATGATAAAGCGAGTGTAATCATAAAAGAAGTGACAAGAGAGTAGATGTAGACGGATAGAAGCATCACCCCTCGCAGCTCTTTGATGTATCAGACTACTAGGAGTTCCAGGTGGTCGCACAACATCAAAGTAAACGCCTCTCTCTCATTGGCTCCCGCTGGGACCAAAAGCCACCCCCCGCCCCCCCCCCCCCCCCCCCCCCCCCTGCCTTCCACGCCGCTCGCCGGCACTCTCTCCGTATCCGGGTGGGGGGGGGGGGGGGGGGGGGGGGAGGGGGCTTGGCGACGACTGATGCCTTTGATGAATGCCCCCGGGGAATCCATCCTGATTATTGGAAATGCTCCTGTCTCTCTCCTGTGTCGCTTTGCTCTTTTCGGTGGGAACCTGCTTCCTGCACACTATCTATCCCTTCCTGGCGTAATCGTCTCTCTCTCTCCTCCCAACCCCCCCCCCCCCCCTCCTCCCACCCTTATACATCTCCCCCACATCACCTGGTCCTGCATCACTCAGAGGTCCTTCGTGCCGACAGAGAGAGAGAGAGAGAGAGAGAGAGAGAGAGAGAGAGAGAGAGAGAGGAATGAGAGCTGAGCATTTCAGTGCTTCGACAGAGAGAGAAAAAGTGTGGGGAGTGAGGGATTGAGTCTCTGCAGTGAGAGAGAGAGAGATGAGAGAGAGAGGAATGGAGAGAGAGAGGTATAGTAAGATGAGAGAGAGGTATAGTAAGATGAGAGAGAGAGAG
>NC_140179.1:24167037-24187992 GCF_963971535.1 Notolepis coatsorum | reverse complement strand
CCAGCGTACATGAATTGCTGTAATGAAATGGTAACGATTTCCAATGGTAAAGACAGTATGTAACACAGCTGATGTGTACTACAATGTGAAATGGCCCGAGTTTAAGTCAGTGACTGTAGAATAGGTACATTTCATAGAATGTGTTGCCTCAGCAGCACTCAGATTCCGAGTCGTCACGTCACACAGTGACATTCTTTTTGTCTTGGCTCCTCAGCCCTGCAGCAGCGACGTCGCGCTACGAGGAAGGACAATAATGATGATCTAGCGTTGATTTCAGGAAGATCGATAATCAGCCGAAAAATTACACGTGTTTTGTGTGGGACCCTTCGAAAACGAGATACTGTATCTCAATGTGGTTTTCCCAATAAAGAATTCAATATATTCCACTAAAGGGCTATTATCGCGTCTTTCTCTGGAATGACTAGAATCACCAAAACTATACTCGTATTCAAAACGGTATAAACGGAAATGTACAGATGAAAAACAATCCGTTTTGTACATGTTGACTGCAAGCAACTCACTGATCGACGAGTGTATTAGACCCATAGCCATAATTTAAGATATATTTTAAGCACTCGCAAATCTCCCAGTCCTCCCATTGATTAAAGCGGTGGCGCTCTAGCGCCCTCTCACGCACTTAAGCGGTGGCGTCCAATGAGTTAACAATTGTTTGTATTGAGCCGTACTGTATTGTACCCATTCTGCAATCTGTTAATAAAGTTTTCAATCAATCAATCAACCAACAGTGATTGAGTAGCAGGCAGACAGGCTGCCTGGGGGGAGGGGGAGGGGGGGGGGGGGGGGGGCGTTCTGGAGCCTGCTGGTCCGGTCACAGAAACGGACACCCGAAAACCAGACGGCATCAGCCGGAAAACAGTCTGCGGTCGGGGCCTTTGCCAAAGACATACTAAATCCTGAACTGGATCATTTTGATATTTGTTTTTTTTAGTTCTCCTCATTAAATTCAGCCTGACAATAAAAAGATAATATAGAGACATAATTCACCATGGTATTGTTTTGATCTGTTGATGGGGCACTGTCACTCTAAGGAGGTTGGTTTTGGGGTCAGGCTGAGAGGAGACGCTGTGTGGGGTTTCATTGATAAATGTTTGTTTACTTCGAGCTGTCGCAGAAGCTAGCACGGCATAGTTCTGACAGCTGTCACTTGTGCTGCTACTTCGAAATAAATGACACACGGCTTTGTGTTGTCATCAACTGATAGAAATTGTGCGTTTCTCTATTCCGGCGATTTCTACAGCAGCTTATTAAAACCTTAGTTTGTCGGAGAAGAAATCACCTGATTCTCACTTCTATTCTATAGTCCTTTTTTGATCTACTTTTTCTCCTCCTTTTTTCTGTATTTTTCTCCCATCCCAATTTAGTCGTTATGCCAATTCCCCTCACCCTTCCTGGTCATTGTGCGCATTTCCCCCCCACTTGCCCGTCTAGGGAGGGTTGATAGATAGTATCACATGTCTCCTCCGATACATGTGGTGTCAGCCAGCCGCTTCTTTTCACCTGACAGCGAGGACTCTCACTGGGGGAGTGTAACGCGTGGGAGGATCACACTACTTCCCCCAGTTTCCCTTCCTCGCTGAGCAGGCGCCCCGACCGACCAGTAGGAGTCGCTGTTTACAACGACCAGGATACACACCCCATCGGCTTCCCACCCGCTAACACTGTCAATCGTGTTAGTATGGACGACCGACCAAGACCCCGCATTTCACTGTATGCTTGTATGCCGTGACAAATAAAACTCTTGACTTGACTTGACTTGAGGTACCGCTGACAGCTGGATTCGATACCAGTGTCTCTGTGGTGGTAGGCAGGTGCTTAGTCCGCTGCGCTACCCGGCCGCGCCTTCTCACTTCTATTCTATAGTCCTTGAAAAACCCTGGGACACGGCCAAGTCCGTCCTTATAGCTGCTTCTCTCAGGTCCTCTCTCTTTAATACGACCCCTGACCTCTCTTCCTCCAGGACTCTGCTCTTGGCCGGGGGGCCGGGCCGGGGCGCATTAACAGGCAGCCAAGGTCCCCTTCTCTCCAGAGAGTCAGCATAGTGGGAATTCCTGTGCAGTCAGCACAGTTCTCAGAGTGTCTGCGTAGCACCTAGTATCATCCTCATCATCATCATCATCATCATCATCATGTTGATGATGATAAATTACATATATCTACTGTAAGTGGTTCTAACATTGAGAGAGTCACTGAGTATAAATAGCTTGGCTTGTGGCTTGATGAGAAATCTTCATTCATTACTTTCATTCAAGTGGTATTTATTTGTTAAGTACTGTAGCTCTGCATTCCAACAGCCATCACTGATGCAGAGTGTCTGGTCAGTAACATTGATCTCTCAGTCCCTCCTGCTCTGCAGTAAACAGCCATCACTGGTATAGAGTGTCTGGTCAGTAACATGGGTCTCCCAGTCCCTCCTGCTCTGCAGTTGTAGTGTATTTTTGATTGGGTATTAACCTGTTCCACCCGTGGAATATTTTCGCCTAAAATATATACCTAGGTAAATGGAATATTGCTCCACTTCTACAAGTTCCATTTGCATATTCTTGGTATCTAGGGACATCTATGGACCTCAGGGAATGTATTCACAGTGTCAGAAATATTGTGTCTATTACTAGGCTTGCTTAAATTGTGATGAAACAAAGGAGAATATGAATTATGATTTTTCGTTGAATCTTTGACAGTGAATAACACCATGATAATAATGACCAAACTTAAAAAACTGCCACTGATCTCGTTCAGTACCTTCTTGAGATTGTCGTAATCATAAGAGGTGTCATACTGTCTTTGTGGTTAAGAATGGCTATGTCCTAACAGGATGTACACCAAAGCGATGAGTCGGTTAGAAACCGTTGTGCAAAACAGGACAATTCTGTCCTCAGGGCCAGCTGATAAGGGACCGTAAACAACTGACTTTAAGAGGAAACTCTGGTCAAACGGGCAGCTGAGATGTGTGGTCAGAGGACTGTAAAAGCCGGTTAACTCCATGGCACATTCCACCAAAACGGTTCAGAACAGAACCTTATCAGATGAGATCAGCAGCTGTCTTGAAGTGACCACGTTGCAACGGACGATGGGTCAGCACACCAGTCTTTAAGCAAGTCCTCAAGCTTGGGGCATCAGTTACATGTGTCTATACAGGACCCTAGGTATCTATGGTCAACAGTTCAAAGGAACTCTAGCTCTAATCTTTATAGCAGCTGTGGGTCAGTGTGACCCAAAAGAACCTGGCTCCAAATCTGACCAGAGGAGGCTACCAGAAGTTAACTAATAGCCCTGCCCAAAAAGGACAGAAAGCGTTTTGACCAAAAGCTGGATTTATAGGTAATATTGGCAGTAAACAGGCCTAGAAATATAATAAGGACATTCTGCTTATTATTCTGAATACATAGATATTAAGAAATTGGGTTTTACTATAACAATAACTGGAATTATTAAGTAAATCATATAGGATCACAGGTCTAGATAGAACAATAAGGTCAAAAACTTTACATTTAGACAGAGAGAGTCTGAACAGAAACCGCAAAAGTCGTCTTGCAGTCTCACTTTTAATTTTGCGTTTAGACTAGTGTTTTGGGATGGAATTCTCCGTGCAGACGAGGCTGTAACGACTCGAGACGACTGAGCCCCGCTGTCACACGATTGGCGCATATGTCACATGACGTGCTGTGAAGACCCGCCCTACTCTGCCTCTGATTCGCAGACTGTGGGTGGGGAATGTGATTGGACCAAAGCAGAGTCACTCACAGACAGTGGGTCCAGTCACGCCGCGGGACAGATTCTTGTGTATTTAAAAGTACTGCCAATGTAGCCTTCAGGTGATCGCCATGGATAGAATCAGACATGCTTTGTTTACGCTTCTAGGCTACTGGCGCATGCCTGTGATGTAAGCAGTACGCGCGACGAGAGCCTTGACAACCCTTTCGTCATCGTTTTATGCGGTTTGACAGTTTAGATGATAGCGCAAAGGTTTATCGTTTCTAGGAATTCCACCCTGGAAGGTAGTCTCACTCTTTTGCGGTTTCACCCCGTAAAAACGCTGTTTCCGTATAAACGAAAGGCACATCCGAAAAAATATTTTTGCGGATTCACCTGCTAGCGTTTCCGTCTAAACAGGGCCTCATTCAGTGTTTGATGACTGCAACAATTATATGTTATTGGAATATAAAGAAACCTTTTTAAATTGATGGAATATCCAAACGGCTTGTCTGATAACCAAATCTTCTCAGGAATTACACTATGATATTAATTATGAGGGAAGGAGACCAATGTTTAACAAGAGTATATGATATGATACAGTGCAAAGGTCCGTTTTTGGTCAAATAAGTAAAGGTGTTAAAGCATGTTGGTAGAGAGAGAGGAGGAGGCTCCTTTGTCTCTCACATTTCAGAGATGGCCCCCGGCTGCTCTGATTGGCTGAGCACTTGCAAGCGTCATGCAAAATGACGTGGGCAAGAGGCGGGCAGAGTTGGTTATAAAAGATCGATACAGGAGGATGGACACAAAGAGACAAACGAAAAAAGAGAAGAAGAGAAAAACAACACCATCCATAGATTGGATTTGGGCGACGATGAAGGCCTGCTCCTGCTGCTGAAAACTGCTGCTAAAACTGCTAAAGAAGAAACTTTTGTATGACCAGAACTTTGTAACTAAATACTTTTTAATACTGGGAAATCCAGAATGAGTGTGTATTTGCCATAGAGAATGCTTTGAGACGACTGTTTTGCCAGGACGCCTTCAATAAAAGAGTCATTCTTGATACCACTCAAATTGCACCTGTGTGGGACTCGATTCATCTGCACTGCTACACACCGGTGGTCGTCCACACACATAGACAGAAGTACTAGCCAAATATACGACAAGATCATGTGTACAAAAAATCTAAGGAAATTAATAAAGGGAAGATGATTAAACAGAAGGTTCTGTAGATACAGTACTGAATTCTCCCATCCGGACCAATGCAATTTGAAATATTATTATAGAATATAGAATATGATGCTTATAAATTACCTTATTATAGCCAATTCGCACATTTATATATATATACATATTATCTTTCAAATGCCCCAGTTCAATTTGGATTTTGTATCACCAGGCGTGCATAAGAACAGATAATGATATCTACTGTAATTTACTGTACCTTTTTATTTTCACCACAGTGCAACCATTTTGAAACTAATTTCAGATCTAATTGTTGCTACATGCTAACAATAGGGAGGAGAAACTAACTGCGTTTCAATATTTGTCAAAACGTTACCTTTTGTGGCTTATTATCCCGAATAATAACAGTTATTGAAATAATTCATTCAGAACGCTGAACTTTGAACCCCCACAGTATCTGACAGGAAGTGTAGTTCGGAATAATTCCAAATTTTCCAAAATGGTCGCCGTCTTGTAATAGACTTCAGCAAATCGAGAAGTTAAAACTATCTAATGGCACTTTTAACCTATTGCTAAACTAACGTATTGATGATAATATAATTTTTTTTTTTTTTAAGATTTATTTTTTTAGCGTTTATCGCTTTTTACTACTGGGCAGTCCAGTAGAGAGAGAGAGAGAAGAAGAACGGGAGACAGAGCGGGGGGAAGACATTCAGCAAATGACGCCGGGTCCGGGAATCAAACCCGGGTCGGCCGTGCCGCGACGCAGCGCGTTACATGGTTCGCCACTTGGGCACCCCGATAATATACATTCTACATGCTTTTGTGACATGTTAGTGATGTTAATACTTGAAAACGTTTGATTAAAAAATCGCAAAAAATATGCAACACTCTGAAAAATATTGATTTATGACCATATGCCATTTTGGGGTCGGTACCGACCCCGTCGGGTGGAACAGGTTTTTAATGGTTATTAAACAGTAAACAGCACAAATTGTTATTAAGAAACAATATGGACAGAATGCCAGACAAAGATGTCGATTGCAAGAGCTCTGAGAAGCATTCACCCCAATCAATACTGACTGACCAAGAAGGAACCTGACTTCATCAGGCAGATCACAAACCAGTTCTGGGGATGCTCGATATTGTATTTTTTACCGATACCGATATATACCGATATTGTCCAACTCTTAATTTCTAATACCGATATCAACCGATACCGATATATGCAGGGTTTCCCCCCCCAAAAACTGAATAATTTCAGGTAATTAACATTACATATGTCTTGTTGTGGAATTAACATAACATTATGCATACTTTTGACAATAAATAAAATCAGAATTTGTTCTTATTTGCCTGGGTAAATAAAGGTTATAGAAATGTAAAAGAAAACACACGCACACACACGCACACACACACACACACACACACACACACACACACACACACACACACACACACACACACACACACACACACACACACACACACACACACACACACACACACACACACACACGCACGCACACACACACACACACACTCTATCTCACCCCCACCCAGGAACCAGTTTTGTTGTAAACCTCATGAACGAGGCACACACACACTAATGCATGTGACAGCGATTAAGATTCACAAACCAGGTATAATGTCGTTAACATTTGAGTGACAGAAACCCCCATCCCAGAGACTCACACACACCCAGACACCCCCACTCAGCCAGAGACCAAACCAGTTTACCCAGGTAGTGATAAGCGAATCACATCACAACATTTAGATTCGGTTGAAACACATATAAGCCACAACTAAGGAGGACATCGCTATAGGAATAGAAGTTATTTTCTTCAAACACTGAGAACCTCGCTAAGTTTCCTTTCTTCAAAAGCTGAAGGTGAGTAGAACTGCAACATGTTAACAAAGCGTGAAATTGTATGCCACTGCCAGAAGGAGATAATGACTGATTCGGGCAGGAAAGTAACATGTTGGCAACGGAGTTGACAGAAAATCACAGGATAAAAAGAATCAATCTTTTAAGTTTTCTCATTTGTTAGGCGATTTTTGCTGAATAAGTAAGTGAAATTAGTTAGGTACCGCATCGAAAACGATGACGAAGAAAATAGAGTATTATAGAGTTTAGGTACCGCATCATACAAATAATTTGTGGGGCGGCCTGGCTCAGGGGTAGAGCGGGTCGTCCAATGATCGAAGGGTTGGTGGTTCGAATCCCGCTCAAGCCCATGTCCATCCCACTGCCGTTGTGTCCTTGGGCAAGACACTTAACCTACTTGCCTCGTATGAATGTGTATGCATGTGAATGAATGTTGGTGGTGGTCGGAGGGGTCGTAGGCGATGATTATTTGCCACGCTTCCGTGAGTCTGCCTCAGGGCAGCTCTGGCTGCAATTGTAGCTTACCACCACCGGTATGACTGTGTATGAACGAATAATGGACTCTGTAAGCGCTCTGGGGTCACTCGGGTGTCACGAAGAGCACTATATAAATCCAATCCATTATTATTATTATTATTATTATTATTATTATTATTATTATTATTATTATTATTATTATTATTATTATTATTATTATTATTATTATTATTATTATTATTATTATTATTATTATTATTATTATTATTATTATTATTATTATTATTAATGACGATGAAAATAGATAAGTTGAGGTCCCGCATTATGGCGATGAAAATAGATAGTTGAGGTACTGTACTATTAGTGTGCAAAGAAAATAGATTAGAAGAAGACTTACTATTAATAAAGAGAGAACGTTGCTTTAGTTGCTGTAGTACCAGAGGTGAAAATGTGCAAACTCAAGCCGTTAAAGTTGAACGCTATGAGTTTTTTAATCTGGAAACAAAAATTTCAACGGTCATAGGAACGGAGCTAAAAATCTTCTGATCAGTGTTCTGGTAAATCTGAAACTGTATGGTCGCACCTACAGCAGGGGACGTAAAGACATTGATAGAAAAGGGTTCTCAAAGTGGTTACTGGATACTCTGAATAATATAGAATTATTTAATTGAAGTCCCGCATCATAAACGATGACGAAGAAAATAGACATGTGTGTATATTCAAAGTCCCAGAAACGATTCCGTTGAAGTAGCTCTGAGGAAATTGGGAATAAATCCAAAGCCTACATATATGTACTGAAAAAAGAGACGTCTTTCCAAAACTTTTGACTATGAAAATTGCATTTAATAAGTTAATAAGGCAGTGTGAGAAGACATTGAATGCGCTCTAATAAAGGCGCTGTCCTTGGTACTGAAGAACTACGTGTTTTCAAAAACGTTCAAAACTATACTATACTGTACAAAAAGAGCATTTTAAGAACAGCATAAACACGTATAATATAGTTTATATCGATTCACGTTAGAATAAGGATGTTATCTTATGATTTCATGTGATAAAAAAAGTGTTTTAAGAAGTCACAAAACGAACGTTTTTACTTCCTGCATTTTGAAGAATGGAGAGTTTGAGTTGAATATCGACGTCTCTCATTGGCCTATGTGTGATATGACTATGAACAATGTGAACTCCCATTGGCTTAAACGAGTGAATGACGTCAGCAGAATAGTTCCCACGGGAGAACAGGGTCCATTGACAAAAGTGACGTGCTGTACTGGTTTGCATAGCACAAATATGTTTGGATAAATGTTGGACGAATGTTTTGTGAATGTTGAAATGAATGAAGAAATATGTTTGTCTGTCGAAGTATGTGAAGAATGTTTGTTTACATTTAAAATGCACAGTTTTGTTTACCATATATTAGCTATTTTTACTGACAAAAAGTTTGGCAAATATACCGGAATACTTTGGATATTCTATTTAATTTTTGATGGTTTGTTGCAGTAAGATGGCAAATATCTCGCTATACTATATGTGTAGACTATTATGAATTTCCCTGCTGTCAATATGCATTTGGTGGAAAAGATATTATAGAAAATTGGTCATTTTCTTTATAAATCCATAAGCCTGTGATGTACCATGACATTAAGACAAGGAAAGATTCTTAATAGCATTTATTGATAGATATACGATATTGCCCTAAGATGTTGCAGCTTGGATAACTAAATGAAGTAGAATATGTAAGTGTTGTTGCAATCTATTCTCAAAAAGTGTGTAAAATACCAAGTGAAGTGTGAATTACACAGAAAGATGTTAATTGTTTACAATGGTTGCTATAGACACGCCACGCTGAAAATGCTGCTCTCCACCACAAAATGTCCTATTCGATTAGAGCTTGGGACATAGTTTCAAATAAATACAGTAAAATTGATAAGTTGAGAGATAATAAACAATAAGGGCTAAACACAATGGATTAATTTAAATATAAGCAACCGGAGTAATGCTTCTGTTCTAATATCATATAAATCATTGATGAAAAAATTGGAGGATAGTTTAAAAATAATTATAACTTTGTGCACACAAGCTACAAGGTTTAATAGAAGATGACGTGATGTGAGTGTGTCTGACTGTGGAAGAATGCAGTATGTATATATATGAGGAATTTCCGTTTTTCACCACAAGGTGGTAGCAAATCATTTTTAATCCATTACAATGGCTTGTTAAAAACGCTGCCTATGCTATAAAGCAGGGAGGGGCAACTGGCGGCCCGCGGGCCGCATGCGGCCCTCACCGACGTTCCATGCGGCCCCAGGCCAATATTAAAAAAAAAAAAAAAAAAAGGTATAATATTTTTTTATTTTCTTTATTTTTTTGTTTTTTTTATTTTTTTTTATTTTTTTGTATTGTATTCGACTAAGAAGATTTGGCAGTCAACTATGGCTCCTTTCGATCGATTAGTCGACTATTTGACTAATAGGGGTCAGCCCTAGTGTGCACATATTCAACGCTGTTGAAAGTGCCGTGCAGCAATATGGGGGTTTTGATAAACTGTCGGCTGTTGTTACCGATGGATTCGCCGGGCTTCTAAGGCAGAGTGGCGTTGAGTGTCCAATGCTGCACTGCATTATACATCAGGTAAGTTCGCTAACATAATTTCCATCTATTGTGCGTCACTATAATGACCAATGCGAGTCGAGTGTAGTCAAATTATATGCGAGAGTTGTTAAATCGTTTTTCTTTTTTTTTATCTGATATAGGAGGCTCTCTGTGCCAAGAAGCTTGAATACAGCCATGTTATGGATTTGGTTACCAAGGTTACCAATCTAATTCGTGGAGGCAACAGGTCACTAAACCATAGAAAGTTTGTCTCCTTTTTGGAAGAGATGGACACTGATTATGGCGACTTGCAGCTACACACAGAAATCCGATGGCTGAGCCGTCGGAAAGTACAGGAGCGACATTGAAACACTGCAAATGCAATTCAATGATCGGTTTGAAGATTTCAACGGCATGCAGTCACGGATAGCGCTGTTTGCCGGCCCCCTCACCGCTACGGTGTCAGAGCAGCCCCCACCGTTGCAGCTTGAACTGTGCGAGCTACAGTCAGATCCTTTTTTTCAAGCAAAGAGAAATGAGAGGGGAATTTCGTTTTGGAAACTGCTACCTGAGCCCCGCTTCCCACTCCTCAGGGACTTTGCCCTCTCTATGGCCAGTATGTTTGGGAGCACATACATACGTGAGAGCAATTTCTCAAACATGAAGCACATCAAGTCAAAGGAGAGAAACAGGCTGTCGGATGAAACATTATTTCATCTGATACAGATTGCATGCACAAACATTGAAGTTGACATTCCTGCTATTGTGCGCCAAATGGAGAGACCACAAGTGTCTCATTAAAGACAGGGGGGGGGAGGAGATGATGAAGAGGTGTAGAGGGGGGGAAGGAGATGATGAAGAGGTGTAGAGAGGGGGGGAGAGATGATGAAGTAGTGTAGAGAGGGGGGGGGGGGAGATGATGGAGAGGTGTAGAGAGGGGACCATTATTATTATTATTATTATAACCATTATTGACCCACTGTGGGGCGAGGGTGAATGTCATGCCAGTTTGATAAAGGGTCAATGGGAGGCATGTAGTATTGCACTTTACTTTACTTGCACTTTACTTGTTTACTTTTGTAGTGTTCAGATAACACTAATAACACAAACACAAAGCAGCATTCCTGCTGCATTTCACTACAACAGTAAATCAAAAGTGCAATAATAAATGATTTTGTTAAATGTTTAAACTCGTATCCTGCTACTAAACAAAACATTCCTGAGTGCTTCATATCCATAACATGCATTTCAGTGTTATAATGTTTTGTTTAGTAGCAGGATAAAAGTTTATACATTTAACAAAATCATTTATTATTGCACTTTTGATTTACTGTTGTAGTGAAATGCAGCAGGAATGCTGCTTTGTGTTTGTTGAGCAGTGGGCTTTAAGTTCATACATTTATTTTATTAGAAGCCTTAATTATAATTGATCATTTTTGTATATATTTGGGGTCACAGCAATACTTTTAAATTCAGCTGTTTATAAATTCATGAAATTGCATTACTAAATGCATTTGAAATGGAATAAAAACAAAGTTACAACAAATTATAATTGTTTATATACCTTATTTATCACATCTGTGACTATTATGGGCTATTTGAGTGATGGGGTACTACTGGCGGGACTGCCGATAAACAATGCGGCCCCCCAGATTGATTGTGGACATTTTGTGGCCCTCACCATATACAAAGTTGCCCACCCCTGCTATAAAGCAAATAGATCTGTTCAATAGAAGATTACTCTACATGTTAAATGACATGGAAGTTAAAAATACTTACAGATAAATAATGGTTATAGAAACTAGAACAGCTTCAAAGGACATTTTTGAGCTGTTGATATACGCTGCATTTCAGTAGAAATATTGCATCCTGATTGATCACACTGCAAACATAATAGACAAATATCAGATATATACATACACATAGTGTCAGAGTAAACTCCCACAGCATACATATAGAAGAAATAATAAGTTATGGAAAGGACTAAGCCACAGCCTAGGCCAAACACACATCAGATGAAACAACTAGGTAAATTATAACAAAACACATAAATGTCAAAGTGGACAGGGAATTTTAGGAAGTAAGGCTATGCAGTAGTCTGACCAATTTGTTTTATACTTCAGAAAATACATTTAAATTAGAGGACTATGATTGGAGTGGGGAGTGTATGAAAAATTTAACACTTAGTAGTGATTGAATGGTGATTATTTGTGTGAATATGTATGGGACAAGTGTTGAATGTATATTTTATTGTTTTTATTGATATTTTTATTGTAGCAACAGGACATAAAAGGAGGAACTTTGGGGACGGGGTGTTGGATGTGACTGTGTTTCCGGAGGCTGGTGTTGCTACAGGGTTGTTATGCATGGCAGTTTTGTGGAGCGCTGGGCTCTGGGGGTAATGGTTTGTAGATGGGGGCGATGCTTGGAGTGATGGGATTATGGTTATTTGACTGTTGTCTCACTAGGTGATTGAGTTGTTAGTTGGGTCAAGAACCAACATTCTGTGACCATTCTCTGGCTAAGATGTTTTGATGATTGATTTGACTTCTATGGACCTTTTATAAAATATTTAGCCCCCGTGTCCCTCCGAAAAATCCCGGCATTTTTTGTCAGATGGCCAAATCCAAAATACCTGCTGACGCCATCTTGAAAAATTAACTTTTGATCCAGAGCACCTAGAATCATGTATGAATACACTTTTTTGTGTAAGTCAACCATGACGATTCCAATTCTGACATCAGTTTGACTCTATGACATCAATTTGTCCCAGAAATCCAAGATGGCCACCATATAGTAGAGCGAAAATGTAACTTTTAATGTCAAAACCAATTTTACCATGGTACTGCTGTACTTTAAACAAACTACCTTCATAAGGATCTCAGCAAAATAATTGATGAATGTACAGTATGATAAGATAACTAATTATACTTCAAAATACGCTCTCTTAAATAGCTGTAACTTGAACAGATTAACTACTTTTTTTTCTTCTTCTTTTTACTTAATTATTTTTTAACTTTATAGCATTTTCAGCTTTTTCTGGCCACGCAGGACAGATAGAGGGAGAGAGGGAGAACGGGGGGAGAGGTAGGGAAGACATGCAGCAAATGGTCGCCGGGACTGGGAAACGAACCCGGGACGACCGCTTCGCGACTCAGCACGCTATGTGGTGTGCTACTGGAGCGCCCCAACAATGAAACCACTTTAAACATGTCATGATCAGTCCGAATCAGAGCATTCTGCCTCACTAGATTCTGAATCATCAGATTCCAATGAATCACCCCTCCTCCTCCATACATCATCATCTCCCTTCTCATCATCATCCTCCTCACTCTCCTCTTCCTCACTTTCTTCAGCTGGCCCTGGTGCAGGTAGATGTGATGGGAGAGCAGGTCGTGTGTGGCGGACAGGGCGACAGCGACCACCCACCAGCTCCCAGCCATGTCCGAGTGGCGAAGGGTGTCGCTTCAGGGAGGGGTGGCGCACTAGATATGCCAAGTAGTTGGCACGGAGGCAGTGTTGGCGTAGGCTATCTGCATCTGGAGGGAGATGGATGAATGATTTGTTCTTCATTCTCTTCCACTTTGTGGCACGGGCCTCAGCCATGGTGCTACTCTTCTTGTCGCCATAAATAACATGTCGTGTGAACTCGAACAGCTCCTCTAGCACCTCCTCCTCAAGGTCAAGGCTATCTCCACACCGCGAGAGCAGCCGTCGTGCCATAGGGCTCTTTGCCACCTTGTCATACACCGACGACTTACCCTTGTCATAGAAGCCTGAATTGGCATCACAGCCTGTAATGCAGTGTAGCTGCACAATACAATACAATACAAAAAGACTGTGTTCTGCTTTCTCTTGATGCAGAGCATACCGGGCAGCTGTTGAGAGATGACCGCTGCCATGACATAGGCATCGGTGTCGGCTGCATCAATGACCACAGGGCCACTGTAGCCTGACTCACGTAGAACTGTGTAAGCAGAGAAGAGGATGGTGTCAGCCTCAGACTGGTCAAAGCTGTAGTTCTGCATTGGTTGCTGGGTTGACAAGTTGGTGCAGTGGGAGTCAACAGAGTAGACGATCTCTGTATCTACACCCTGTGCAACAAGGTCAGTCAGATAGCTGCATATTACTTTTTGTAGCCGCCCCCTCTTTCTGACGCTACACAGCAGTGTTTTGAACTCTCTGGCAGAGGGGAAGGGGTCGCCCAGCTTCATGTAGGTGTTGGGGACATGTACCTTACCTTGTACCCGCAGATCTCGCTCATCATCTTTAGTTGAGTATGCTGCGTCGTACGGGTCATTTACACAGAAAATACGGTCAGCATCACCATGGCGGCCAAGGATGATGGATGATACCTTGTGGACATAGTCCAACCACTTGTATGGGGTGCCATCTTGTGTCTGCTGATGGGGTTGCCATCCTCCAGATCATGCCCATGTCGACAAGAGCGGTGTAGGGTTCTTGCAGATCTACAGATTGGAGAGAGAGCTTCTGAATGAGCTTGCTCTTCTGTGTCTTCCTATATGTGCCATTGGAGTTGAATAAGGCCACTCATTCCTCGACAACACGATGTTCCAGCAACTCTGAGAGATTCACAAGTTGACTGACCTCAACCAGGTCGATCACTGCCTTGAGAGCACTCCGCTCCATCTCAGCAGCTCTTGCTTTGAGTTCCTCCCCGGGCTTCTCCATGCAGGGTTGCTTGGCAAATGTCAAGCGTTTGCTCAGAGGGACAGGTGCATGGAGGGAGGTTTTCTTACTGAACACTCGGTCTTGCAAGAAGCTGGTCAACTTCTCCTCTCCCACAGCATAGGCTGAGTTGAAGTCCGCGATGAGTTCATCAGAGGCAGGCATGGCTGACTGTAGGGTGCGGAGGGTGGGTGAGGCTGGATCAAAAGGAATCAAACTCATGCATGCATGCGACCAGGTCCTGCACTCGCTGCTCATCTTCTCTCATCCTTTTCGGACCACATTCTATGTGCTTCCTCTTGGCTTTTTTGTGTGTGGCCAGGGCATTGTGAGCCACCCGGATCTTGGTCAAATTGTTCACATTTCTGGAGTGTACCAGCAGCTGCTTCTCATTCTGGAGGATGGAGAGCCAGCCAGACTTCATTTTGCTGCCCTTGTTCATTGTACACTCGATCCACATGTCCCAGGCCATGTTGGAGTAGGGGTTGCCTGTGATGGACTGAGTGAAGTCAGTACGAAGGAAGGCGACCTGATCAGCAGGGAGAGCTGTCAGCATTGCCCAGAAGTCAGGCAGCCACCTTCCATACCTATTGTTGTCGTACACTACCATCCATGGCAGCATGGCACGCAGAGAGTTGACATACTCATCCAAGTTGCAGATATGTACTGCATGCACATTCTGCATGAGTGCATCCGTCATAGACAGGAAGTCCCTCCAGTAGTCCGCCATGTCACTGGCCTCCACCTGGGTGAATAAATTGGTGATGAGGCTCTCGAGGTCAGTATCATCCTCCAGTGCCGCATGTGCAGCTGCACGGGGTTCATGGGAGAGACTCATATTTCTCAGAATCTCAAGGTTCTCCCTTGTCTCATCAGCCAGGTTGGGCATGAGCCTCCCCTTTACCAGCTGACTCATGAGTGCCTCATAGATGAGCCTCAAGCAACGCAGCCACCTCTTGTAATGCTTGCCTTTCAGTGCACGTCGACGGAGCCCTCTGCAATAACTCCTCCTGCCACAAGTACATCTCCTAGCTCACTCCCCTTGTAGCGCTTGTAGATAGCGCTCATCATCACACACTGTGTATGGAAGGGACCAAGAAAGGGTACAATGTCATGGTACTTGTTTGGGTTCTCGGCGTTGAGCAGAGTGATGAGGACGTACACAGGATGATCTCCCACTAAGAAGGCGAAGGGCATGTGCTTAGTTGCGATGATGGTAGACAGCTTCTCCATGATGTCATTCACAACTGACTTGTTGGGTGGTTTATTGTAAGATGTATGAAAATAAGCCTTGCTCTTCCTCTGCTCCATATTCAAGCCAGCGTGAAACCCATTGTATGAAAGGATAGTGCACGCATGCACGCACGTACGCACACACACATGTGCACACGCACGTATGCGCAGTTTGCGCACACACACACACACACACACACTCACAGTCTATTGAAGAAGAAGGCCCGGATGAGCAAGGTCAACAGGAGTTCTTCATGTCAAGGAATGGCGAGATGGCGTGGTCCAAGATACCTTTTGAAACAGAAGGCTGAGCACAAGCTCAGAACATCATCAAAATAACTCCTGAAAGAAACAGCTTTCGAACACAACACAAGGGTTAACAAACCCCAAACACAGGGCTACAATGACTATATTAGCTAACTAGTTGTTGTTGCTAGCTAGCTAGCTATTGGGAAAGTTGTTAGTCTGAAGCCCTGCCCAAACACCAAATCTTACTTTCCCATTCAAAAGTTACATTTTCGCTCTGCTGTCTCTTTCTACATTTTTGCTCTACTGGATGGTGGCCATCTTGGATTTCTGGGTTAAATTGATGTCATAGAGTCAAACTAATGTCAGAATTGGAATCGTCATGGTTGACTTACACAAAAAAGTGTATTCATACATGATTCTAGGTGCTCTGGATCAAAAGTAAATTTTGACGGGGTGTTGGATGTGACTGTGTTTCCGGAGGCTGGTGTTGCTACAGGGCTGTTATGCATGGCAGTTTTGTGGAGCGCTGGGCTCTGGGGGTAATGGTTTGTAGATGGGGGCGATGCTTGGAGTGATGGGATTATGGTTATTTGACTGTTGTCTCACTAGGTGATTGAGTTGTTGTTGATATTTGTGTATGTGTGTGTGTTTAGATTAGTCTGGGTACCATTATGGACGGACTGAGCTATACTTAAGTGCCTGTGTGGTTGAAAGTTTGTGTGCATCTTGATGCCTTGGGCTGGCAGGAACAGACCTTTGATGGTATATCAAATTGCTGTGGGGATTCAAGTGTGTGCGGTGTTCGGGATCCATGAATTATGACATGGGTGGCTGGATACTGCATAGGGACGGGGAATTTGGTGGTAATAATGTCGCTAAAGATAAAAATGGTCTCCTCGTTGGATATATGCGAGATGGTATGGGATGATGTGGGACACAAACTAAGCTTGTGTCCAGGGGGAGTTATGGAGTAATTATGTAAAATTGTACTAAGATGTTATGTGAAGCAGAATATGAAATATTAAATGTACATTTTAATTGTGATATTAATAAATAGATGTGTAAATACATTTTTATTTTCCCATAGTAGGATGTGGACAGTAAGCGAACGGGAAGCGGTTAGAAATGATAGGCCTCTGTGAAATTAACTGTGTTGTGTTGTTTCCAAGGAGGAAGCAATCAGAGTGGACGGAGATACCAAGAGTGGGCCGATGGATTAATGCAACATTTTTGTTTTGCCTCTGAGATTCACGGGAGAGGCCACAACAAAGAGTGATTGGGAATCCAGAATCACCTGTGAAAGACAACTAGAGCTAACGAAGCTAAGGCCTTTTGTTATTTTCAAATAAATTACAATCTCTCTGTGTTTTTGATTAGAATAAACAGCCCAGATTCTGAGAAAGTAAAACACTAGAAAGGAATGTGGATTGAAATGACACTGAAGACTTAAGTGTTTGTATTTTTGCTTTGTCTTTGACAGATTCTTGGGCGGGAGAGGTGAAAATTCTGACGGCTCCGATACCAACCAGAACATAAGGCTGTAGAAGCCTTAGGGTACTGTATGAGAATAAGAGGGTCATCAATTTCTGGTCTGCACCTGTAATGTAACAGTGTGGTTGAATTAAAAATTTTTTAAAGTTAACTCTTCTGCCCCCTTAGCGACTATTTTGTGTTTTTTGCCTATATTTTTTTGTGTTTCTGTGTACAACGATGGCTGTGTTGATTATTATGTCATGAAATTGTGTCCGTTTGCTTATTTTCCATATATTCACATAATTTGAAAAGATTAGATTTTGAAACCCTCTAACACAAAAGTTAACAATATTAGCTTTCAAACCGTCCATAGTGGTTTATTTCTTGCCATGGGGGTTAGGGTTAGGGTTAGGGTTACCCAGACAGAAAAATGAGGAGAAGGTCAAATCTCATCCCTGTGCCCGTGCCCACCCCAACACTTGCTCAACAGTCCCCTGGCCTAACCTATCCCTAACCCCAACCCCAACCCTAACCCTAACCCTAACCCTAACCCTAACCCCAACCCTAACCCTAACCCTAACCCCAACCCTAACCCTAACCCTAACCCTAACCATAACCCTACAAACGGAAATATTTGGAATCTTTGATAGATATGTTGAGTTAGGTTCATAGTGGTATTCATAAAAAAATAATTGGAACGAAATATTACAAATTAAGTTTTTTATGACCTTGAACGTGATGCAATCTTTTCATGCACTAACGTGACAACTCTGCAAAATCGTTAGGGGGCATAAGAGTTAAGATAAACAAAAACAGAGGAACTTGCTTTGACAACGGTAATATTACAATTATGTCAGAGATGGGGAGAATGTCGAATGAAGAGCAGGTCACCCTGGTGGAGACCTTGTTAGCAGCCACTGGAGAATTAGGTAGTTCGACAGTGGTACGGGCCGTCGACAGTCTGTTCATCTCGCCGACCGATAATAAATCGGAAGGAGAGGATAAACATTGGCCAAAATTGTTTAGGCCATTACAAAGGTTGATAGAGCATTATAGGACCAAATGAAATGTAGACCAAAAAGAGAAAGCGACCATGTTAATAGATTTGTTTACTCAAGTAGATCAAGCAAGTATAGTAGAGGAAAGGGACAGGTTTATTTGCAAGTGACCCCTGCAAATAATCATCAGACAGTGTTGCCCAGTGATTCTAATCTGATAGATTTGGACATGACAGACCCCAATATTGTGACAACCACGGTGGGAGGAGTAGAGATAATTGAGGAACCTACTATGACTCCTGCACAGGGTGTTAAAGAGGAGGGGAAAAATGGAGTAACTGTCTCAGTCCAACAGGTGTCAGTCCAACAAGTGCTTGAACAGGTCCAAACTGGATTAACCGCTTCAGGTAACAACAGGATGACAAAGAGACAGAGGAGGGCTGCATTATTACAGCAGTCGGAGCAAAGCAACCCTGGCCTTAGGGCTGGGGTGGAGAATGGACAGAATCTGGCGGGACCAAGGGAGTGGCAGTTACAACGAGATCCTGAGCCCTTAAGATGTGGGACCAACAACCGGTATGGACATATGCATGAGGACTGTCCTCAGCACATAGATTCCCACTACCCAGGTCCCTCCCAGAGACAGAACCAAGTCGGAGCGAGATGCCCAGTGACAAGGAGCCAGACGGCTGGTAGGAGGGCGGAGGAAGAGAGGCAATCATGTCTCTCTCATGAACAACAGAGGGTGCTTGTGGAAGCATCCGACAGAGGTGAGGCAGTCCGCAGAGACTTGGGGGAAAGACAGTTGGCTATCGACCAGGCAACCCATTGGGCTGAGCTACAAAAGGTAAAAGAGTCTGAGTTGACTGCATTGTTAATCACCATAGCGTTGGGATTACAAGTTCAAGCGTCACGACAAGTGCTGTACGACCAAGGAGCAAGACCAGCACCGCTGCCCAGACGGGGAGCCGTGCAGGTATGGGACAGTGAGGAGGTAATGCAAGGCAGGGGGGTTGAGTTTCTGAGACCCCCTATGCGAAGAAGGAATATTGGGGGTGGGCTAGAGTTGCCGCTGAGGGTCGTATCGGGACCAGCCAATTACAGGCAGGGGGCCCCCGTGGCTTGTGGCTCCGCCCCTCAAAGAAATGGACAATGATGTTATTTTTGCAGACAATTAGGACACTGGCAACGGGACTGTCCTGACATTTCTTTTTTGCAGGGGCACCGGGCTAGGAGGAACGGACAGGCAACACAATGGAGGGGCTATGATGCTCCTGAGAACAGATTCAGGTATTAGATATTTCACAATAAGTGAGCAAAAGACTAATAAAGAATTGAAAGATTTATCCCAGGCAGCTTTTCATTTTGTAATGTGCGTCGGCTCCTGAACAATGTTTATACCAACCACGAGGACAACTCCAGAGCGGCCATTTTGTCCTTAGATGCAGCCAAAGCGTTTGATCAAATAGAGTGGCCCTACATGCTCGAGGCACTTAAAAGATTTGGATTTGGAGACTCTTTTATTGCATGGGTCAAAATACTATATCTCTGCCCGACATCATCCATCCTCACTAATAATGATAAATCTGGACCTTTTGACTTGCAACGTGGGGTCCGACAGGGCGATCCGCTTTCTCCCTTACTATTCGACGTTGCTCTGGAGCCCCTCGCGATAGGAATCAGGAGCCACCCCAATATCAGAGGCATTAAGATAGGGGACATGGAAAGCCGGGTGAGCCTTTACGCTGATGACACATTGTTATATCTTTCAGACCCAGAAACCTCTGTTCCTCCCTTGTTAGATTTCATTGAATCATTTGGTAAGCTTTCTGGCTACACAATCAATTGGGGTAAGAGTGAGTTCATGCCTCTCTCGGGCGGCCTGAACACAGACTTTCTTAAGGCTCTACCATTTAAAGTAGTAAATTACCATTTTTCATATTTAGGACTCCGAATATCTAGAAATCCCAAACTCTTATTTAAACTTAACTATGCTGACATGCTCACAAAGTTATAACTCAACATAGAGAAGTGGAGGACCCTGCCCTTATCTATGGTGGGGCGTATTAATGCAATCAAGATGGTGTCTCTTCCTAGATTCTTGTATCTATTTCAAAATCTGCCAATCTTCCTCACTGCAGCATTCTTTAAGACACTAGACTCTATTATTTTCCCATTTGTATGGGGATATAAAACCCATCGCATATCAAAAGGGCATCTGCAGAAGCCAACACAGGAGGGAGGCCTAGGCCTCCCTGCATTCAGGAATTATTATTGGGCAGCCAATGCTAGAGCTCTGACCTATTGGCAGAGGGGACTCTCGGGTGAGACACCATCTAATAATTCCCCCCTGTGGCTAAACATTGAAGCCACAGCAGTAAAAGGCTCCTCTCTCTGTACTTTACTTTTTTCTAAAACAGAATCCCCTCAAAAGCTAATTGGTGACAATTTTATCTTAAGGAA
>NC_140179.1:24147037-24162037 GCF_963971535.1 Notolepis coatsorum | reverse complement strand
CATTGAGCTGTACTTGACACAACACCTTGTCTTATAGGGACTGCTACCGTATCATTTTATTGAGCTGTAATGAACACAAACCCTTGTCTTATAGGGACTGCTACCTTATCCTTTCATTGAGCTGTAATTAACACAACACCTTGTCTTATAGGGACTGTTACCTTATCATTTCATTGAGCTGTACTTGACACAACACCTTGTCTTATAGGCAGGGCCGCCTGGGAGAAATGCGAGGCCCTGTGCGAGATTTAACGCGAGCCCCCCCCCCCCCCCCCCCCCAAAGGTTAAAAAAAAAAAAAAAAAATTATATATATATATATATATATATATATATATTTTTTTTCTTTTACAGTCAACATATTCTTAAATAATAGCGCTGCCCGAGGCGGGGCATGATACAGTCAATATACAGTGTACAGAGAGAGAGAGAGAGAGAGAGACACATTGGAAATAAATTGAAATGCTATTTGGCCCTAAACAGAGAGTACACAGTGGCAGAATACCTGAGCACTGTGACTGAAGATCCTTGACTATGTACAGACTCAGCGAGCACAGCCTAGCCATCGAGAAAGGCCGCCATAGGCAGACTGTGTGTGTTAGAAAGAGAGAGAGAGAGAGAGAACATGTGTGTTTGTCATGTGTGTGTGTTAGAGAGAGCATGTATGAGAGATCCAAAAGGACAAAGATCAACACTTAAATCCAAGAGAGAGAGAGAGAGAGAGAGAGACACATTGGAAAGAAATTGAAATGCTATTTGGCCCTAAACAGAGAGTACACAGTGGCAGAATACCTGAGCACTGTGACTGAAGATCCTTGACTATGTACAGACTCAGCGAGCACAGCCTAGCCATCGAGAAAGGCCGCCATAGGCAGACTGTGTGTGTTAGAAAGAGAGAGAGAGAGAGAGAGAGCATGTGTGTTAGAGAGAGAGCATGTATGAGAGAGAGAGAGAGAGAGAGAGCATGTGTGTGTGTGTTAGAGAGAGAGCATGTATGAGAGATCCAAAAGGACAAAGATCAACACTTAAATCCAAAGAGAAGAGGGTCTATACCAGAGAAACCAAAGCAGCAAGGAGCCAATGGCCGACATCAGCTAAATAGGCTAGCCAGGTACTGTGACACCAGGCCACACACAGCTTTGGCCAACGGCCCAACGCTACCCAAGCTACACAAACGACCAAGACATTCACACACAGCACATGTCGTATCTCCAAATGTTGTGAAGTAGCATATGTTTTGCCTGGAAAAAAACATCGTTATTAACAAAACATTCGGGAGGGGAAGGAAGGAAGAGTGGGGTAATGTCATGACATTTTCATTAATCTTACCTGCACCAAGGAACGCAGGGCGAAAGGCCGCAACACAGGTCTCCACGTTGACGAAAGGCCTCTCGCTGTCGGGACAAATAAGCTATGGCCAGAGCCTTGTCATGGTGCAGGCCCGACTACATCTTCTGTCAAAGATGATGTCGTAGTCAGAGTGCCAGAACCCCCTGCTATTCTCACGGCTAATGTCAATGGTCGTAGCACAAGCTAACAGCTAACTCAAGGCTAACTGATAGCATCAAACGAACGTTCCCAGCCGAGCGCAGCCGGCAGTTAACGTCGAAGCTAAACAGCTAACTGGCTAACAGTTAGCTCAACCAGGCTATCGCTAACCATTAGCTAACGCAGAAGCAAGCTATGCGGCTACATACAGGCAGGTGCTGACACCAGGCACACACCGTTAGCTACTAGTAGTACTACAATAGCTAGTTGGCCAGTTTAGCTCCAGAGAGAGAGAGAGAGAGAGAGAGAGAGAGAGAGCGATGTCCACGGCGGGAATAGAATAGAGTTAATAGAATAGGTTAAAAACTCACCAAACGTCCAAGAGGATGGAGACAACCGCGTGGAGTTGACGAAGTTCATCTGCCAAACGACCATCCTCTTCATCTTGGCTGCATGTCTCTAGGTTAGCTAACGCTAGATAGCCTTTAGCTAAGCTAGCTACTAGCCGACATCATCATCATGGCTATATCCCGACTGCATCATGACAAGGCTCCGGCCATTTGTCCCGCCTTTCGTCAACGTTCCTTGGTGACCGACCGACTGATAATGACCGACCTCTTTCTTCGTCTTGGCTGGCATAACTAAGCATAATAGTCAAACGCAGCTGACTCACGCCGGCGTAGTGTACTACACATGATGTAAGTAAAACCACTCCCTTCGTTGAAACCAATAGTATGTCTGCTGCAGAACCCCAGAGGCTGAGCTCCAATAGTGAGTATATCTGCAGACCCAGGAACAAGTCAGACACATTCTACAAACGTGTCTAATGTGAAATATATAAGCATATAAGCAAAACTAGATTTTAGGTCTGTGATGAAAAAGGGCCTCGCGGGAAGGGGGGCATCGCAAAAAAAAAAAAAATAATAAAAAAAAAAAAAAAAAAAAAAAAATTGCGAGGCCCCCCTTCCCGCGAGGCCCTGTGCGACCGCACTGCTCGCACACCCCCTGAGGCGGCCCTGCTTATAGGGACTGCTACCTTATCATTTCATTGAGCTGTAATTGACACAACACCTTGTCTTATAGGGACTGCTACCGTATCATTTTATTGAGCTGTAATGAACACAAACCCTTGTCTTATAGGGACTGCTACCTTATCCTTTCATTGAGCTGTAATTAACACAACACCTTGTCTTATAGGGACTGCTACCTTATCCTTTCATTGAGCTGTAATTAACACAACAGGACATTTCAGCGAGTGACTGAGGCCACTTAGCGTGAAAGTTAGTCTGCCCTGTAGTCGCTATAGGACTAAGTTAAGTAAGTAAGTAAGTAAGTACACTTTATTTGTATAGCACCTTTCACAGATAAAATCACAAAGTGCTTCACAGAAGTAAAACATAGCAACAGTTACATAGAGATGAACGCACTGACTACACAAAACAATTCTGACACAATGTAAGCATAGGCATAACATAAGTAAATTAAATAACTAAATATGAGTGCAACATAAATGTCAGTCCTAAAAACAAAACAACAATTATACATAAATAAACAAAGTATACAACCAGGAATTAATTAAAATGAATTAAAAGCCTGTCTGAATAAAAACGTTTTCAACTGTTCCTTAACACTTTCAGTGCCGGGCCGTGTTTTCCTTTTTACCCCATTGAATGCCACCATCCACGGCCAATGTTAACGTTAATATCGCCTAATCTATGTTTTAAATTATGTGTCTAATCTGCCTGTCGCTTATCAAAGACTCATTTTCCAGTCAACATTGGCAAGGCAGATTGTATTTTTATCCCTTAATTTCCGTTTGATAGCATTTTGAAAATCACCCGTTTTCCGGGGAAAAACAACCCATGCCTATGATAATCGCCTTTTACTGGAATATTCCAGAACGTTGTCATTTGTCGGCCTATTATGAATAGTTTTCAAATAAACGCTAGATGATCGATAGTATATCTGTGCGCACACACGCTCGTGCCGTGCGCTGATAATCGCTGCTCTTATTTCCTCATGGCTTTTACAGTCAAAACAGTCATATCACATAACACATAAACGCTTATATCTCCGTGAAAACGAGTCTGATTATCCTAACACTGATGGTATCCAAATGGTTTATTCCAATTTCCGATCGCCATTCGAAGAAATCGATAAATGTATTGATCCATCGTGTGTACAGTATACCACATGATACGCGCGGCTCAGAGGCTCCAGAATGAACTCTATACATATAACGTATAAAGGCACCGTATTATTTTTATTTTCATCTTATTATTTCTTATTATTTCATCTTATTTCCCATTTTATTGTCATTTTCTTTTTTAAATTGTTTGATTTATCTCACCAGTAATACTTACCTAATCTAAATGTGTTTCTCATTCCTTCAATATACAACCATGATTGCATCTAAACTGTAACTACTAATATCACTTGTATATCATCATTGGGTCTCATTCTCCAATGGACTTACGACAAAAAGGGCTTTCTCTTAGGGCCATTTGAGACCTTTTCGGGCAAGACATGAATATAGACAATATATTATAATATAATATTAATTATATATGTTTTATTGGGATAGTTGGTGAATCCCAAAATTGGCCAGAAAAGGTCTCAAATGGCCCTAAGAGAAAGCCCTTTTTGTCGTAAGTCCTTGGTGAATTATAATTTTTACTTCTTAAATCTGTCTTTGTTTCAACACTTACTGGTGGTTTCATCCACATATGGAGTATATTCTGGTTTATCTGTTTTTATGTTTCCCCCACACCCCTTCCCCTTCCCCAAGCATAGCTGTCTCTTAACAGTACAGGCATGATGTTAATTGAGAACGTGTTGTAAAATATATCTGCATATCTGTACTGTCTTGATTTTGTGCTGAATAAAAAGAAATAAGTTGAAAAAAAAGAAAGGGGGAGGGTGTTCCAAAGGGTAGGGGCCATACATTTATCCGATGTTCCGATCATATAAACGCATGTTTTATGATGGAGTTTCGGTAAAGTACACGTAAAATAGACGTTACCTTTGGTTTAGAGGTACTCCATTTCTCACTTCGAGTCCAAAAGTGTCTTGAATCAGAACAGGATCAATACATAACGTTAGGTAGCCCTCATCCGTCTTCTTCATCTGCTCGGGCCAGACTATAGATGGAGCCGAATAGGTTTCCTCGTCGGTCGGTTTGATTATAGTTTTTTATAGTCCAACATCATAGTCTGGTGGAAACGCACCTTATCATCCATAATCATCATCCATATAATACGTTTTGTCTTCTTCTTCATAATATCCAATAGTTCGCTCGCCATTGCATTGCAGGTTACCATTGTGTGCTCGGGCCAGACTATACCACAGAGCCGAATAGGTTTCCTCATCGTTCGGTTTGATTTTAGTTGTTTTACGTTTGACCAGTAGTGTCATAATCACGGCGAGAGTGTACTTCACTCCCCCTCCTTCTCCCCTCACATTCACCACGCACTCCTCTTCATCCTCCCTTCCATCCACCACGCACTCCTCTTCATCCTCCCTTCCTCCCACCACGCACTCCTCTTCATCCTCCCTTCCTCCCACCACGGAAGCCTCACGCCCTTATATGGTCAGCATCCCTTCACCTCCCGTCACTCAACCCAGCTGCACTTCATCCCCTGATTCACACGCTGTCAGGCACCTCACTCCTCACAGCTGTATCCCATCCCCTGATGATGAGGACCCTACTTCAACCGGACGACGCTGACCAGAAGTCGTCGTGGTGTTAGTATCATTACCTAGGTATGACGCCTCAGTCTAAAGACCTGCTAGGCATCTCTGTGTGATCATCCCTGTACTAACTTCCCTCTCTTGTGCCCAGGACCTCCGTGCCAGTGTGTTCCTGTCTGGACCCCCCGGGAGCTTACCAAGGAGTTCCTGCTCCCTCTCTCAAACACGAAACCGTGTCTCCCGTCTGCAGTGGCACTGGAGTGCGCCTGCCCCCATTATCCCCCTATTCATACCTGTTGTACATTTCTGGATGTAATTCTTGCCTGCTTGGGAATACCATTAAAACCCCTTGAAACGCTCCATTCTCCTCTCCTGTGTTCAGCGATTGGGCTCTGCTTAAAACCCACTCTCACAAGTAGTGCTTAGTCCAACATAGTCTGGTGGAAAACGCACCTTATCGTCCATAATCATCATCCATATAATCCATTTAGTCTTTTTCATAATATCCAATAGTTCACTCTAGGATCACGATTGTCGAACGTGTACTGCTCACTGCTGCTCACAACGACTACCTAGTTGTTTGGGGCTGTGGGGGCTGGCACTAACACACTAATAGCTGGCCAATGCATGTTCATAAGGTAGGCGATACTGCCACCTTGCGATATTCGCTCATCATTGCAATTCCAACGTAGGCAGATATGCCAGGGAGCTCCGGCTGAGTGTCTAGAATGGGGATCAAAGAAAAAATATCAAAGGATCCAAAAACGAGTATACTCGTTATTGGCACTCAACGTTTGGCGGCGAAACACGAGTATACTCGTTATTGGCACCCAATGAGTTAATAGTTGTTTGTATTGACCCGTACCATATTGTACCCATTATGCAATCTGTTAATAAAGTTTTCAATCAATCAATCAATCAATCAATCAATCAATCAATCAATCAATCAATCAATCAATCAATCAATCAATCAATCAATCAATCAATCAATCAATCAATCAATCAATCAATCACTCAAGACTGTATCACTCAAGTTCAAACACTGTTTGATGAACAATCTTACTGACCGTTAGCTGCCAGAGTTGTACCCTTCCTGCTGACTTGTTGTACACAAGTCTCTTTGGATAAAAGTGTTCAGCTAAATGACTAAATGTAAATGTATTCTATAGTACTTTCAGTGTCACCTTCACCATAAACTTCGGACTGACTAAGGGGCAGCTCCACAATTCATATCTGATTAAATAATTCATAAAAATATAGTAATAATGAGTTTTAGTGCTCTAGCTTTTGGGTTCGGGAGAGAGTTGATCGTGTTCACCAATATTTTTTGGGACTGCCTTAGGTGCGAATAAACAGATTACTGTAATTAAAAGATTCTCAAACAGGGAGGGGATTCAGACTTATAGTATATATATTCAGATTAAAATGATTTGATTGCCTACATTTATTGTATAATATAACCGATAGCATACAGACCCTCATCTGCACCTTTTTTACACTGTTTATTTTTCTCGTATTTTTATATTCAGATACAATTTGATTGCCTATATTATGTCTTTCATCTAGTACCCTGCCCATACCTGTACCCCCCCCCCCTCCCCCACGCTGCTATGATGCCCGAATGTCCCCCAAGGGGATCAATAAAGGAATATCTTATCTTATCTTAACCCTTTCAAGACGACTTCAAACTGGAAATGGTAACAACAGACGAGGTACTCAAAAAACTGAGCGCCCTCCAACCTAACAAGGCCACTGGCCATGACAACATCCCCTCCAAATTCTTAGAGACTCAGCAGCCGCCATCACCCCAGTCATCACACACATAATAAACCTCTCCATAAAACAGGGACACGTCCCCAAGGACTTCAAAATTGCGAGAGTGACCCTTCTGCACAAAAAGGGCAGCAAATTAGACCCAGGCAACTACCGCCCTGTTTCTATTCTTACCTCCATCTCGAAAGTCATGGAAAAGATTTTCTACGAACAGGTCGAAAAGTACCTAGTGGAAAAAAATCTAATCTACGAATTCCAATCTGGCTTCAGAACATCCCACTCCACTGACACATGCCTTCTCTATTTGAACGACCACATCAAACAAGAGGTGGACGCGGGCAAATACTGCGGCATTGTCATGCTGGACCTACAATAGGCCTTCGACACTGTCAATCACTCCATTCTGATTGACAAGCTAAAAGCAATTGGTTTGATTGGATTCTATTACATGTTGTACCACTGTATTGCACATCGTTGCGGGCAAGACCACCCGCATTTCATTGTATACTTGTATACTGTGACAAATAAAACTCTTGACTTGACTTGACTTGACTTGTTTTGATAGTATATCAGTGAGCTGGATGCAATCCTACCTTGAGGGGAGAGAACAGATGCTGGAGGTAAACGGTACTGTACCCCCCCCCCCCCCCCCTCACAGTGAGCTGTGGTGTTCCACAAGGAAGCAGTATGCAGTCCGCGGAGCTAATGATGCTAATGATGGAGCATTGCCGTCGGTTGTGTGATAGTAAAGGGCTAACCAGCCTTGGCTCCTCCCTCCAGCACGCATACGAGTTAGCTGCCATCACCAACGTGAGGTGCTGGGCCATACACGTAACACGTAGGAGGGGGGGTGGGGGGGGGAGGGGGCTGGGGGTGGGGGGGGCCGCATGCCACTCTTATCTCCAAGAGGGCCTTCGACTCCAGCAGCTCTCAGTTTGACCTTGGAGTCGTCCAGGAATTTGTTTTGGCTGACTGACTGGCAACATTTCCCCAGTCACGTCGATTTAAATTAGATTTTGAGTAGAGTGAATTATAACTATTGGTTTGAGTGGAGTGAGTTTTAACAACTCCGTCCAAATGACTGAATGCATTAGTCCAAGTGTCCAAGTGTCTTTTTGAATGTCACAAAACAGCCATACCATTTGTGCCTAGGAAGCTGATAGGAAGCTTCACATTTGACATGATCAAAACCGGTTTCTTTGTTCCAAAGTCTTTGAAGCTCTGGTATGTGTGAGCTTTAATCAAGAGATTCAATAGTCTACTGTTTTCCTAAGCTAGTTGCTAGGTGACCAGGCTCTTGGCAAACTGTGCCCCCCGGCTACATCTTCACACTATTGTTCTTTAAGGGGTCAGCAGGTCTGTATGCAAATTTGTTGCTTCAACTATCCCCAACAAGCCTGTCACCTGTAATATTCCTCTGGCAAAATTTACTTGGAAATGCAACTCAAAGGTCTATTATCTTATATTCCAAAAATGGAACTTCATCTTTGATTTATACACACAAGTATAATTAGTCAGATAATTATACTACAAAGGTTAACCCTTTACTATCACACAACCAACGGCAACCATCGGTTGTGTGATAGTAAAGGGTTAACCTTCTGTCGTGTGGCAGTGAAAGGGTTAACCAGGATAAGCTGCTACAGCATGCAGACAGTGGAGGGTCATATTCCCAGCCACACACACGCACACACACACACACGCACACACACACACACGCACACACACACACTAGGCTTGGGCGGTATGACGGTATTACGGTATACCGGGGTATTTCGAAATACCGACGGTATTGAAAATCAATACCGTCTAAACGGAGTTTTGTTGTAGTGCACACACGCGCCAGCCGAGGGCGAGACTAGTCCTCACTAGTGGGGCGAGCCATGCAGAGCTGGTTGTCTACACACAGGAGGAGGAGGAGGAGGAGAGGGAACCCCGCTTCAGTGAGTGAAATTAAATGAGACACGCTTACCGTTGCTGGTGCTGCGGGCTAACTGCTACCATTCTGAGAGCTTAACGTTAGCACTAGATGCTGCGGGAGGACTGCTACCATTATGATAGCTTAACGTTAGCACTAGATGCTGCGGGCTAACTGCTACCATTCTGAGAGCTTAACGTTAGCACTAGATGCTGCGGGCTAACTGCTACCATTCTGAGAGCTTAACGTTAGCACTAGATGCTGCGGAAGGACTGCTACCATTCTGAGAGCTTAACGTTAGCACTAGATGCTGCGGGAGGACTGCTACCATTCTGAGAGCTTAACGTTAGCACTAGATGCTGCGGGAGGACTGCTACCATTCTGAGAGCTTAACATTAGCACTAGATGCTGCGGGAGGACTGCTACCATTCTGAGAGCTTAACGTTAGCACTAGATGCTGCGGGCTAACTGCTACCATTCTGAGAGCTTAACGTTAGCACTAGATGCTGCGGGAGGACTGCTACCATTCTGAGAGCTTAACGTTAGCACTAGATGCTGCGGGAGGACTGCTACCATTCTGAGAGCTTAACGTTAGCACTAGATGCTGCGGGAGGACTGCTACCATTCTGAGAGCTTAACGTTAGCACTAGATGCTGCGGGAGGACTGCTACCATTCTGAGAGCTTAATGTTAGCACTAGATGCTGCGGGAGGACTGCTACCATTCTGAGAGCTTAACGTTAGCACTAGATGCTGCAGGAGGACTGCTACCATTCTGAGAGCTTAACGTTAGCACTAGATGCTGCGGGAGGACTGCTACCATTCTGAGAGCTTAACATTAGCACTAGATGCTGCGGGAGGACTGCTACCATTCTGAGAGCTTAACGTTAGCACTAGATGCTGCAGGCTAACTGCTACCATTCTGAGAGCTTAACGTTAGCACTAGATGCTGCGGGAGGACTGCTACCATTCTGAGAGCTTAACGTTAGCACTAGATGCTGCGGGAGGACTGCTACCATTCTGAGAGCTTAACGTTAGCACTAGATGCTGCGGGAGGACTGCTACCATTCTGAGAGCTTAACGTTAGCACTAGATGCTGCGGGAGGACTGCTACCATTCTGAGAGCTTAATGTTAGCACTAGATGCTGCGGGAGGACTGCTACCATTCTGAGAGCTTAACGTTAGCACTAGATGCTGCGGGCGAACTGCTACCATTCTGAGAGCTTAACGTTAGCACTAGATGCTGCGGGCGAACTGGCCATCTCCGTGATTTGTTTACTTGGTAACACGGGTTGCCCCCCCCCCCCCCCCCCCCCCCCCCCCCGCTGATGATAATGAAAGTCATACCGTCATATACCGTATAGGTATTAGGTAATCAAGGTATAACGGTATGAAAAAAGTCATACCGCCCAAGCCACACACACACACACACACACACACACACACACACACACACACACACACACACACACACACACACACACACACACACACACACACACACACACACACACACACACACACACACACACACACACACACACACACAACACACACACACGCACACACACACACACACACACACACACACACTCCATTCATTTGTTTTATTACTGTATTAGAACATTATGTAAATGTGAGTGTGGCCAGGCTCCGTGGGGACCGGGGTGCCGGGCGGCAGAGAGCGAGCAAGGATGCCAATTTGATGGCTAGCGGCGAACATATGTTCTAATACAATAATAAAACAAATGAATGGAGTGTGTGTGTGTGTGTGTGTGTGTGTGTGTGGTCAAGAGATACAAGTAGACATTAAAGTGGACGAGAGCGGGGAGGGTGCGTCCACAAAAAAGGCCCGTCCGGGGGTCTCTCTCTCTCTCTCTCCCTCTCTCTCTCTCTCTCTCTCTCTCTCTCTCTCTCTCTCTCTCTCTCTCTCTCTCTCTCTCTCTCTCTCTCTCTCTCTCTCTCTCTCTCTCTCTCCCCCCCTCTCTTATTTACCACAGCAGGCTCAGAGTGAGAGCAGGGTGAACATGGTGGTTATTAATGGTCAGAAAAAATAAATAACGCACATCCTCCGTTTGTTGGTGCTGAGCCAAACTGTAAAAACAGTAACACATAAAACAAAGCGGGGCTCGCAACTCATTAGTAGTTCCAAGGTGTTTAATTGACAAAAAGGCAGGTTATTAATGGTGCCTCACTCTCCCACCAGGGCCTCCGCTCGGCGGCGTGGCCCTCTGCCGACGTGGCGGACAAAAGGCAGGGAGGGGGGGGGGGGGGGGCCCTGGCCCTTTAATCACGACTGTGTAATGAAGGCAGCTGCTGTGTATCGCTGCTTATCCATAATGTCTCTGCAACGCAGCGGTAATGTGCTGTTAATGCTGCTTACGGCCCTGCCAGGGGTGCTGTGTGTGCGTGTGTGCGTGTGCACGTGTGTGTGTGTGCGTGTGCGTGTAATTGGATAAATCGAGACGCTCATAACTCACAGACTAATGGCTGCTGCGTTGGTCGGGTGTCGTGGTCATGTTATGACAGGTGAGGTCATTGGTCGGGTGTCGTGGTCATGTTATGACAGGCCTGAGGTCATTGGTCGGGTGTCGTGGTCATGTTATGACAGGCCTGAGGTCATTGGTCGGGTGTCGTGGTGGTCATGTTATGACAGGCCTGATGTCATTCGTCGGGTGTGGTGGTCATGTTATGACAGGCCTGAGGTCACTGGTCGGGTGTCGTGGTCATGTTATGACAGGCCTGATGTCATTGGTCAGGTGTCGTGGTTATGTTATGACAGGCCTGATGTCATTGGTTGGGTGTCGTGGTCATGTTATGACATGCCTGATGTCATTGGTCGGGTGTCGTGGTCATGTTATGACAGGCCTGATGTCATTGGTCGGGTGTCGTGGTCATGTTATGACAGGCCTGAGGTCATTGGTCGGGTGTCGTGGTCATGTTATGACAGGCCTGAGGTCATTGGTCGGGTGTCGTGGTCATGTTATGAGGTCATTGACTGTTCACCTGAGACACAGCCTTTTCACATTTTTCAAATTGCTTCATATAATGATTAGATTCAAATTAGATCTGATTCAAATGTTTTGTCATCATGCAGCACAAGTACAGTACAACAAAAATAAGTTTGGCATCCAACCAGAGTGCATATGTAATAGTATAGTGCAACAGTAATATGCAGTGACAGCTCTACATGCACCACTGAGGCCTTGGATCAGTTACTTACCGTCGTCTGTCCATGGTCCTGTCAACTGATTAACAGTATTAACAGACTGTTAACAGATTAACAGTCAACGCGGTTTCATTGCTGGGTTAAGTACTTCTATTCCATTCACATATATGCTTACCACTTCTATCTATTGCTATGTCCGCCCACCACAATTACATGAGCTGTCTAACGCCTGTCCCGTCTCCCCGTCTCCCTGTCCCCCTGTGAGTTGCTGTCCTGGAGTGCTGACAGGAGTGTCGGACGTCCCGTGATGAAGGCCGGGAGGCTGCGACCCCCTCTGCGTGCCCCCCTGTCTCCGGAGGTCTCGTAGTGGTGACCGGAGTGCCGGACGTCCCGCGATGATGTCGGGGAGTTCGCGACCCTCTCTGCGCCGCCCCCTATCTCCCTGTCTCCGGCTGTCCCTGAGCAATGACCGGAGTGTTGAATGTCCCGTGACTAAGACGGGGAGGACGTGACCCTCTTTGCGCCGCCCCTGTGCCTCAAATAGATCCGCTATCAGCTCTATCTTCAATCTTTCAAAATGTTCAGTTGCTATCGCTATTAGCTCTATCTTTAATCTTTCAAAAATGTCCAGTTGCTATTGCTTGCACTCATCTGTGTTTCTCTACACACTTGAGTGCATGCTTACCAACTGTTAGTCTGCAACACTACTATCACAGACATCTAAGAAGGGAGATCCCCCCTTGAATGGCCCTTCTAAGGTTTCTCTCCTCCACACTACCTGTGGAGAATTTTTCCCTATTGTTAGGTTTTAGTGAGTTTTTCCTTACCTTCGCGTGGGGTATGTCTGGGAGTGCTTGCATTCTTTCATTTATTTGCATTTATCTTAAATTGTTTGGACCTTATGGTGCTCTTGTTCTGTTCTTGACTTATTGTTATGTTTTCTTCTTGACTTGTTTAAAGAAGACCTGTACGGCCCATGGGGACATTAACGTGTGTTGTCGGGCCTTATAAATAAATCTGATTTGATTTGATTTGATTCAATGTACAGGTGATTAAACTGGGTACAAAATATTTATATTTGTACTACTGAGTAATAGTGCTAATCAGATGTGGGGCGACATTGGCTCGGGAGGTAGAGCAGTCGTCTGGTAATCAGAAAGTTCCCGGTTCGATTCCCGTTCCTGCCAGGCAGCGTGTTCCTGATGGAAACAAGACAAACGTCTTTTTCAGGTCTGCATCCCCTTAACAATTGTATGTATTGAGCCGTACTGTATTGTACCCTTTCTGCAATCTGTTAAATAAAGTTTTCATTCATTCATTCATTCATTCATTCATTCATTCATTCATTCATTCATTCATTCATTCATTCATCCCTACCTACCTCTTATTAACCCCTAACTGTCATGATTCCTGCCTGGCAGTGCTCCTCTCTTGCTCTCGCTCTCGATCTCGCTCGCTCTCTCTCCCCCCCTCTCTCTCTCTCTCTCTCTCTCTCCCTCTCTCTCTCTCTCCCCCCATCTCTCTCTCCCCCCCTCTCTCTCCCCCCCCTCTCTCTCTCTCTCTCTCTCTCTCTCTCTTTCTCTCTCTCTCTCTCCCTCTCTCTCTCGACGGGAGCCGAAGGGATTTGAGACAATCTACCCTTCAGTGTTTTTGTTTTGTTTTTGTTTTGATCACAGACTCCTCTTGAGGTTGTTGCCTTTTTGTCACAGCTGTGGCATCTGTTCTCACACGAGTACCAACCACCACCACCCCCCACCCCCACCCCCCCCCCCCCCCCCAACAAAGGAGCCTCTGTCCTGAATAGATCTTCATCATTTTGGATTGTTCCGAGTTGAGTGCTGTTTGGACTGAACGGAGAGACAGGCAGGACCACCGGACCTAGATCAGATCCCCACCTATCTCCCCCCCCCCCCCCCCCCGCTTTGTGTGAAGAAGAGGCACGCGGCCGGGAGGCCCCCCCGTCACGTTTACAGCCTCGGTTACATCCCCGTTTACATGCTCATTTACATCTGCATGGAGCGGGTCTCCGCTGTCGACGTGTCTAAGCGAAGGGGGGCGACGACCTTCCTTACGGGCAGATATACAGAGAGAGAGAGAGAGACGGGTCTGATGAAACATGTCTTTGATGTCTCAAATGATGCATTCTAGCTGCCTCTATACCTCTCTGTTTCAGTCCTGTTCTCATTCTAGCAGCCTCTATACCTCTCTGTTTCAGTCCTGTTCTCATTCTAGCAGCCTCTCTACCTCTCTGTTTCAGTCCTGTTATCATTCTAGCAGCCTCTATACCTCTGTTTCAGTCCTGTTCTCATTCTAGCAGCCTCTCTACCTCTCTGTTTCAGTCCTGTTATCATTCTAGCAGCCTCTATACCTCTGTTTCAGTCTTGTTCTCATTCTAGCAGCCTCTTTACCTCTGCTTCAGTCCTGTTCTCATTCTAGCAGCCTCTATACCTCTCTGCTTCAGTCCTGTTCTCATTCTAGCAGCCTCTCTACCTCTCTGTTTCAGTTCTGTTCTCATTCTAGCAGCCTCTATACCTCTCTGTTTCAGTCCTGTTCTCATTCTAGCAGCCTCTATACCTCTCTGTTTCAGTCCTGTTCTCATCCTAGCAGCCTCTATACCTCTCTGTTTCAGTCCTGTTCTCATTCTAGCAGCCTCTCTACCTCTGCTTCATTCCTGTTCTCATTCTAGCAGCCTCTCTACCTCTCTGTTTCAGTTCTGTTCTCATTCTAGCAGCCTCTATACCTCTCTGTTTCAGTCCTGTTCTCATTCTAGCAGACTCTCTACCTCTCTGTTTCAGTTCTGTTCTCATTCTAGCAGCCTCTATACCTCTGCTTCAGTCCTGTTCTCATTCTAGCAGCCTCTATACCTCTGCTTCAGTCCTGTTATCATTCTAGCAGCCTCTCTACCTCTCTGTTTCAGTTCTGTTCTCATTCTAGCAGCCTCTATACCCCCTCTGTTTCAGTCCTGT
>NC_140179.1:24135996-24146837 GCF_963971535.1 Notolepis coatsorum | reverse complement strand
CAGCTTATCTCTGGGGGGCATTTTCAACTTTGAGGAAATCAAAAGACTCTGGGACAAAATATCCCCTCTTATTATGAGACCATGGCTCCCAGATAGGATCTTATCTCTGGAAGCTTGATGTCATGGTGGTGGTGGTGGTGGTGGAGAGAGGGAGAGAGAGAGAGAGAGGTATATAGAGAGAAGAAGTATAGAAAGAGAGGTAAGAGAGAGAAAGAGAGGTATAGAGAGAGGTATAAGGAGAGAAGAAAGAGAGAGTGAGAGAGGAGAACAAGGTTGCTGTACATACAGTACTGTAAATACTTAAGTAGTAAATACGTTATATAAAGAGAGGTATATATATAGATAATAGAAAGTATAGAAAGAGAGGTATAGAGAGAGAGAAAGAGAGGTATAGAGAGAGAGAGTATACGGAGAGAAAGAGACAGTGAGAGGAGAACAAGGTTGCTGTACATACAGTACTGTAAATACGTAAGTAGTAAATACATTAAGGAGTAAACACATCTCGAGGTACAAGATGCACATATAAATGATGTGCAGAAACACACACACATAACGAGGGGCCAGACACGCCCTGACGGAACCCGATTACCGGCCTCTCTCCCGCTCCCCAGGCCCCTCCTCTGGTAACACCAGACCTTCCCGCCATTTCATTACCCACTCCCCCCCCTTCCCTCACCACCGCTCTAATCCAATCCCGGCCGCGCTAATGCACCCCCCGGCAATCCAATCAACCAATCGCAACGCTCCACGGGCAGCAGCGCTGGTCACGTGACTGCCCGCACGCTAGCCGCGCGCGTCCGCCGGCGGTTATAGCGGTGTCGCGTCACCGTAATGCTATTCCGTGTGCATTCTTCTCCCATCTTAACGTGATTTGGGAAGTCTCAACCTACAGCTTCCCAGAGTCTAACGCAGAGCCCCCCCCCGGCTAATCAGTTTCCACCGTTTCTGAGGGAGACAATGATCCCGGCGTTAGCGTCGGCTAATGACGAGCTAACGCGATTAGCCTAGCCTCCCCAGAGGGGGCCTTGGAGCCAGGCCCCCGGTCGTGCGCCCGCCCTGCCCTGTGGGCTCCTCATCCACTTTCCCTACATTACTATAGAGCCTAATGGCCTCTCATTAAGGAGATAGATGGAGCGCGCGCGGCCGGGAGGGGCCTCGGCGTCTTCTCCTTCGGTTACAAGTACGTGTCGGCTAAGGCTAATGCGCTACGAGAGTCGACAGGTTGGGATATTCAATATAGCCTTCTGTGCCAAGAGCAGCGATGGGCTAATGTGTCCGTACGCCTCTAGACACGCCAGGGGAGTCTCTCTCTCTCTCTCTCTCTCTCTCTCTCTCTCTCTCTCTCTCTCTCTCTCTCTCTCTCTCTCTCTCTCTAGGATTAGACAGTGTGGTTGTCACTCCGCGCACCGTAGTAAGCTGGTTAAGTCGGTTAGGAGAAGGAAGGAAGCGAAGCGGGCTCATCCGGCCGCCACGGCGTATTGGGAGGAACGCGTCGCAGCGGAAGCTTTAATTAATCAATTGGCCGTGCAGGGACATCATCATTATGCGCCTGCGAGGCTATCAGCAGACCACATCATCAACATGGCTTAATGGGCCACTCGCTAATGTGCTTCTGATTGAAAGGCATGGGTTAGAATGTGAATAAGGTCATCTGACGGGGTGTTCGCCGCTCCAAACGGGCTTTTAGTGGTCTGGAGAGACAGGGGGGGGGGGGGGGGGGGGGGGGGGGGTTTAACATCTGTGTGAGATGGAGTTGTAGAATCACTGCTGCGACCAGCGGCTCTATAGGTCACCGCCGTCACTCCACGGATAATGGAAACAACCGGGACACTTAAAATATCTATATAATAAGTGTCCGGTCATGCAACGGTGCGTTTGTATAGTAGCTTTTATCCAAAGCGCTTTAAAAATTTGTTCCTCACATTTTACCCATTCACTCATGCAAGGTGCCGACCTGCTCATCGGGAGAAGTTAGGTATGTCTTGGCTCAAGGACACTTCGACACGGTGCCCGGGAGGAGCGGGAATCGAACAGGGAACCTCCGGATTACCAGACGACTGCTCTACCTCCTGAGCCACTGTCGCCCCTGTATGTGCTTACCTGGGATAGAGAGCGGGAAACAACCTCCTTTCGTTCGCTATTTACACATAAACACTCCATCTCCAGCTGTCTGTGTGTGTGTGTGTGTAGCGCTAGGGGAGCTGTCCACTTTCAATGGGCTGCTGTGTGGTGCTGAAATGGACTGTGTGAATGTGGCTGAAAAAGAGCATCAGTGAACCTACCCTGGTAAATAAAGGTTTATTAAAAAAGTAAATAGAAGAAAAGAAGAAAATTGCACACGGACCGATCAGCCTTTATCTTCTGGACAGAAAACTGATGGAGGGTATTCGATGCTGTCAGAAAGAGGCTGGATCCGAGCGCCTGCCAAAAGCATCAACAGCCTGGCAACGACATTGTCGACACACATTCAAAGAAATCAGGGTTGAATTCAGAAGCGTGGTGCATTGTTGATGTTTTTCTATTGGATAAAACCGGGACAATTTTGGTAGTGTATGTTGAAAACCAGGACACGTCACTCTCTACCCCTGTGCTGCTTAACATCATTAACACGTCACTCTCTACCCCTGTGCTGCTTAACATCATTAACACTCTCTACCCCTGTGCTGCTTAACATCATTAACACGTCACTCTCTACCTCTGTGCTGCTTAACATCATTAACACGTCACTCTCTACCCCTGTGCTGCTTAACATCATTAACACGTCACTCTCTACCTCTGTGCTGCTTAACATCATTAACACGTCACTCTCTACCTCTGTGCTGCTTAACATCATTAACACGTCACTCTTGACCTCTGTGCTGCTTAACATCATTAACACTCTCTACTCTGTGCTTAACATCATTAACACGTCACTCTTGACCTCTGTGCTGCTTAACATCATTAACACGTCACTCTTGACCTCTGTGCTGCTTAACATCATTAACACGTCAATTGCAGCCAACAAACTTACTGACCATCTCTTTAGTAAATAACATCCATGAACCTTTCCATCTGGTTTCAGAACATTCCATTCCACTCAAGCGGCGTTTACTGACTATGATCTACCGCTTCCTCTCGACTCTGACCCGACATCAGTTCTACTAGTCGGCCTCGGTGCAGCGTTCCAAATGGCCGCCCACAATATTATTTTTAATTCGCCACGAGAACCACATTGATATTCAGGCAGCAGCTCTTTGGTGGTTTTAGATCTAATCTCACTGATAGAACACATTGTGTAGTCCACAATAATATCACTTCGGAGCACTCCAAAGTGCAATTCGGAGTACCATGAGGATTTGTTCCGGGCCAGCTGTATTCTCTATTTATACGTTACCTCTCTGTGAACTTGTGTTTGGCATTAGTTTTCACTGCTATGCCGACGACACCCAAGTGTTCTTAACCATTAAATCAAATGATCACTCCCAACTACTACATTTAGAGGCAGGTTGTTCGGCAATTAAAAGTTGGATCTCATTAAAGTTCCTGCTCCCACGTGCTAATAAAACTGAGATGCTAATTGTTGGCGCTCTTAGACTGAGTGTATGTTTAGGGGGGCACCTGCCTGGAATTCTTATTTCACAGAGCAACACCATTAAAGGCCTTGGTGAAATTGTAGATGCGTCTCTCTCTTTGATATTCACACATCAAAGATATTAACAGAGTTGCCTTCTTTCATCTTCACAATATTTTTGTTTGATCTATATTAACTTTGTCTGACGCTGAATCTCTAGTACCCGCTTTTGATTACTGTAACGTATTCTTACCTTCTTACTGTAACACATATTCTTACCCACAAAATTCTTTAACACATACAAAATGCTTACCAAAACCAGAACATATGTTCATATAAGACCCATTTTGTCCTACGTTGACTTTGTGCTGCTGCTGCTGTAAACTCACACAATATTATGGACTTGCAGCTCTATTTATCAGACCTCATCACACCATATTCTATCTGTCTGTCTCTCTGATCACAACAACCTGTCTGTCTCTTCCGATCACAACACCATGTCTGTCTCTCTGATCACAACAAACCTGTCGTCTCTCTGATCACAACAACCTGTCTGTCTCTCTGATCACAACAACCTGTCTGTCTCTCTGATCACAACACCCTCTTGTTCCTGTCTGTCTCTCTGATCACAACAACCGTCTGTCTCTCTGATCACAACAACCCGTCTGTCTCTCTGATCACAACAACCCGTCTGTCTCTCTGATCACAGCTAGCTGTCTGTCTCTCTGATCAGCTAGCTGTCTGTCCTTGGGTTCAGATAAATCATTCCTGTCTGAGAATAAACTCTCTGCCGTAGTCAGGGGCTCTGTTGATATCCAAGCGTAAGACCAATCTCTTCTCTCTCTCTCTCTCTCTCTTGCAGCCTACACCATGCCTGAGTAGGTCTGTCATAGGTCAGGGAATTGTCAGTCGTGCAACTAGCATTTTGGTAGTTGCCTTAGGGTAAATTATTATAGCTCTTATTAAAAGTGCATTTGCCTTCCTCATCTTCTTTGGCGGTAAGCCAGGTGGCCTTTCGTGTACTGTGATGTTTGGGCGATACAAATTAACTTGACTTGAATATGTTATGTGAGGAAATGTGATGATTTCAGAGGAAGATCGGAACATGTCTTTGTAGATGATTTGAAAGAAAACACGTTGGCGCGTCTGAACTCACTTGAACTTGCTGTTGACCTGGTCTGCAGCCTTGTGGTAGTTCTCTGTGGTCACCTTGTAGAACTGAGCACTCTGGAGAGAGAGAGAGAGAGAGAGAGAGAGAGAGAGAGAGAGAGAGAGAGAGGAGAGAGAGAGAGAGAGAGAGATACAGAGACAGAGATACAGAGACAGAGAGAGCGAGAGAGAGAAAAAAAGAAACGAAATAAGAAATATATCAAATTCAGACTGTAATCTTTTGCATGAAACAGGTCAGTCCATCCAATTTATTCCCATCGTGCTCCTCTCCTGGTGGACAGAGGAAACACCCCCAGATAATCCTCTCTTCCCAGGCGTGAGCATCTGATACTACTGGGCCGTGCTGCACCAGCCTGCTCCATCGCCAAACTCCATTAAAACCTTATGGAGGAGGGTATTGAGGGCACAGCTCCAGAAGTAGTCGAGTTTATTACTTTGGTTTATTCCTAAGATGGACTTGTTCATGTGTATGCAGGTTTGCACGCGCGCGTGTGTGTGTGTGTGTTGGACGTAGTTAAAGGCGAACAACACCACACAAATGAATGTCATCTCCATGGTCTAGGACATTTCAATCAATATCTGTGAACGTGTTAATCTCTCCCTGAAAAACCAGAGAACTAACACTCTAACTTGTGATGCCATCAGGTCTGGAGCTGCTTTATTGACAATGAATGGGAGACACCTCAACCACAGCCATGAACCACAGCCATGACCCACAGACATGAAACACAGACATGAAACACAGCCATGAAACACAGCCATGAAACACAGCCATGAAACACAGACATGAAACACAGCCATGAAACACAGACATGAAACACAGCCATGAAACACAGCCATGAAACACAGCCATGAAACACAGACATGAAACACAGCCATGAACCACAGCCATGAACCACAGCCATGAACCACAGCCATGAACCACAGCCATGAAACACAGCCATGAAACACAGCCATGAAACACAGCCATGAAACACAGCCATGAAACACAGCCATGAAACACAGCCATGAACCACAGCCATGAAACACAGCCATGAAACACAGCCATGAACACAGACATGAAACACAGCCATGAAACAGCCATGAAACACAGCCATGAACACAGCCATGAACCACAGCCATGAAACACAGCCATGAAACACGGCCATGAACAGCCATGAACCACGGCCATGAAACACGGCCATGAACCACGGCCATAAAACACAGCCATGAAACACAGCCATGAAACACAGCCATGACCACAGCCATGAAACACAGCCATGAAACACAGCCATGAAACACAGCCATGAACACAGCCATGAACCACAGCCATGAAACACAGCCATGAACCACAGCCATGAAACACAGCCATGAACACAGCCATGAAACACAGCCATGAAACACAGCCATGAACCACAGGCATGAACCACAGCCATGAAACACAGCCATGAACCACGGCCATGAACCACGGCCATGAAACACGGCCATGAACCACGGCCTCGTTTATTGTACGGCTCTTCAGGAAGCTGTAGTTGTTGGCCTTTGGTGGCTGCTGTGTTGCACTTATGATCGATTGGTAAAAAGCTGTGTGATGAAGGCCTTGATTGAAAGGTGCAGTGCATGGTCAGATATAATTGAAGGATGCGATGCGTGGTGAGATATAATTGAAAGGTGCGATGCGTGGTCAGATATAATTGAAAGGTGCGGTGCGTGGTCAGATATAATTGAAAGGCGTGGTGCGTGGTCAGATATCATTGAAAGGTGAAACAGGAGGACGTCCTCAAAGGCCCACTGGGGCAACTTGAGTCCAGTACCTGTCTGTGTCCAGATAACAAGGACACACAGTCGTAGAGGACAGTACCTGTCTGTGTCCAGATAACAAGGACAGTACCTGGCCGTTGCATGGACTGAACTGCTCTCACACATAGGGCGGGATCCACAAAGAATGGATTGCACGGTGCTAATTGCACCCTTACTTACAATTCATTATGAATTGAAAATGGGGGACCCAGATGTAAACAAGACGAAAGTCTTTCTCTGGTCTGCATCCCCTTAACAATTGTGTGTATTGAGCCGTACTGTATTGTACCCATTCTGCAATCTGTTAATAAAACTTTCAATCAATCAATCAATCAATCAATCACCTGTGCATGTAATGTAGCACATAAATACAGTACATAGACCAAACATACGTACGTACACAAGATCTAAAGTACCTGTATTTAGAGACACAGCACAATGAATAAATGACACATTCAAGACGTTTTCACTGCTGATACAGATTCTTACTAAACACATTATTATTATTATTATTATTATTATTGATTATTGATAGAATATACTCGTATTATTGTATTTTTGTCCCGCCTATAACCCCCCTCCCCTCCCCCGTGCTGCTATGACACCTGCATTTCCCCAAGGAGATCAATTAAGGACGGTGCAGGATGGGGTGGGGGGTGGGTAGGAGGGACATTCCAACCATTCTTCCACTCAGGACACGTCTTACTAAACAGAGACACTTTTGGAATACAAAGACAATTTAAAAGAAGATAAAACAATGGGAGATTTGGGGGGATTGATAAGAGAAAACCAAGTATCTATACTCCTGAGAGAGAAGGGAGGGAGGAGAGAGAGAGAGAGAGAGAGAGAGAGAGAGAGAGAGAGAGAGAGAGAGAGAGAGAGAGAGAGAGAGAGAGAGAGAGAGAGAGAGAGAGAAAAAAAGAGAGACAGAGAAGGAAAGAGAGACAGAAGGTAATCATTTGCGTTGGCAATTTAATTGAGAGAGAGAAAAGATAAAAAGAGAGAAAGAAAGAAAGAGAGAGAGAGCGAAAAACAGAGATAGAGAGAGAGAGAGAAAGAGAGAATAGAAAGAGAAAGCGAGAGAGAGCAAGAGCGAGAGCGAAAGCGAGAGAGAGAGAGAGAGAGAGAGAGAGAGAGAGAGAGAGAGAGAGAGAGAGAGAGAGAGAGAGAGAGAGAGAGAGAGAGAGAGAGAGAGACAGAGATACAGAGAGATGTGTCTGTCTGGAATACTGAGTGTGAGGTAATAATAGCTAAAGTAGCTAAATGGCAGAGCTGCTCTAATCAACGCTCTAATCCACCCAGGAGCAGAGAAGGCTACATGTCAGTGATTGTAGAGCCATCAGGACAGTGTCCACACACACACACACACACACACACACACACACACACACACACACACACACACAGACAAATACAAGCACATTGGAGAATAGACAGAAACAAACACAAAATAATATCAACACATGTGCACACGCGCATGGACACACACACACACACACACACACACACACACACACACACACACACACACACACACACACACACAGACAAGAAGAGTAATTTGTGGGGCTGTTGTGTGTGATTACTGAGTGGTCTCAGATTGTGATTTCCTGCTCCCCAAACTGATTTTGAGAGTCGCCTTGAGCCACTATCAGCAGAGACAAGAGCGCAGCCTCTACTGGGGTCAAAGTCCTTCTCCACCCTCCCAGAAAACGAACATGAACTCATTGGATGCCAGTCACGATGATAGTCGGGTTAACTCGCCGACGCTTGAGCGCCAATCACGACAATAATGTTTATTTATTTTATTAGCGATATCCATTCATTTTCATCCATCAAACCTGATGTTATCGTTGGGAATGGGTCTGAGCTCGCAAAAGGGCAAATACCGCCGCCTATCGTCTCCCGGATGGTATTGCACATCATTGGATTGGATTGGCTGGGGATGTGCATCAAGAAAAAAAGTCCATCCGGGTTTTGCTTCTCGGGCATGCAGTATCGTTGTACCACGTTGACTGGGGGGACTGGGAGCAGCGTGGATTATGTGTTTTGGAGATATAACGTTGGATCAATGGACGCAATCTATATTTGGAATGGCGATCAGGAATTGGATTAATCTTTTTGCAGAACATCTGATGTTCTGCAAAAAGGTAAGGACTCTATGTTACCAGTCTTGGGTTAATCAGATGTTTTTTTCATAGCGATCGCAACGTGTCTGTATGCCGTTGACGCTGAGCAAGGCACGGATAAGCGATTTTTCAGCCCGCTTTTGTATCGTGCATGAGGACACATATACTATCGATAATCTAGCGTTTATTTGAAAATCAGCCGAAAAATGACAACGTGTTTTGTGTATTCCACTAAAGGGCTATTATCGCGTCTTTCTCTGGAATTACTAGAAATCTCCAAAACTATACTCATATTCAAAACAGTATAAAACGGAAATGTACCAATGAAAAAACAATCCGTTTCGTACATGTTGAATGCAAGCAAGTCATTGATAAGCGACGGGTGTATTAGACCCATAGCCATAATTTAAGATATATTTTAAGCACTCGCAAATTTCACCGTCCTCCCATTGATTAAAGTGCTGGCGTGCTAGCCCTAATTTGGTCATATGGGCGTGGCGGTCAATGAGTTAAAACACATTAAAACACATTGACCTGCACCAGCATTATATACCAACAAGGATTCTCTCTCAACATTAAAACACATCTACCCGTGTATTGTTATTCTGTATATTGTTGTTATTTTGTATATTGTACAGGACTGTAACATTGTCTTATTGTATAGCATTTCATGTTTCCGTATAGTATTTTATGTGTCTCTTTTATTACTTGTGATTTTATTACTGCACCTTAACAGTTTGAGTGCCAGCCATTAACATTGGAAACCCCGTTGAATGCCAGCACCCACTTCAATGATAGCGTTGTGAACGCATAATCTCCCTCTTAAATTATGTGTCTAATCTGCCTGTCGTTTATCAATGACTTGTTTGCAGTCAACATTGTCGAAACGGATTGTTTTTTTATTGGTTCATTTTCGTTTTATAGCATTTTGAAAAGCCCTCGTTTTCAAGGGAAATATATAGATTCCGTAATAAACAGCATTTACTGGAATATTCTAGCATACACAAAAACCCTATTTATGAATCGTTTTCAAATAAACGCTAGTCTAAACTAATGGGGTGCAGTTACACAGGGAGAGACGATAGGGGGTGGTATCTTCCCAATTGAGCTCAGAGAGACTCTGCAGCACTAACCCGAGTCTCGATTGATGAAATATGAATTCAAATCGCCAATAAAAAAAAAAGACAAACAAACGCTATATAGCGTCGGGGGCACTCAAAGGTCGGCATGAACTAACGACAAAAAGCGTCCGTGGCACTCAATGTGTTAAGCTTGAGTCCCAAATCTCGGTTGTATGTAAATATAAGGACAATAAAGTACAATATAATCTATCTAACCTGCACGAGCATTATATACCAAAAAGGATTCTCTCTCAACCAAAAAACCACACCACCAACACCGCCTTTCTTATTCAAGGGGCCCGTCTGTTTTGGGTCTGGGGATAATGGAGGTAGTGCTTCATGAACAAAATGGAGTGTTCCCATTAATGTCTCCACTATGCATGTATTCTCCAGTAGCGTTTAGCTCATCTGGAGCCAAGGAGGAAGCCAGTGGGAGGTGTCATAGACAGATGAAGTCATTATTGCGAACGCACTGCGGCGATATGGAGAAGATAGAAGCCCCGACCTCCTCCACGCAGCCAGCCTCCAGCTCCATTTAAGAAGAAGAGGGGGGAAAAAAGAAAAAGAAAAAGCCCAGCAATTTTTAATGAGTAAAACAAATAAAGCCTAATGGCTTCTCTCTCTTATCTGTTGCCAAGCAGGAGGGCTGCGTGGGGGGGGGGGACCCCCCGCCACGGCCGCCATTACGGCTCCGCGTGGTCGAGGGATGCTGCCATTACGGCTCCGCGTGGTCGAGGGACGCCGCCATTACGGCTCCGCGTGGTCGAGGGACGCTGCCATTACAGCTCCGTGTGGTCGAGGGACGCTGCCATTACGGCTCCGCGTGGTCGAGGGACGCTGCCATTACGGCTCCGCGTGGTCGAGGGACGCTGCCATTACGGCTCCGCGTGGTCGAGGGACGCTGCCATTACGGCTCCGCGTGGTCGAGGGACGCTGCAACCCGGCACGGGGAAGGTCTACCGCCAGAGACACTGCGACTGACCCAAGCCGCCGCGAGCTCATCCATCCATCCCGTCCCTCGTCCTGTTTCTCTGTGTGCGGCTGACTGTGCTTTGGGGCAACGGGGGTCGGGGCAGTTTTCTCAGGGCAGGG
>NC_140179.1:24118496-24130996 GCF_963971535.1 Notolepis coatsorum | reverse complement strand
AATCTACTGTAAGTACAGTTACTTTTTTATAATGTAAATAGCTCCGCCATTTTTCATCAGATTTCATCATCCTCACCCCCGTCTCAGATGTAATAATAACATAATAATAACAGTGTCATGTTCTCACCAGATATCGGAGTCTGCTGTGCTGCGGTGAGAGGATCAGAACACACTATATGGACTATTGAATGTTGAGAGAAGAGAGAGACACAGAGAGATGGTAGAGAGAGAGATGGTCGAGAGAGAGACACAGAGAGATGGTAGAGAGAGGAGAGAGATGTTAGAGATTGTAGAGAGAGAGAGAGAGAGAGAGAGAGAGAGAGAGAGAGAGAGAGAGAGAGAGAGAGAGAGAGAGAGAGAGATTGTAGAAAGAGAGAGGGGGTAGCAAGAAGAGGAAGGGAGAGAGAGAGAAAGAGATGGTAGAAAGAGAGAGGGGGTAGCAAGAAGAGGAAGGGAGAGAGAGATAAAGAGAGAGGTAGAGAGATAGGGTAAAGAAAGAGATAGAGAAAGAGGGGTAAAGAGAGAAAGAGAGAGAGTTGTGTGAGAAAAAAGGGATTACTGTATTTTTTTAATGTACTTGTGTATTTCTGGGCTCTGGAACTCTGAGACGGCTGTAGGCCTGATTGCTCCCCGTGGGAGAGGAGAAAAATCCAATTTCGTCAAAAGACAGTAGGAAAGGAAAAGAAAAGAGATCGAAAACAACTTGTCTGTAAAATGAAGAGAGAGACACAAGCGCAAAAAAGAAAAGAAAAAAGGACTCAACAGCTGAGAGAGAGACAAGCGACCTGGAGAGGGGAAGAGAGGAGCGGTGGAAGAGAGGAGGAGAGGTGGAGAGAAGAGGAGAGGTAGAAGAGGAGAGGTGGAAGAGAGGAGGGGTGGAGGTGGGAGAGAGGAGAGGTGGATAGAAGAGGAGAGGAGGACGAGGAGGAGAGGGGAGGAGAGGAGGATAGGAGAGGTGGAGACAAGGGGAAGAGAGGAGATGTGGAGAGGTGGAAGAGAGGAGAGGGGAGGATAGGGGAAGAGGAGGAAGAGAGCTGGAAGAGAGGAGGAAGAGAGGTGGATAGGAGGAAGAGGAGAGGGGAGGAGAGGGGAGGAGAGGAGGATAGGGGAGGATAGGGGAAGAGGAGAAAGAGAGGTGGAAGAGAGCTGGAAGAGAGGAGGAAGAGAGGTGGATAGGAGGAAGAGGAGAGGGGAGGCGAAGGGAAGAGAGGAGGAGAGGGGAGGATAGGGGAAGAGGAGAAAGAGAGGTGGAAGAGAACTGGAAGAGAGGAGGAAGAGAGGTGGATATGAGGAAGAGGAGAGGGGAGGAGAGGAGAGGAGAGGAGAGGTGGAGAGGAGGGGAAGAGAGGAGAGATGGAGAGGGGAGGAGAGAGGAGGAGGAGAGGGGAAGAGAGGAGGGTAGGAGGAGAGGAGGAGACGAGAGGTGGAGAGGAGGAGGGGAAGAGGAGGGGAAGAGAGGAGGGTAGGAGGAGAGGAGAGGTGGAGAGGAGGAGGGGAAGAGTGGAGGAGGGCTGGAGGGAGACGGCAACAACGACAACAACAAGGAAAACAGACACACGCACGCAGAAGCGAGTAGATTGTTAAATATGAGATTGTTTTACAGAGGGGCAGGTATTGAGTGAGAATGTAATAAATATATAGATGTTGTTTTCTGGGGCTGTTTGGTGGCGGTGCTGGCCGGCAGGCAGGCTGAGCTGTCTGGAGCCTGGTGATGGCCTGTCACTGGAGGCCTCGCTGATGAATGGCCATGTTAGATTGGAACAGACATGCAATATATATCAGAATTTCATTCTCTCTCTCTCTCTCTTTATCCCCTTTTCTGTGGTTCTCGATATCTCTTCGTCACTTTGTTTTACTCATTCTCTCTCTCCTTCTCCCTCTCTCTCTCTCAGACAAGAGGGGGATGGTGTAGGAGAAAGAAGGGATAGAATGACAAAAGAAAAGTCCAGTCCAAACAAACAGGCTTTCCCTGCTGATTCCCACAGTGAGAAAACATGAACTCACCAAGGCTACGCGCTACGCACTACACGGACGCACGCGCGCGCGGGGGGGGAGCCGGTTCACAAAATCCACAGTTCGGTTGGTATCAGGGTTTTCGGTTCGTTATACGTTGTTTTAAAATTTTTATTTATTTAACACATTGTCTGCCACGCAGTTTGCCCATCTTATACCACTCTCTGCCAGTGCTGTAACCCCTATGGAGTCACTCACCTTCTTTGCAGGGCTATAACTTTTTAAATATTATAGCTATATCGACATTACTATGGCCCATTCAACATCGGGTATCTATCGTTCTGGATGTGGGAACGTTATATTTTTCCATTCATACATTGTCGTGTTAGTACCGTCGTGAATATAAGTATGTTTTTAGAGTGGTCTGCAGTAATTCCTAGAACGCGAGTTATAGGCCCAGATGCATATTATACATAATCGATTGGCGTTTCGTTCCTATACACGCTATATTAAAAAATTCAAATGCATATGATCGCTATACATTATGCTCCATCATGCGTGAAGGAAAGGGGGGGGGTCGCTTATGATTCCTTGATTGTCGGCTTTCTTTAATACGACATCATACGTTGATCTGGGCATGTTCCACCCGGGGGACCCTGATGTAAACAAGACAAACGTCTTTCTCTGGTCTGCATCCCCTTAACAATTGTGTGTATTGAGCCGTACTGTATTGTACCCATTCTGCAATCTGTTAAATAAAGTTTTCATTCATTCATTCATTCATTCACCCCTAACACACACACACAAGATTACACACTTCGTCGACCGAGGACTAATAGTCTAAAAGCCACAGTGCACTGTGGAGGACTGGACCTGGAACAAGCTACCAGAGTCCACAAGGCTAGTAGGGAACACATGTAGTAGAGATGTGATTGACACCTTTCAGGTGGGAGTTCTTCTGGTTCCCATGGTTCTCATTGGCTGAAACCCAGGTCCTGATTGAGTCCTTTTACAAACTGAAACAGTGCCTCTGTGTGTGAATCATGTGAACTAACGTGCACTGGGCATGTAATGTATTTATTAGGGCTGACCCCTATTAGTCGAATAGTCCACTAATCGATCGAAAGGAGCCATGTCGACTGCCAACCTCTTAGTCAAAAAATAAAATGATATATTTTTTTAATAATATATATTTTTTTATCATTCTTTCCAAAAGAAAAGAGGCCTAGAAGCGTGGCTAACGCTAATGGCACACATACCAGAGGCTAACTGCCTAAGAAAACAGGCACAGAGGCACTGAAAGAGGATTTCACCCATCTAATGAACACTCTAGACTAGACAAATATCAGGATGTATCCATCAGTGGACCAATTGCATGCTTTTGCAGAGGACAAGAAGCCTTCAGTCGACTCCTTCAGACATTAAGCACCCCCCACAGCCCAAATGAAATGATACAAAAATTGTCGACTATCCAAAACCTTAGTCAGGGACAGCCCTAGTATGTATCATGTAAAAACATCGAATGTATTTATCATGTAAAAACATTTAATGTATTTATCATGTAAAAACATCTAATGTATTTATCATGTAAAAATATTTATCATGTAAACATCTAATGTATTTATCATGTAAACATCTAATGTATTTATCATGTAAACATCTAATGTATTTATCATGTAAACATCTAATGTATTTATCATGTAAACATCTAATGTATTTATCATGTAAAAACATCTAATGTATTTATCATGTAAACATCTAATGTATTTATCATGTAAAAACATCTAATGAATTTATATGTATTTATCCTGTAAAAACCTTGGTTCATAAATCAACGGAGCATAGTGGGTTGTTGTTCATTCCATATATCCCTGTTCCTCCCCTCCCTCTCTCCTCCCCTCTCTCCTCCCCTGTTCCTCCCTCTCTCCTCCTCTCTCTCCTCCCCTGTTCCTCCCTCTCTCCTCCCCTCTCTCCTCCCCTGTTCCTCCCTCTCTCCTCCTCTCTCTCCTCCCCTGTTCCTCCCTCTCTCCTCCTCTCTCTCCTCCCCTGTTCCTCCCTCTCCTCATCTCTCTCCTCCTCTCTTTCATGCTCTCCATTACTCTCCTCCCTTCCTCACTCTTTACTATTTAATTATGCTTTAACTATAGAGCTCCACTGGCTATGCTCTATCTCCCCCCCCCCCCTCTCTCTCTCTGCTCTCTCCATATCCCTCCCCTGTGCGTCCCATCTCTCTCTCCCTCCCTCTCCCTCCCTCCCTCCCTCCCTCCCTCTCCTCCCTCCCTCCCTCCCTCCCTCCCTCCCTCCCTCCCTCCCTCCCTCCCTCCCTCCCTCCCTCCTCTCTCCCTCCCCTCCCTCTCAGAGGTGTGAGGGTGATTTGTTGACAGTGCGGTCTAAGGGATATTGACCAGGGACCAGTATGGTTGATGGATGAGTACTGCAGGGGTCAATAATGCCTGTTAGGTTCCTCATCACTTTTATCATCTGCACTCCTTTACTGCACAATACAGTAGAGAGGAAGCCATGACCAAGACTTCAATTGAGAAATGTCACGAGAGAATAAATATGAGACCCACGTACTGTACACACTGACCTGCTGTTAATATGCTGCTATAGAGTCACGTTTACCCTGTGGCTTAACCCTTTCACTGCCACACTACAGAAGGTTAACCCATTACTATCACACTACCGACGGTTACCGGAAAATGTAATTAGAACGTTATTCCACGTTATTCCACATTATGGGCCGTTGGAACAGACGAAAGTCACAGCACTTTGCGAGCGTCTAGCACAGGGGTGGCCAACCCGTGGCTCGCGAGCCGCATGTGGCTCTTTGCCCGTCAATGTGTGGCTCTTCCATCAATTTTTTTTTTTTATATAATTTTTTTTTAATATATATTTTTTTATGTCACTCAAACCTACATTTCATTGTGGTAAACCTCATATTTTTATATTCGGAGGTAATTATATAGTTTACACTGTTTATTTTTCTCATATTTCTCATATAAGCTGTCGGGTTCGTCTGACCCGTTCCTGGCGGGAATTAGTGGCATTTTCTCCATGGCTGTGCTAGTGTTAACCTTCTGTGTATTGTCGCAGTGAAAGGGTCAACCGTTTGTTAGTGCGGCAGGGAAAGGGTTAAGAACAGGGTTGGCGGTGTTGGAGGATTTAGACAATGAATCAGGTTAATCCCAACTGTTTACCTGCCTGAAATGGATGTTTGAACACAACAACACATGGATATATTCCTGCCAATACTGACAGAGACAGTATGAAGACAGAGACAGTATGAAGACAGAGACAGTATGAGGACAGAGACAGTATGAGGACAGAGACAGTATGAGGACAGAGACAGTATGAAGACAGAGACAGTATGAAGACAGAGACAGTATGAAGACAGAGACAGTATGAGACAGAGACAGTATGAAGACAGAGACAGTATGAAGACAGAGACAGTATGAAGAGACAGAGACAGTATGAGGACAGAGACAGTATGAGGACAGAGACGACAGAGACAGTATGAAGACAGAGACAGTATGAAGACAGAGACAGTATGAAGACAGAGACAGTATGAAGACAGAGACAGTATGAAGACAGAGACAGTATGAAGACAGAGACAGTATGAAGACAGAGACAGTATGAGGACAGAGACAGTATGAAGACAGAGACAGTATGAAGACAGAGACAGTATGAGGACAGAGACAGTATGATGAGACAGTATGAGGACAGAGACAGTATGAGGACAGAGACAGTATGAAGACAGAGACAGTATGAGGACAGAGACAGTATGAGGACAGAGACAGTATGAAGACAGAGACAGTATGAGGACAGAGACAGTATGAGGACAGAGACAGTATGAAGACAGAGACAGTATGAGGACAGAGACAGTATGAAGACAGAGACAGTATGAGGACAGAGACAGTATGAAGACAGAGACAGTATGAAGACAGAGACAGTATGAGGACAGAGACAGTATGAAGACAGAGACAGTATGAGGACAGAGACAGTATGAAGACAGAGACAGTATGAGGACAGAGACAGTATGAGGACAGAGACAGTATGAGGACAGAGACAGTATGAAGACAGAGACAGTATGAGGACAGAGACAGTATGAAGACAGAGTCAGTATGAAGACAGAGACAGTATGAAGACAGAGACAGTATGAAGACAGAGACAGTATGAGGACAGAGACAGTATGAGGACAGAGACAGTATGAAGACAGAGACAGTATGAGGACAGAGACAGTATGAGGACAGAGACAGTATGAGGACAGAGACAGTATGAAGAGACAGTATGAGGACAGAGACAGTATGAAGAGACAGTATGAAGACAGAGACAGTATGAGGACAGAGACAGTATGAAGAGACAGAGACAGTATGATGAGACAGAGACAGTATGATGACAGAGACAGTATGAAGACAGAGACAGTATGATGACAGAGACAGTATGAAGACAGAGACAGTATGAAGACAGAGGACAGTATGAGGACAGAGACAGTATGAGGACAGAGACAGTATGATGACAGAGACAGTATGAAGACAGAGACAGTATGAAGACAGAGACAGTATGAAGACAGAGACAGTATGAGGACAGAGACAGTATGAGGACAGAGACAGTATGAAGACAGAGACAGTATGAGGACAGAGACAGTATGAAGGACAGAGACAGTATGAAGACAGAGACAGTATGAAGACAGAGACAGTATGAGGACAGAGACAGTATGAGGACAGAGACAGTATGAAGACAGAGACAGTATGAAGACAGAGACAGTATGAAGACAGAGACAGTATGAAGACAGAGACAGTATGAAGACAGAGACAGTATGAGGACAGAGACAGTATGAAGACAGAGACAGTATGAGGACAGAGACAGTATGAAGACAGAGACAGTATGAGGACAGAGACAGTATGAGGACAGAGACAGTATGAAGACAGAGACAGTATGAAGACAGAGACAGTATGAAGACAGAGACAGTATGAAGACAGAGACAGTATGAAGACAGAGACAGTATGAGGACAGAGACAGTATGAGGACAGAGACAGTATGAAGACAGAGACAGTATGAAGACAGAGACAGTATGAAGACAGAGACAGTATGAAGACAGAGACAGTATGAAGACAGAGACAGTATGAGGACAGAGACAGTATGAGGACAGAGACAGTATGAAGACAGAGACAGTATGAAGACAGAGACAGTATGAAGACAGAGACAGTATGAGGACAGAGACAGTATGAGGACAGAGACAGTATGAGGACAGAGACAGTATGAGGACAGAGACAGTATGAGACAGAGACAGTATGAAGACAGAGACAGTATGAGGACAGAGACAGTATGAGGACAGAGACAGTATGAGGACAGAGACAGTATGAGACAGAGACAGTATGAAGACAGAGACAGTATGAGGACAGAGACAGTATGAGGACAGAGACAGTATGAAGACAGAGACAGTATGAAGACAGAGACAGTATGAAGACAGAGACAGTATGAAGACAGAGACAGTATGAGGACAGAGACAGTATGAGGACAGAGACAGTATGAAGACAGAGACAGTATGAGGACAGAGACAGTATGAGGACAGAGACAGTATGAGGACAGAGACAGTATGAGGACAGAGACAGTATGAGGACAGAGACAGTATGAAGACAGAGACAGTATGAAGACAGAGACAGTATGAAGACAGAGACAGTATGAAGACAGAGACAGTATGAAGACAGAGACAGTATGAGGACAGAGACAGTATGAGGACAGAGACAGTATGAAGACAGAGACAGTATGAGGACAGAGACAGTATGAGGACAGAGACAGTATGAGGACAGAGACAGTATGAGGACAGAGACAGTATGAAGACAGAGACAGTATGAAGACAGAGACAGTATGAGGACAGAGACAGTATGAAGACAGAGACAGTATGAAGACAGAGACAGTATGAGGACAGAGACAGTATGAAGACAGAGACAGTATGAAGACAGAGACAGTATGAGGACAGAGACAGTATGAGGACAGAGACAGTATGAGGACAGAGACAGTATGAAGACAGAGACAGTATGAGGACAGAGACAGTATGAAGACAGAGACAGTATGAAGACAGAGACAGTATGAAGACAGAGACAACAGTATGAAGACAGAGACAGTATGAAGACAGAGACAGTATGAAGACAGAGACAGTATGAAGACAGAGACAGTATGAGGACAGAGACAGTATGAGGACAGAGACAGTATGAAGACAGAGACAGTATGAAGACAGAGACAGTATGAAGACAGAGACAGTATGAGGACAGAGACAGTATGAGGACAGAGACAGTATGAGGACAGAGACAGTATGAAGAGACAGAGACAGTATGAAGAGACAGTATGAAGACAGAGACAGTATGAGGACAGAGACAGTATGAGGACAGAGACAGTATGAAGACAGAGACAGTATGAAGAGACAGAGACAGTATGAAGAGACAGTATGAGGACAGAGACAGTATGAGGACAGAGACAGTATGAGGACAGAGACAGTATGATGAGACAGTATGAGGACAGAGACAGTATGAAGACAGAGACAGTATGAAGACAGAGACAGTATGAGGACAGAGACAGTATGAGGACAGAGACAGTATGAGGACAGAGACAGTATGAAGACAGAGACAGTATGAGGACAGAGACAGTATGAGGACAGAGACAGTATGAAGACAGAGACAGTATGAAGACAGAGACAGTATGAAGACAGAGACAGTATGAGGACAGAGACAGTATGAAGACAGAGACAGTATGAAGACAGAGACAGTATGAAGACAGAGACAGTATGAAGACAGAGACAGTATGAAGACAGAGACAGTATGAAGAGACAGAGACAGTATGAAGACAGAGACAGTATGAGGACAGAGACAGTATGAGGACAGAGACAGTATGAAGACAGAGACAGTATGATGAGACAGTATGACGACAGAGACAGTATGAGGACAGAGACAGTATGAGGACAGAGACAGTATGAAGACAGAGACAGTATGAGGACAGAGACAGTATGAAGACAGAGACAGTATGAAGACAGAGACAGTATGAGGACAGAGACAGTATGAAGACAGAGACAGTATGAAGACAGAGACAGTATGAGGACAGAGACAGTATGAAGACAGAGACAGTATGAAGACAGAGACAGTATGAGGACAGAGACAGTATGAGGACAGAGACAGTATGAAGAGACAGAGACAGTATGAAGACAGAGACAGTATGAAGACAGAGACAGTATGAAGACAGAGACAGTATGAAGACAGAGACAGTATGAGGACAGAGACAGTATGAGGACAGAGACAGTATGAAGACAGAGACAGTATGAGGACAGAGACAGTATGAAGACAGAGACAGTATGATGAGACAGTATGAAGACAGAGACAGTATGAGGACAGAGACAGTATGAGGACAGAGACAGTATGAAGACAGAGACAGTATGAGGACAGAGACAGTATGAAGACAGAGACAGTATGAAGACAGAGACAGTATGAGGACAGAGACAGTATGAAGACAGAGACAGTATGAAGACAGAGACAGTATGAGGACAGAGACAGTATGAGGACAGAGACAGTATGAGGACAGAGACAGTATGAAGACAGAGACAGTATGAGGACAGAGACAGTATGAGGACAGAGACAGTATGATGAGACAGTATGAAGACAGAGACAGTATGAGGACAGAGACAGTATGAAGACAGAGACAGTATGAAGACAGAGACAGTATGAGGACAGAGACAGTATGAGGACAGAGACAGTATGAGGACAGAGACAGTATGAAGACAGAGACAGTATGAAGAGACAGAGACAGTATGAAGAGACAGTATGAGGACAGAGACAGTATGAGGACAGAGACAGTATGAGGACAGAGACAGTATGATGAGACAGTATGAGGACAGAGACAGTATGAAGACAGAGACAGTATGAAGACAGAGACAGTATGAGGACAGAGACAGTATGAGGACAGAGACAGTATGAGGACAGAGACAGTATGAAGACAGAGACAGTATGAGGACAGAGACAGTATGAGGACAGAGACAGTATGAAGACAGAGACAGTATGAAGACAGAGACAGTATGAAGACAGAGACAGTATGAGGACAGAGACAGTATGAAGACAGAGACAGTATGAAGACAGAGACAGTATGAAGACAGAGACAGTATGAAGACAGAGACAGTATGAAGACAGAGACAGTATGAAGAGACAGAGACAGTATGAAGACAGAGACAGTATGAGGACAGAGACAGTATGAGGGACAGAGACAGTATGAAGACAGAGACAGTATGATGAGACAGTATGACGACAGAGACAGTATGAGGACAGAGACAGTATGAGGACAGAGACAGTATGAAGACAGAGACAGTATGAGGACAGAGACAGTATGAAGACAGAGACAGTATGAAGACAGAGACAGTATGAGGACAGAGACAGTATGAAGACAGAGACAGTATGAAGACAGAGACAGTATGAGGACAGAGACAGTATGAAGACAGAGACAGTATGAAGACAGAGACAGTATGAGGACAGAGACAGTATGAGGACAGAGACAGTATGAAGAGACAGAGACAGTATGAAGACAGAGACAGTATGAAGACAGAGACAGTATGAAGACAGAGACAGTATGAAGACAGAGACAGTATGAGGACAGAGACAGTATGAGGACAGAGACAGTATGAAGACAGAGACAGTATGAGGACAGAGACAGTATGAAGACAGAGACAGTATGATGAGACAGTATGAAGACAGAGACAGTATGAGGACAGAGACAGTATGAGGACAGAGACAGTATGAAGACAGAGACAGTATGAGGACAGAGACAGTATGAAGACAGAGACAGTATGAAGACAGAGACAGTATGAGGACAGAGACAGTATGAAGACAGAGACAGTATGAAGACAGAGACAGTATGAGGACAGAGACAGTATGAGGACAGAGACAGTATGAGGACAGAGACAGTATGAAGACAGAGACAGTATGAGGACAGAGACAGTATGAGGACAGAGACAGTATGATGAGACAGTATGAAGACAGAGACAGTATGAGGACAGAGACAGTATGAAGACAGAGACAGTATGAAGACAGAGACAGTATGAGGACAGAGACAGTATGAGGACAGAGACAGTATGAAGACAGAGACAGTATGAAGACAGAGACAGTATGAGGACAGAGACAGTATGAAGACAGTATGAAGACAGAGACAGTATGAAGACAGAGACAGTATGAGGACAGAGACAGTATGAAGACAGAGACAGTATGAAGACAGAGACAGTATGAAGACAGAGACAGTATGAAGACAGAGACAGTATGAAGACAGAGACAGTATGAGGACAGAGACAGTATGAAGACAGAGACAGTATGAGGACAGAGACAGTATGAAGACAGAGACAGTATGAGGACAGAGACAGTATGAAGACAGAGACAGTATGAAGACAGAGACAGTATGAAGACAGAGACAGTATGAAGACAGAGACAGTATGAGGACAGAGACAGTATGAGGACAGAGACAGTATGAGGACAGAGACAGTATGAGGACAGAGACAGTATGAAGACAGAGACAGTATGAAGACAGAGACAGTATGAAGACAGAGACAGTATGAAGACAGAGACAGTATGATGAGACAGAGACAGTATGAGGACAGAGACAGTATGAAGACAGAGACAGTATGAGGACAGAGACAGTATGAGGACAGAGACAGTATGAAGACAGAGACAGTATGAAGACAGAGACAGTATGAAGACAGAGACAGTATGAAGACAGAGACAGTATGAAGACAGAGACAGTATGAGGACAGAGACAGTATGAGGACAGAGACAGTATGAGGACAGAGACAGTATGAGGACAGAGACAGTATGAAGACAGAGACAGTATGAAGACAGAGACAGTATGAAGACAGAGACAGTATGAAGACAGAGACAGTATGAGGACAGAGACAGTATGAGGACAGAGACAGTATGAGGACAGAGACAGTATGAGGACAGAGACAGTATGAGGACAGAGACAGTATGAAGACAGAGACAGTATGAAGACAGAGACAGTATGAAGACAGAGACAGTATGAAGACAGAGACAGTATGAGGACAGAGACAGTATGAAGACAGAGACAGTATGAAGACAGAGACAGTATGAGGACAGAGACAGTATGAGGACAGAGACAGTATGAGGACAGAGACAGTATGAAGACAGAGACAGTATGAGGACAGAGACAGTATGATGACAGAGACAGTATGAAGACAGAGACAGTATGAAGACAGAGACAGTATGAGGACAGAGACAGTATGAAGACAGAGACAGTATGAAGACAGAGACAGTATGAGGACAGAGACAGTATGAGGACAGAGACAGTATGAGGACAGAGACAGTATGAAGACAGAGACAGTATGAGGACAGAGACAGTATGATGACAGAGACAGTATGAGGACAGATGCAGAAGGAAACCAACGCACTTCCTGCACAGAGTCCAGCAGCGTTGGACTGGCGTCAGCGCCTCTCACCCCTGATTATATCTCCGGTCCCTTTTCAAGGTTGATCGACGGCGGGGGGCAAGGAGCTGAAACGCCAACG
>NC_140179.1:24100996-24113496 GCF_963971535.1 Notolepis coatsorum | reverse complement strand
CGTTAGCTTATGCTAGCTAGCTTTATAATTACTTCATGGAAACGGAGTAACGTCAAGCCGAGCCCACCCACACTACACCAGTACACGCATGAACTCGACACAACTACCCCGTTTCCAACGTTAGGTCGAGCGGAGCCCATCCTACACTAGTACACGCATGAACTCGACACAACGTTACCCAAAGGGTTTTAAAAGTGTTATATTTATCTTCTCTTATAGTACCAGAGAGAAGCTGAGGAGAATCAACCAGCAACAAAAGCTAAATTTGTTTTCTAAAAAAAAAAAAAAAAAAAAAAAAAATATATATATATTTTTTTTTTTTTTTTTGTATCGAAATGGTATCGAAGTATCGATACTTTTCAAGGTATCGTATCGAAGTCGAAATTCCAGTATCGTGACAACACTACACTACAGTACAGAAACACACTGAACATATACCAGACACAAGCTAAATGCTGCTCTACTGGCCAAGGGGAAACACTTGTGCCAGCTATTAGTCTTGGCCTTGAAGCTAACGTGCCAGGTTTCCATTACATATATATCTCAGGTCTGGCAATTAAAGAGTTAACGCAGAGTCTATACTGTTAGTGGTTAGTTATCTTACTGTATACCGTAAATCCTCAAATAGAGGAGGGGCCTCTTATAATGGGGGGGGGGGGGGGGGGGGGGGTGTTGATGCATTTAGACAAACACAGGCCTGTCTCTAATATAAGGTCGCAAAAAAAAGTATTTTTTTTATTTTTCGTGTCGTGATATAGAATGAGATAAACTCTTGCCAATGGAAATCAAGTGCTGCCTCCCACTACACTGACTACCGTACATTAACGTTTCCCTCTGGTTAGCTTTAGCGCTAGCCGCTAGCTAACGTTGTCATAATATGGTAGATCTGTGGTGTCAGCTGGATGACGTTGACTTCGTTTGCAAATGTTAACGTTCGCTATCTATATGGCATTGGCAGACGAGGCTGGCGTTGTCCAGTTGACACATTACAGACCATGATGCTATGATAACGTTAGTAGCTAAAGCTACTGCATGTAAACAACTCGATTCAACTGAGGAAGTCGAGAAGGTACCACACGCTAAACCGTCCCCGGACCCCACAACCTAGTATAGACAGTTCCAACTTCAGTGTGTGAATTACGCGTTAATCCCACAATTACTCAACTGCATTCAATATTTAAATACCAATGCTAGTCTAAATAAATGTAGACAGACAATGTATTAAAAAAAAAAAAAAAAAAAAAAAAAAAAAATATATATATAATAATAATAATAATAATAATAATAATAATAATAATAATAATAATAATAATAATGCAATAAAAGTCTGAAAATGAAGGGATTATGTCCATGAGTGTCATTTTTTTAAATTAAGGCCTGCCTCTTATATAAGCCTCTCTCTAAAAAAGGCCTGGTGCTCTTTGCAGCTGAGGTAAATAGAAGACCTGTCTTATATTTGAGGATTTACGGTATTCAGTATCTTTGGTCTCACCCTCTCCTCCAGTCTATACTGTTAGTGGTTAGTTATCTTACTGTATATTCAGTATCTTTGTTCTTACCCTCTCTTCCAGTCTGGCCACCTGCTCCCTGTAGAAAGCATCCTGCTTCTTCAGCTCTGCATCTCTAGCATCCAGCTGCCTGGCCTGGATACACACAGACACACACACACGGACGCACACACACACAGACACACAGACACACGGACACACACACAGACGTACAGACACACAGATAAAGAGGAGAAAAAGCAACATTACTTAGGTCTCCAGTGGAGTGTGATCACAGGCCAGACGTACAGTAGAGACAGATACAGTAACAGTAACCCAGACAGATGTGTCCAGAAGAACAGATGATACATGACGACACTCTTCTCTATAAAGACGTGGAGATGGTGGTTGTATGGATGAAGAGGAAGGAGAGGCCCTATGGAGACAGTAGGAGAGGACGCTGAGGCCCTATGGAGACAGTAGGAGAGGACAGATGGGCACTGAGGAGAGGAATGGGTCCGAAGGAAAGGTCATGTAGAAGGATGGACGTTACGGTCACGTCCTCTGGTCCTTTCAAGGTCTCCTCAGGAGTAGTTCATTCTATCACCATGGCTGGTGTGTGTGTGTGTGTGTGTGTGTGTGTGTGTGTGTGTGTGTGTGTGTGTGTGTGTGTGTGTGTGTGTGTGTGTGTGTGTGTGATCCTTGTCCCCTCCTCATTAGACACACACCTCCCCCCTCCAGTCAGCACACGGTCAGCGGGATAACATCGGCTCTCCACCAACAACAGAAGCCGTCACCACCCCGGGCTTATATTTACCAGCTCAGAGCCCCATCCATCTCCTCACCTCCTCCAACGTGACCTTCACTAAACGTACATCTGACTCCCCCGGCCGGCTGATCTGCGGAGGGAGATAAGGACGTCTCCCTCCTGAAAGGACCGGTGCGCGGCCCTGAAGGGCGTCCAGGTGGCGATAAGAACAGTGTCTGGGACGCTGAACCAGATCTGATCTAGGGACGGAAGGAATTCATAACGTACGTTCGCCGTTTTCAGGACCAATAGAAACTGTAGGTGAAGATAAGAATATACCTTTATTGACGCAATTAAGGTTGGAGCCTGTGGGACCTGGTTAAAGTGGGACCTGGTTAACCTCTTGACACTTTGAGTGCCAACGACGCGATTTCTCGTCCTAACTCGCCATGCGTTGAGTGCCAATGACGAGTTCTCGTTATTTAATCGCCATTTCTTTTATTAGCGATATCCATTCATTTTTCATCCATCCAGCCTGACGTTATGATTGGGAATGGCTCCGAGCTCGAAAAGGGCAAATACCGCCGCCTATCGTCTCCCGGATGGTATTGCACATCATTGGATTGGATTGAGTGGCCATGTGCGTCAGAAAAAAAAGTCCGGTCCAGGGTTTCCCCATCTGTGGCAAGCAGTGTCTGTTACCACATTCACTGGGGAGGCTCGGAGCAGCTTTCGATTATGTGTTTCGGACTATAACGTTGGATCAATAAACGCGATCAATATTTGGAATGGCGATCAGGAATTGGATTCATCTTTTTGCAGAACATCTGATGTGAGGTAAGGACTCTATTTTACCAGTATTGGGTCAAGCAGATGTTTTTTTTCATAGCGATCACAACGTGTCTGTGTGTGTGTGCGTGCGTGTATGACGTTAGTGCTGACCAGGTCATGGATAATAGATTTTTCAGCCCGCTTCTCTAGCGTGCATAAGTACACATATACCGTACTTTCCGGACTATAAGCCGCGGCTTTTTTCCCCATTTTTTTACCCTGCGGCTTATATAACGGTGCGGCTTATATGTGACTCGACGTGACCAAACTCGAAAATGTAAACATCTAAATATTGCTTTTTTGACTGCATTGAAAGGTTATTTATCTGTTCCATTATTTGCTAAACTTAATACAACTTGTAAATGAGTTAATGCTTGTTATTTGTCCGACAGTATTGTGTCCCAAGGCTAATTACATATGGTAATTAAACATTAAAACACCTGCGGCTTATAGTCCAGTGCGGCTTATATATGTACACATCATTCAATTTAGCTGCTGCGGCTTATAGTCAGGTGCGGCTTATAGTGCGAAAAGTACGGTACTATCGATAATCTAGCGTTTATTTGAAAACTATTCATAAATCAGCCGAAAAATTACAATGTGTTTTGTGTATTCCACTAAAGGGCTATTATCGCGGAATTTCTCTGATATTACTAGAACTCTCCGAAACTATACTCATATTCAAAACGGTATAAAAGCGGAAATGTACCGATGAAAAAACAATCAGTTTCGTACATGTTGACTGCAAGCAAGTCATTGATAAGCGAGGGGTGTTTTAGACCCATAGCCATAATTTAAGATATAGTTTAAGCGTTCGCAAATATCCCCGACCTCCCATTGACTAAAGCGCTGGCACTCAAGGGGTTATCTGGGCAAAGGGGCATGGCACCCAATGTGTTAAGCCCCGGAGCCCTATTTTCAGAAAATCCGCCTAAAATACATACCTAAGTAAATGGAATATTGCTCCACTTCTACAAGGTCCATTTGCATGTTCTTGGTATCTAGGGACATCTATGGACCTCAGTGAATGTATTCCTGAAATATTGTGTCTATTACTAGGCTTGCTTAAATTGTGAGGAAACAAAGGGGAATATGAATTATGATTTTTCTTTGCATCTTTGACAGTGAATAACACCATGCTAAAAATGACCAGACATGAAGAACCTGGTGAGCTCATATCAAACTAAAGGCGGTGGTGTCGGGCGACAGCAGGGAGACGGATGGTGGAGCTGAAGGTGTTGTTTGAAGGTGAAGTGAACTTTAGAGGTCACCCGGCTGAAGGCCGACTCATCTTACCCATGTTTTTCTTTTGTGTGTTTGTTTTGTTAAATTGTCATCTCATCTGTAAGCCTCACAAAGAAAAGGGTCACATCGAAAAATATGAGAGCGGTGAACGCAACTAGCAAAAGAAAAATGGAACACGTCGAACAAAAGAGCATGGAAAAAGAAGATTGAGTGATCTATCATGCATATGAGAGAGAGAGAGAGAGACAGAGTCTAAGAAGAGACCAAGAAGTAAAAAATGAAATCTACTGAAGTTTAAGACTTTCAGACTTACCTTGCGTCCAATCTCCTGAATAGAGGGAAGCGTTGGGAAGAAAGTAGAGAGAAAGAAGCGAGAGAAGAGAAGAAAAGAGAGAAAGGAGCGAGAGAAGAGAAGAAAGAGGCTGATTCATCCATGAACTTGTTCAGAATGACATTGTGAGGCACAGTGATTGCCTCACTGTGCCGCTCCAACACACCTCAACTACACCATCTACCACACACACACACACACACACACACTCACTCACTCACTCACACACACACACACACACTCACTCACTCACTCACTCACTCACTCACTCACTGACACACACACACACACACTGACACACACTCACTGACAGACACACACACACACACACTCACACACATTGAGCATCCTGATGGCCCGGGGATAGAAGCTCCTTCTGAGTCTCTCTGTACCGGCCATGGGACTCCGGTAGCGCTTGCCGGATTGATTGATTGAAAACTTTATTAACAGATTGCAGAATGGGTCAAATACAGTACGGCTCAATACACACAATTGTTAAGGGGATGCAGACCAGAGAAAGACTTTCGTCTTGTTTACATCAGGGTCCCCCATTTTCAATTCATCATGACATTTATGACATAGAGATATACAGTACTGTTTCATCCAGACATTTGTGACATACAAGATATACAAATATACAGTAGTTTAAGAGAAAGAGATAATTAAAAAAATATATATACATTTGAGGGGAAGAAACTGTACATTGGAGTGGGTTGGGGGGGGGATAGAATGAATGAATATGTGTAAGTTCCTAGGGATAGAAGCTCCTTCTGAGTCTCTCTGTCCCGGCCATGAGACTCCGGTAGCGCTCGCCTGACCGCAGCAGTGCAAAGCGTGGTCAGCGCGGTGCTTTGAAGCGGGATCAAGTGAGCCGGACCGCGCGGACAGTCAGTGCCTCTGATGCACTCTTGGAGAAGCGTATATAGTGTACCCTAAGAGCACCATAGCGTCTGAAGTGCTATAGTGCTCTAATGTGGCTCTAAATGTGTTATTGATTCTGAGCCACGCAGAGACTTTGAAGACAGATTGGCTAAGTTTATAAGAGCGCCGGCGCGGTGAGCGGGAGACCAAATTAAGCCGGTTCTTGGTGCCAGAAAGACGTCAGCCTTTAATAGCTCAATCTAGCGGGGCGGGAGAGAGACCCGGGATGGACAGATGGACGGAGGGAGGGAGGAGAGACAGAGGAGGAGGAGGAGGGGAGACGAGAGGACATGATTACATCTTGTGTATTATCGTGATTGTGTCCAAAACTGTGTCCAAACTCAATGTTACGCTTATAGGCGGCTACAAAGAACGTCTGCCCGACAGGGGGGGACGGACGGGACAAAAGAGACTCACTGAGCTGGACGCCCAGACCCACAGCTCAGACACACACTGACCCACACACACACAGCTCAGACACGTTCATCTGAAACGTAAACAGGCAGCGGGCGGCCGGAGCAGCTGTCCTCACTGACACACACACAGATACATACACACACACACACACACACTGACACACAGATACATACACACACACACACACTGAAACACACACACACTGACACTAGGGCTGGGTGATATGACGATATTATATAAATATCGGGTACAGTTAATTAAAGGCCAACTTGCAGGTTAAACCCTACTCTGCAATTATGGGTAGTTTACATCCTTGGTATCTAATTTAATTATTATAATTTTTTTCATTTGACACCGGAAATGCCACTCAGAAAGGGTTAAAAAGGTCCACACACGAATAACATGCACGGAGCAAGTCAAAAAGCTTATCAGACGCTAGCACGGCCGTGACGTCACTTCAGGCAACTTATGCCTTATGCCCGTCCGGGTCATAGTACTACTGGCTATATGGCGCTGGCTAACGTTAGCAGTATGTCTACTGTCGTGAACCATTTTAGATCGGGGCATGTAGAAGAGTTTGGGGAACGAGTAAAATCATGTGCAGGTCCTCGTCTCAGACCTGTGGGGCAAAGCACTGCACACGCATCATGCAAGCTACACGTCGCGGCATGTTGATAGCACAATAGTAGCCCACTCGGTGCATCACAGTCAGTGACTTGTAGCTTGTTAGCCGGCATGAATGCCCGATTTAAAATGGTTCTCTCCTCTTTGTATACCTTTGTCCTCACAAGTATTCTGCCAGGGAACTTATGGACACGACAATAGTAATAGTTATAAGGTGTTTGATCATTGTAACGTTAGTTAGCTCATAGCTATCGTGGTAGCCAGGTGATGCACAGAGTGGGCTACTATTGTGCTATCAACATGCCGCGACGTGTAGCTTGTTCATCGAAACTGGCTACCACGATAGCTATGAGCTAACTAACGTTACAAGCTCAAACACCTTATAACTACTACTATTGTCGTGTCCATAAGTTCCCTGGCAGAATACTTGTGAGGACAAAGGTATACAAAGAGGAGAGAACCATTTTAAAATCGGGCATTCATGCCGGCTAACAAGCTTCACGTTGCGGCATGTTGATAGCACAATAGCTACCAAGCTAAGCTACGTTAGCTTCTAACGTTGTATACACAATATGTACAACGACACAATGATTTACATTATTACAAATATGGTAACGTGGTTGTGGCTTTTACAAATAGTGGTTAGCTTCAGAGATGAATGGCTATGATCACGGAGCAATAGTGTTAGGTGAAACAGATACATTTTCATTCATCACTCCTTGGCTAGTAGTAGCAAGGCTTTTTTTTTTAAACTTAAGTTTTTATTTTTATTTTTTTCAACAACATACATATACAACATTCATAGACAATACATTTCAACAGTACATAAATATAAAATAAATAGACAAAAGATTAGTAAAGAAAAAGTGTGGCATGGGTCCTTCGGTCCATTCTACATTTGCATTATTTATTTACATTTTCATTAATTTCCTTGTATCCTTTTCAAACCTCTGTGATGTCGTTACTTCCCCTCCTGTATTCTTCCCATTTTCCCCATTTCCATTCAAACTTTTCTTCTTGCAGCCTCAGCAGATGTGTGATTCTCTCCATTTCCTGTATCCCCTCTACCAACTCTATCCATTGATCCTTTGTCGGCACTTCTTAGTCACATTGTTTATTGAACAAAAATACAACCTGCAAGTTGGCCTTTAACGATACACTTTTTAAACGTATCGTGGATATCGTGATGTTTTGCCCTCGCGTTAGAGGCCGCCGCGGCTGAGATGAGACTTACAAGCGGAGTGCTAAATGCTTTCCTCTCCCTCTCGCAGAAAAAAAAGTCAGTCACACACACACTTGCCCAAATTACGTCATCTACACGCACATACACGCACGCAAGCGCACACACCTAGCCAGAGACAGAGAGGCGGTGGTTCGGTGCTAGGGATGCCCCCCGAAACCCAGAGTATTGATAAGCTCCGACGTTAACAGTACTGCTATCGGTAAATTAGTCTATGAGCGGATTAGCTACGGAGCTAACATAGTGTACCATCCATCTGCGACGCAAGAGTGGACATGGAGTAATGTTAATGTTATGTCGAGTTCATACTACACTACACGTATGAACTCGACATAACGTTAACGTTACTCCGTTTCCATGAAGTGTTTAATTAGCAGCAATCTGTTCTGTTGTTGAACATTTAACGTTAAGTTAATTTAGGTATCTGATGCACTTCCGGCGAGGACAGGAAGCCGTCATGAAACCGTTGTAGTCATATTGTAGTCTTTTAGTCTTATTAACTAAAAGATTTTAACAAAATAAAAAGCAGCAGCACTATTGGATAACTGCGTCATGTTTGCTATGTATTTCTTTCTTTAGGGGAGTAAGACATTTGTTTCACAGTTTTAGCATGATGTTTTATAGATGGCTAGGTTAAACACAGGTTTTGTTTTTAAGAGGGGGGGTTTGATTTGATTTGATTGAAGTTTATTTCAAGTATGCAACACAACAAACAAACATCAAGTACAGATATAGCCTTAAGCCATTCAAATAATAAATGTATACATAAATAAATTGTTAAAATATATAATCTAATAATAATCTAAATCTAATCTAATATATAATCTAAAAAAACAAAAGGCTAAAATGCTAAATATATAATCTAAGAATCCAATCATCTAAATCTAATATAAAAATGCTAAATGCATGAGTCTTTTGTCTTTAATGTTAGCTTGCAAACTCAAATACTGTCTTGGTAAGCCTCATAATGAATTGTTTGGGGAAAAAAGAAAAACATTGTGATGTGTATCGTGTATCGCTGAAAGGTCAGAAAATATCGTGATATCATATTTAGGCCATATCGCCCAGCCCTAACTGACACACACACACACACACACTGACACACACACACACACACTCACTGACACACGCACACACTCACTCACTGACGCACACACTCACACACACACACACACTGAGTGGCTGGTCAGACCCATGTGGATTGCAGGCCCAACTAAAGGGTCATTACAACCAGCAACATTGTGACAAATCTGTGTCCTGGGATTTTCACTTTTCTTTTCAATCTCCTCCACGCTCTGTGTGTGTGTGTGTTAGGGCTGAGCCCAAACGTTCGAACGTTCGAACCTTCGTTCGTTACGTTGGCATTCGAATCCTAAATCAACATTAGAATTTTTTATAAAAAAATATATATATATTTATTCTGGTTTTTCATCACAGTTGCAGATAAAGATTAGGCTACACTAATATTATAGTATAAAAAAAACTGATGAGTTATATTCATTAAAGAATTTAATTGATTTAGTTGGGCTGGGGCTTCTCCCTGGGCTGGGGCTGGAAAGTTGATTTAATAAAAAAAAAAAATACTAATTTAATCAGATTAATCACTTTATTCAAATTGAGGATTTAGTTTGAGGATATTTATTTAAAAAAATTTAAATTAAAATAAATATTTAAAAAAATGATTTTTTTTTAAAGGGGAACTATTTTACAATTTCTTTCACTATTTTGGGCACTTTTACACAATTCATGTGAGTCTATGGAACACCTCTGTAATTTTTTTTTTTTTATTCATTGTTTTGTATTTCTAATCAAGTCCTCAAAAACAGCATTTTTCTACCTCAAGATCTCGAGCCGTTTTGAGCCTGGGCAGCAGAACTGTGTGCAGCTCATTCTGCACGTCTCCATTAACATGCAGCTGTGTCTCTCTCTGACATCACATATCAGCACATTTTCAGATGACTCAGTTCAGTGAGGGTGAATATTGTGAGAGGAGAATTGGAAGAATGCGCCAATATGAGAATTAGAGACATAGATCATATTAATATAAGTTCACATAGCTAGGAAACAATGCTAAACACTCAAAAAGGCCATTTATAAGATAGTTCCCCTTTAAATTATTTTTTTAAATTAAAAACGAAGGTTCGAACGTTCGTTCGGAAAAACCCTGACGAAGTTCGAATCTCAAAAACGGGGTACAGCCTTAGTGTGTGTGTGTATGTATCTGTGTGTGTGCGTGTGTCTGTGTGTGTGTGTGTGTGTGTGTTTGCGTGTGTCTGTGTGCGTGTGTCTGTGTGCGTGTGTCTGTGTGTGTGTGTCTGTGTTTAATTTCCACAGAAGCAGGTTGCAGAGTTTCCCTCCTTTTGAGACACACACACACAGTTTGCACAAACCCCCACCCCAGGCGCGCGCACGCGCGCGCACACACACAGACACACACACACAGTCAGGATTACTTCCGACTGATTAACCCCATTGAGCCCGTAAAGATAATGTAATCATACTAAAGGCTGAACAATAGCAGCGACTTCACCACCACCTCCTCCCTTTGTTCTCCTAATGAAGAGAGAGAGAGGGAGGGGCGGACAGAGGGGGGGGGGGGGGGGGGGGTTGACTTAGACAAGAACATGGAAGTGAAGTTGAAAGTGGAGCGAATAGACGGAGCAGTGGATGAAAAGAGAGCAGGGACAATAAAAGGTGATTTATCATAGGAGGTGTCAAGAGAGAGAGAGGCTGGTGCTGGAAGGAGGGAGAGAGAGAGAGAGAGAATCTCTATTACAGCTAGAGGAGGGAGAGAGAGAGAGATAGAGAGAGAGAGAGAGAGAGAGAGAGAGAGAGAGAGAGAGAGAGAGAGAGAGAGAGAGAGAGAGAGAGAGAGAGAGAGAGAGAGAGAGAGTCTCTATCACAGCTAGAGGAGAGAGAGAGAGGATCTCTATCACAGCTAGAGGAGAGAGAGAGAGTATCTATATCACAGCTAGAGGAGAGAGAAAGGATCTCTATCACAGCTAGAGGAGAGAGAGAGAGTATCTATATCACAGCTAGAGGAGAGAGAAATGATCTATATCACAGCTAGAGGAGAGAGAGAGTATCTCTATCACAGCTAGAGGAGAGAGAGAGGATCTATATCACAGCTAGAGGAGAGAGAGACTATCTCTATCACAGCTAGAGGAGAGAGTGAGTATCTCTATCACAGCTAGAGGAGAGAGAGAGGATCTATATCACAGCTAGAGGAGAGAGAGAGGATCTATATCACAGCTAGAGGAGAGAGAGAGGATCTCTATCACAGCTAGAGGAGAGAGAGATGATCTCTATCACAGCTAGAGGAGAGAGAGAGGATCTCTATCACAGCTAGAGGAGAGAGAGTATCTATATCACAGCTAGAGGAGAGAGAGAGGATCTCTATCACAGCTAGAGGAGAGAGAGAGGATCTCTATCACAGCTAGAGGAGAGAGAGAGGATCTATATCACAGCTAGAGGAGAGAGAGAGGATCTCTATCACAGCTAGAGGAGAGAGAGAGGATCTCTATCACAGCTAGAGGAGAGAGAGAGTATCTATATCACAGCTAGAGGAGAGAGAGAGGATCTCTATCACAGCTAGAGGAGAGAGAGAGTATCTATATCACAGCTAGAGGAGAGAGAGAGGATCTATATCACAGCTAGAGGAGAGAGAGAGGATCTATATCACAGCTAGAGGAGAGAGAGAGGATCTCTATCACAGCTAGAGGAGAGAGAGATGATCTCTATCACAGCTAGAGGAGAGAGAGAGGATCTCTATCACAGCTAGAGGAGAGAGAGAGTATCTATATCACAGCTAGAGGAGAGAGAGAGGATCTCTATCACAGCTAGAGGAGAGAGAGAGTATCTATATCACAGCTAGAGGAGAGAGAGAGGATCTCTATCACAGCTAGAGGAGAGAGAGAGGATCTATATCACAGCTAGAGGAGAGAGAGAGGATCTATATCACAGCTAGAGGAGAGAGAGATGATCTCTATCACAGCTAGAGGAGAGAGAGATGATCTATATCACAGCTAGAGGAGAGAGAGAGGATCTATATCACAGCTAGAGGAGAGAGAGATGGAAGGTAGTCTGTGAGAAAGGAGAGGGAGGGTGGGAGAGAGGGAGGGAGAAATGGGGTGAAGGAATGAGGGAGACAGAAGGATGGAGCGTGGGGGAGAGGGGGAAGGAGGGAGAGAGATGGAGAGGTGGAAAGAGAGATGGAGGGAAGGAGAGAGAGATGGAGGGAAAGAGGGAGAGGGAGAGGGAGAGGGAGAGGGAGAGGGAGAGAGAGAGAGAGAGAGAGAGAAAGGAGAGAGAGAGAGAGAGAGAGAGAGAGAGAGAGAGAGAGAGAGTAACCATGGATTATGAGGGATATTGTAGGAAGAAGGGGATTATTAATAACGTTGTAACAGTTCACGGTTGAATCAGGAGACGGTGCAGATGATACACTGAACAAGGGAACCATTAAAAGAAGAATGAAGAATTTAAAACAAATTAAATATAATCTCCCACAGAAACACCTAGTACACACACATAACCAGTCGTTCCCCCCAAGGCAACAACATAAATACCAACAATGTCTCCATAGCATCTTATTATGTATTATGTACATCTTATTATGTACGGGGGGGGGTAGAGAGGAGAGGGGGGGGGGGGGGGAGA
>NC_140179.1:24068382-24100796 GCF_963971535.1 Notolepis coatsorum | reverse complement strand
GAGACACACATCGCTTCAGACCAGGTGACTCAGGAAGAGAGAGAGAGACACACATCGCTTCAGACCAGGTGACTCAGGAGAGAGAGAGACACACATCGCTTCAGACCAGGTGACTCAGGAGAGAGAGAGACACACATTGCTTCAGACCAGGTGACTCAGGAGAGAGAGAGAGAGACACACATCGCTTCAGACCAGGTGACTCAGGAGAGAGAGAGAGACACACATCGCTTCAGACCAGGTGACTCAGGAGAGAGAGACACACATCGCTTCAGACCAGGTGACTCAGGAGAGAGAGAGACACACATCGCTTCAGACCAGGTGACTCAGGAGAGAGAGAGAGACACACATCGCTTCAGACCAGGTGACTCAGGAGAGAGAGAGAGACACACATCGCTTCAGACCAGGTGACTCAGGAGATAGAGAGAGACACATCGCTTCAGACCAGGTGACTCAGGAGAGAGAGACACACATCGCTTCAGACCAGGTGACTCAGGAGAGAGAGAGAGAGACACACATCGCTTCAGACCAGGTGACTCAGGAGAGAGAGAGACACACATCGCTTCAGACCAGGTGACTCAGGAGAGAGAGAGACACACATCGCTTCAGACCAGGTGACTCAGGAGAGAGAGACACACATCGCTTCAGACCAGGTGACTCAGGAGAGAGAGAGAGACACACAGCGCTTCAGACCAGGTGACTCAGGAGAGAGAGACACATCGCTTCAGACCAGGTGACTCAGGAGAGAGAGACACACATCGCTTCAGACCAGGTGACTCAGGAGAGAGAGAGAGACACACAGCGCTTCAGACCAGGTGACTCAGGAGAGAGAGACACACATCGCTTCAGACCAGGTGACTCAGGAGAGAGAGAGACACACATCGCTTCAGACCAGGTGACTCAGGAGAGAGAGACACACATCGCTTCAGACCAGGTGACTCAGGAGAGAGAGAGAGACACACAGCGCTTCAGACCAGGTGACTCAGGAGAGAGAGACACATCGCTTCAGACCAGGTGACTCAGGAGAGAGAGAGAGACACACATCGCTTCAGACCAGGTGACTCAGGAGAGAGAGAGAGACACACATCGCTTCAGACCAGGTGACTCAGGAGAGAGAGAGAGACACACAGCGCTTCAGACCAGGTGACTCAGGAGAGAGAGAGAGAGAGACACACAGCGCTTCAGACCAGGTGACTCAGGAGAGAGAGACACACATCGCTTCAGACCAGGTGACTCAGGAGAGAGAGAGACACATCGCTTCAGACCAGGTGACTCAGGAGAGAGAGAGAGACACACATCGCTTCAGACCAGGTGACTCAGGAGAGAGAGAGAGACACACAGCGCTTCAGACCAGGTGACTCAGGAGAGAGAGAGAGAGAGACACACATCGCTTCAGACCAGGTGACTCAGGAGAGAGAGACACACATCGCTTCAGACCAGGTGACTCAGGAGAGAGAGAGAGACACACAGCGCTTCAGACCAGGTGACTCAGGAGAGAGAGAGAGACACACAGCGCTTCAGACCAGGTGACTCAGGAGAGAGAGAGAGACACACATCGCTTCAGACCAGGTGACTCAGGAGAGAGAGAGAGACACACATCGCTTCAGACCAGGTGACTCAGGAGAGAGAGACACACATCGCTTCAGACCAGGTGACTCAGGAGAGAGAGAGAGAGACACACATCGCTTCAGACCAGGTGACTCAGGAGAGAGAGAGAGACACAGACACACATCGCTTCAGACCAGGTGACTCAGGAGAGAGAGAGACACACATCGCTTCAGACCAGGTGACTCAGGAGAGAGAGAGACACACAGCGCTTCAGACCAGGTGACTCAGGAGAGAGAGACACACATCGCTTCAGACCAGGTGACTCAGGAGAGAGAGAGAGAGACACACAGCGCTTCAGACCAGGTGACTCAGGAGAGAGAGAGAGAGACACACATCGCTTCAGACCAAAGGTGGGGAACAGGGGGCGGCCCAGAGGAGGAATGGATTTAAGAACAAGTGGATAGTGAAGGATGAAATAAAATAGACAGACAGACAAACAGAGACAAACAGACAGACATGGTAGAAAACCTCTCTACATTATACGGTATGACAGGAGAAGAAGGTGAGCTCTGCCTATACGCGCACACACACACACACACACACACACACACACACACACACACACACACACACACTAAAAGAGTCACTTTAAACAAAATGTCACTTTAAAAAATAGGAGGTAATGTATAGTATAGTTTAGATACATTAAGAGTTAAAATTGTATATTGTATAGTAGTGTATAATAGGAACCGGTTTCTCAGGAACTTCGCATGTCTTTTTTTACCATGCATATCTTGTGTCTTACCTATTTAATTTTTTTCTATGCCTATTTTTATTATTGTATTTTGCACACTCAATGCGGACGTGACCACCCGCATTTCACTGTATGCCCTGGTATGTATGTGACAAATAAACCTCTTGATTCTTGAAAGAAACAAAAGCAGATAAAGCAGCAGAAACCTCCTTCACTCGACTCCAGAGGACACCCAGGGGGAACGACCTCGTCGAGAGGAGGACACGCGTCCCCCGGGAGGGACCAGGAAGACACCTTTGGGATGTGACGACTCCAGACCCATTATGTCTAAACTCTATGTATGTGTCTATGCTAGTAGAATATGTGAGTGTGTCCGTATGTGTGTGTATTAAGGCTGTTTCCCCCGATGCCTGTTTTTGGGATTCCAACTTCGTCAGGGTTTTTCGAACGGACGTTCGAACCTTCACTTTTAATAAAAACAATTTTTATTTAAATATCCTCAAACTAAATGCTAAATTTTAATAAAGTGATTCATCTGATTAAATGAGTCATTTTTCTTTATTAAATCAACTTTCTTTAACACTTTGAGTGCCAACGACGAGAATTCTCGTTATTTCATGCCAACCGTTCAGTGCCAACGATGAGAAATCTTGTTATTAATCGTTATTTTTTTTATTAGCGATTTCCATAAATGTTTCATCAATCTAGCCTCACGTTACCACTGGGACTCTCTCTGAGCTCGAACAGGGAAAATACCGCCCCCTATCGTCTCCCGGATGGTAATGCACCCTTTGGATTGGACTGAATGAAAACGCATGGGGAAAAGAAAGTCCGGAATCCACATTTTACTTGTCAGGCATGTAATCCGAGCCGATTGCAGTCTTTGTGGTCCCTCAGAACAGCGTGGAATATGTGTTTCAAGCACCCAGCGTTGGATCAATAAATGCGATCGATATTTGGAATGGCGATCAGGAATTGGAATAATCTTTTTGGAGAACATCTGATCTGAGGTAAGGAATCGATTTTACCAGTCTTGGGATAATCAGAGCTTTTTTCACAGATATATCAACGTGGGCCCTATGTGTGTATGTGTGTGCTGATCAGGAAATAAGATAATAGATTTTTCAGCCCGCTTCTCTAGCGTGCATAAGTACACATATACATATACTATCGATAATCTAGCGTTTATTTTAAAACGATTCATAGATAGGCCGAAAAATTACAACTTTTTTTGTGTATTCCAGTAAAGGGCGATTCCTGCAGAATCACTTTTCTTTTCTGGAAATTTCCAAAAACGAGCGTTTTTCAAAATGGTATAAAACGGAAATGTACCCATAAAGAAACAATCCGTAGTATCTCGGCGCTATTTCGGCGTCGGGGACAACCGTGCTCGTCACGGATCTGGGGTACACGAGTTCGACTCCGGGACTCGCCGTATTTTCTCAGAGTGTCTTCCCCTGATCTATATCCCATTCAACCTGTTTCTGTCGGTCATGCTTGACCAGAAAAAGCGATAAACGCTAAAAAATGAAAAAAAAAAAAAAAAAAAAGAAACAATCCGTTTCGACAATGTTGACTGCAAGCAAGTCATTGATAAGCGACGGGCGTATTAGACACATAGCCATAATTTAAGATATAGTTTATGCGTTCGCAAATGTGCTCGCCCTCTCATTGAATAGAGCGCTGGCACTCAAGCGCTAAATCCTGCGCCCCCTGCTGGCACTCAAGCTGTTAATGAATATAACTCAGTTTTTTTTAATACTATAATATTAGTGTAGCCTAATCTTTATCTGCAACTGTGAAGAAAAACCCCATTGGTTTAAACAGAATGAATAAACGCATACAAAAATATATTAAAACATTTATAATAATAATTATTATTTATTTATTTTTTATAAAAAAAGATTTATTCAAATGTTGATTTAGAATTCGAATGCCAACATAACGAACGAAGGTCCGAACGTTCGGGCTCAGCCCTAGTGTGTATGTGAGATTGAATCCCTGCACACTTTTTCTGAGTTGTATACATGTGTGTGTGTGTGTGTGTGTGCATGTGACTATAGTTAATAAAGCCCCATTAGCACAGGACTGGACTCTAATCAGTTGTAATAATTGTGGAGGTCGTTGAGATGTGAATCGTGTGTGAAACTGCCATGTCTGTAATTTGTAACGCAAGGTTTTCAGTGCAAATTACCTTCAGGGTCGTAAGTTGTTTTTGGTAGAATAGTCAAATCAATACAGGAATGTTTTAAATGCATTTTCAGTGCAAACGTCAAATCAATACAAATCATGGATATCAGCCCCCAGTTCCTTCCTGGAAAACTATAAATTAATTTAATGCTGCCATATGTGCCGTATAACTCTGTATGATAGCATGTACAATAGTGCTGTATATACAGAATATATATATATCCATATCTGTTTGAATATACCTGCATAATCCTTCCTATACCTACTTATACACCTGCAAATAACCGATATAACTCTGTACGATAGCATGTACAATAGTGCTGTATATACCGTATATATACATTTATATATTTACCGTATATATGTGTATATATTCACATCCGTCTGTACATATCTGTAGATACTATATTTGTACATATCCCTTACCTACTCTTACTAGTTACACTGCTGACCAGTATGACTTACTACCATAGTGTCTTTATACCTGTATCACTGTGCATATTAATACTACAACTCTGTACATACATCTGATTAGCACTATTAGTTATATTATATATTCTATACCCAGTTTAATCACCTGAACATTGTATATTACTATCACACTTTACTGTTACATTTGCACTCTGGTCGGATGCCAAACTTATTTTTGTTGTAATGTACTGGTGCTGCATGATGACAATACATTTGAATGTAATGTAATTTGAAACAGTAATGTTTGATCACTTTATGCACCCTGACGTCAGGTTCAGTCTCGGGACACGTCGGCAGCAGCTTATCCTGTGAATGAGCTTCTGGAAACCCTGGGTCTCCATGTGACACTGGTCCTGAGAGAACAGAACAGGGTCTCCATGTGACACTGGTCCTGAGAGAACAGAACAGGGTCTCCATGTAACACTGGTCCTGAGAGAACAGAACAGGGTCTCCATGTAACACTGGTCCTGAGAGAACAGAACAGGGTCTCCATGTAACACTGGTCCTGAGAGAACAGAACAGGGTCTCCATGTAACACTGGTCCTGAGAGAACAGAACAGGGTCTCCATGTAACACTGGTCCTGAGAGAACAGAACAGGGTCTCCATGTAACACTGGTCCTGAGAGAACAGAACAGGGTCTCCATGTAACACTGGTCCTGAGAGAACAGAACAGGGTCTCCATGTAACACTGGTCCTGAGAGAACAGAACAGGGTCTCCATGTAACACTGGTCCTGAGAGAACAGAACAGGGTCTCCATGTAACACTGGTCCTGAGAGAACAGAACAGGGTCTCCATGCAACACTGGTCCTGAGAGAACAGGGTCTCCATGTAACACTGGTCCTGAGAGAACAGAACAGGGTCTCCATGTAACACTGGTCCTGAGAGAACAGAACAGGGTCTCCATGTAACACTGGTCCTGAGAGAACAGAACAGGGTCTCCATGTAACACTGGTCCTGAGAGAACAGAACAGGGTCTCCATGTAACACTGGTCCTGAGAGAACAGAACAGGGTCTCCATGTAACACTGGTCCTGAGAGAACAGAACAGGGTCTCCATGTAACACTGGTCCTGAGAGAACAGGGTCTCCATGTAACACTGGTCCTGAGAGAACAGAACAGGGTCTCCATGTAACACTGGTCCTGAGAGAACAGAACAGGGTCTCCATGTAACACTGGTCCTGAGAGAACAGAACAGGGTCTCCATGTAACACTGGTCCTGAGAGAACAGAACAGGGTCTCCATGTAACACTGGTCCTGAGAGAACAGGGTCTCCATGTAACACTGGGCCTGAGAGAACAGAACAGGGTCTCCATGTAACACTGGTCCTGAGAGAACAGAACAGGGTCTCCATGTAACACTGGTCCTGAGAGAACAGGGTCTCCATGTAACACTGGTCCTGAGAGAACAGGGTCTCCATGTAACACTGGTCCTGAGAGAACAGAACAGGGTCTCCATGTAACACTGGTCCTGAGAGAACAGAACAGGGTCTCCATGTAACACTGGTCCTGAGAGAACAGAACAGGGTCTCCATGTAACACTGGTCCTGAGAGAACAGGGTCTCCATGTAACACTGGTCCTGAGAGAACAGGGCTCAACACTGATCATCCTGCAGCCTCAAGGTGCTCTTACTCTCCATCAACCTCATCCACTCCACCACTGACCACTTCAGAGCTATCTCTCTCTCTCTCTCTCTCTCTCTCTCTCTCTGTCTGTCTGGTCTGTCTCTCTCTGTATCTCTCTTTCTCTGTCTCTTTCTCTCTCTCTCTCTCTCTCTCTCTCTATAGGAGAGAGAGAGCGAGAGAGAGAGTCACAGAGAGACAGACAGAGACAGACACAGAGAGAGAGAGAGAGAGAGAGAGACAGACCAGACAGACAGACAGACAGAGAGAGAGAGAGAAAGAGAGAGAGAAAGAGAGAGAGTCATGGATGGAGAAAGACAAAGAGCTCTTCGATCATCAAAGCAGTTAAAAGCCACGGCTCTGTAGTGAGTGAGTTAAGTAAAAGGGGAAGTTTGGTACGTACCCTCGTGAACAGCGACACACCACGGTCTGTAGTGAGGCCATCAGCACCGACCTCACAGCTGCCCAGGCTAGGAGAGCAGCCATTCAGAAGATATACTAGAGAGTGAAGCTCAAAGCCCCAATCAGTGATCCTAATGCAACAGACAACAAAACCTGTTTTTCTCTCTCTGGGTGATTAACTGAGATGTTGACAACATATATACGAGTTCCAGATTTAATTCGCTGTATCCTGTGGCTGTAATTAAGGTGTGTTCATGTTGGTAATGTTTGTAAACACTGGAGGACAACTGATCCACAGTCCGATTTAAAACGGGAAAGAAGAAAGAAAGTTTGTTCTCAATCTGGAAATTACTCATCATCCGAGACTCATCATCCGAAACTCGTGATCTGGACCTATACCTCAGGACTTGTTACAGCAGAGACGACGCAGGTGTGAATCCATGATGCCCGTAACATAACACCGTTTTTTCCGGGGGATATAATTGCGTCAGGCTATGTTTAGTCTAGTTTTACTTTTCTTGACGAGCTGGAAGCTTCGCCGCGCCAATTTTCAAAGCCAAATTTCAAATGAGAAGGTCAGACGTTAAGAGTCCATAGATGTGATAATTAGCTTTCGTTTACAACGGCAACGCGTTCCTGTTCAGAAGCAGCTCACACTCAGGGTCTGACACCAGGGTTAATTGCAAAATGAAATTCAAGGATTTTCTTTTAATGTTTTTTGTTTTATCCTATGTTTGTGGACTTGTACAGCACTTTTGTCAACTTTGCTGTTTTAAATGTGCTTTATAAATAAAGTGGATTGGACTTTCAAGTACTTTCCTAAGCACTATTTTTCTATTTAAAAGGGCATTTAAAAGGATACACTTCACTTTTAAATGCATTTTATAGAAAAATAATCTGATCCAATAGTTATGGCTTAAAACAAAATTTCTGACAATTAGTTACACTTTAAATAAAAGAAAATTCTATTTCTTGATTCAGAATTTGTTTATCATGGATGAACAAAACGTTCAATGCGAATGGTTGCTTTGAATTTCAAGGACTTTTTAAGCACCTTGTTAAAAAATGTGCTGTTTTCAAGGAATTCCAGGCCTTGACCTTTTTTAATAATTTCTTTTAAGCACTTTAAGCACTTCAAGGACCTGGTGCGAACCCTGTGAAGCAGACATCGGCACGCTGCAGCGCCGCTTAGACTAGTTTCGGAGCGCTTTGAAAAACTGTCTGGGGGGGAAAAAGCCTGTGTTTGGAGTTCATGAAGTGGATCCAAATCACAGGTGTGTGAAAGTCATCCGTCACCCGGAAATAAGTCAATTTCTCCCGTCTCTAAATGTGCAAGGGGACGCCACGCCGACCTGCCGTCTTTTGGATGATTATGTTTAAAAACATAAAAGGAAGGCAACGGTTCAAACCAACATGAATCTAATTCAGTGGAAGCCTGGGCCCTCGGGTGAAGACGTAGGCGTCAGCTCTGCGGAGTGGAAACCACCAAGCTCTCCAAGGCCTGGACGGATTTAGATTTTCACAGGAGCCAGGCTGTGATATTAATGAACGGTTTAACGGTGATTCATGTTCCACAGCACGCCTGGTGTTCCCTTCCTTCTGTATGAAGACTTCTATTATGGTTCTTCCTCTGAAGTCTTCAAAATAAAAGTTACAAATAATCATTGTAAATTCCTAACTTTGGCCAGTCCTTCCTGCCGGTAGCCATCAGGCTCCACAACCGTGGGCACAGACTGCTGCCAATAGCTGGAGAGCTAACGGCTGGTGAACTTAAGAACGGTTAGGACTATCTGACTCTTAATAATAAACACTGTTAGGACTATCTGACTTTTAATAATAAACACTGTTAGGACTATCTGACTCTTAGTAATAAACACTGTTATAATAAACGCTGTTAGGACTATCTGACTGATAATAATAAGCACTGCAGTGTGTTACTACGGTTTGGACCATGTACACCATCATCACTATTACTACTGTCTGATTGAATCTACTTCAACTACTACTGTTAATAATCTACTGCTATAATCACTATTATCATTACTACTTGCACTTTGTTCCATGTTATATTATTATTACTACCTATCCTACCCGAGGGGATTCATAAAGGAACACTTGACTTGACTTTGAAGGTAAGAATCTCCAGCCAGCCAGAATAATTCTGTTCCTCTTATACTTATTCAGCTCTAAAAAAAGTTTCAGAAAATCTACGAGAAGCTGAGAGCACACACTACACACACACACACACACTACACACACACACACACACGCCGCAGACAGTAAATTGACTTTACAAGCTCTCTGTCAGAGAAGGCAGCTTTCCTGACACCTGCATCCATCCATCAATACAATCGCTGGCGTGTCTCAGCGCCGGCGCTGGCAGCCCACCGTGCCAATTAGCCGGCGGGGTGAGGCCTGGTCGCCCGGTGCCAGCCACAGGCCCCGCCAATTAGAGCGCCACCCCTCCTCCCACGCCCACACGCTGGCACGGCATGTGGGCACCTCAGCCTGGCGGGAGGGCAGCGGGTAAATGTGTGAGAGACGGCCGAAAGGGCAGCCTGGGAGAAAAGGAGTGTGGAGGGAGGGAGACACACAAAGAGAGAGAGAAATAAAAGAGAAGAGAGACGGAGAGAAGGGGAGACAGAGAAAGAAGAGAGACAGAGAGATACGCAAGAGAGAAAGAGAGAGAAAGAGAGGGAGAAATGGACACACACTGAGGCATCCACATACACTGCCAGTCATGGCATAAAGAAGCCAGTGCAGAATACATGCAGAGTGCTTATATGGAATATATACATGGACATCCTATAGTACGCAGACCCATAATAAGTCATGCAATCAGTGCTGGACATATTCAAGAGTGCTACACTCAAAATGACATCTAACAAGCACGTAGACACAGACTAGTGTCTGCATGATATTAGAATGAATGTACATTGCAATTTTCTTTTTAATACTGCAATATGAAAGAATGCCGGAGCACTGTAATTTCACCAGCTATATGCAGCTTTTAACGCCAAGAAGCTCCCTTTGGGAGGAGTGAGTCACTCTAGCAATGATTATGGTGATTCTGGAGGGAAATGAGGCAGTTGTTTAATACTCTCTCTGAGTCACCATGGCCTCATTGTATTCAAATAATATCCATCCGTCAATCCAGGCTAAAGTCCATGATCCAACATGATATTAATAACGCAATTAATTAATAAAGCAAGTTCAGCCGGCAACACGTCTATGAATGTGTGGAAGAAGGCTGGTTTGTAGAGGAGATCCAGGAGATCCAGGTGGCTGCAATTGGAAACTGGCCCCGGTAAATGTCCAAACCCCCCCCCACCCAACCCCCTCCAATGTACAGTTTCTTCCCCCTCGAATGTATATATTTTATTTTAGGATCTCTGTCTCTTAAACAGTACTGTATATCTGTATGTCGTGTATGTCATAAATGTCATGATGAAACAGTACTGTATATTTGTATATCTTGTATGTCATAAATGTCTGGATGAAACAGTACTGTATATTTGTATATCTTGTATGTCATAAATGTCTGGATGAAACAGTACTGTATATCTGTATGTCTTGTATGTCATAAATATCATGATGAATTGAAAATGGGGGACCCTGATGTAAACAAGACGAAAGTCTTTCTCTGGTCTGCATCCCCTTAACTATTGTGTGTATTGAGCCGTACTGTATTGTACCCATTCTGCAATCTGTTAATAAAGTTTTCAATCAATGAATCAATCACCAGCAGATCTACAGGCGGTTTATCTCTGTTCTCCAGTTTAAAGCAGAACATTAAACCTATAGAATTAATGTCCTTAAAACAACATGGTGTCCTTCACGGTGTCACTAGAGTTGGGTACCGTTCACATTTGAACCGATACCGGTACCTGTGAATCGATACTGGTACCCAACGGTACCTTTTTTCTGTACTTTAGTCAAAAAGATTTAATCTACCTACTTCAGTTGTGAAAAATGTGTCCAAACTTAATTATTTATTATCATTATTATTTATTTAGAACTATTTCTTAATATGGAAAAATAATATATAATAATGCAGCGAGCGTTGTCTGCATCTAGCTTTGTAAAGTGTAACCACACTTGCGACCGTTTCCGGCTTGCCATTGCCCCGACTGCTTTGTTGTTGTTGAATCAAGTCAATTCCTAGGTAAGCATGTATTTTGTGGGTGTATTGTGCGTGTGAACGCGCGGCACACTTCATAGGTTTCGTTTCGCTAGTGTTAGCTAATATGTTCACGTGCTCCGCTAGCATTAGCTGTTAGCTAATATGTTCACGTGCTCCGCTAGAGTTAGCCGTTAGCTAATATGTTCACATGCTCCGCTAGAGTTAGCTGTTAGCTAATATGTTCATGTGTTCCGCTAGAGTTAGCTGTTAGCTAATATGTTCACGTGCTCTGCTAGAGTTAGCTGTTAGCTAATATGTGCATGTGCTCCACTAGAGTTAGCTAATATGTTCACGTGCTCCGCTAGCGCTAGCTGTTAGCTAATATGTTCATGAGCTCCGCTAGCATTAGCTGTTAGCTAATATGTTCATGTGCTCCACTAGAGTTAGCCGTTAGCTAATATGTTCACGTGCTCCGCTAGTTAGCTGTTAGCTAATATGTTCATGTGCTCCGCTAGAGTTAGCCGTTAGCTAATATGTTCATGTGCTCCCGCTAGAGTTAGCTGTTAGCTAATATGTTCACGTGCTCCGCTAGAGTTAGCCGTTAGCTAATATGTTCACGAGCTCCGCTAGCATTAGCGGTTAGCTAATATGTTCACGTGCTCCGCTAGAGTTATCCGTTAGCTAATATGTTCACGTGCACCCAGGCTACATGCACACAAAGCCCAGGCGAGCGTCGTTATGAACGGCGGGTCAGTGTGGCTGGAGGTACGGGCGGGCGGATGACTGGGATGAGTTCTGAAGGTTAACAGGGAGAACTGTGTGCATGTAGACATTAAATCAACCCTGTCAAGGGGCGACGCTGTACACAGACACCCAGAGGAGGGCTGAGAGATAGGACGCGGTCAGCTGCGAGGCAAATTGGAAACGTTTTTTTCTTTCTTCTTCTTCTTCTTCTTCTTCTTTTAAATCGTCGCTGAACCTCTGGCTGCTTCTCTTTATCTCATTCAGAACCAAAACACGGAAGGCCGGAAGAAAAATAAAACTGAGGGGAAAAAAGGATTCTTTTTTTCTCACCAAAATACCAATTCCAAACCCAGCAAGTCTCCTTAATACCTGGGAAATTTAATTTGTCTGCCCATTATCAGCCAGGCCCAGTCGCCTATATCTAAAAATGCAACAGCGCGCATTTGAAGTACACAAGATTCACCAAGAAACGGTACATTTGCTGGAGACTGCACTTTTAAGAGAGAGGGGAGGAGAGAGAGAGAGAGAGAGAGAGAGAGGAGAGAGAGAGAGAGAGAGAGAGAGAGAGAGAAGGAGGAGGAGAGAAGAGGAGAGAGGAGGAGAGAGGGAGATAGAGAGAGAGAGGCTGAGGGAGTTGTTGCCTTCAAAATGTGAAGCTTAACCAAAGTCATTTTCAACCCGGCGAAGCATCAAATGAAACAGTTTAAGGAAATAGAAGGTACTGAGCAGAGAGGATGTGAGAGAGAGAGAGAGAGAGAGAGAGAGAGAGAGAGAGAGAGAGAGAGAGAGAGAGAGAGAGAGAGAGAGAGAGAGAGAGAGAGAGAGAGAGAGAGAGAGAGAGAGAGAGGGGGGGAGAGAGAGAGAGAGAGAGAGAGAGAGAGAGAGAGAGAGAGAGAGAGAGAGAGAGAGAGAGAGAGAGAGAGAGAGAGAGAGAGAGAGAGGGGGGGGGGAGAGGGGGAGAGAGAGACAGAGGGGGGGGGGCAAGGGGGAGAGAGGGATAGGGAGAGAGAGGGATAGAGAGGGAGAGACAGAGAGAGGGATAGAGAGAAAGAGGGAGAGAGAGAGAGCGAGAGAGAGAGAGGGATAGAGAGAGATGGATAGAGAGAGAGAGAGAGAGAGAGAGAGAGACAGAGAGAGAGGGATAGAGAAAGAGAGATAGAGGGATAGGGAGAGAGAGAGATGGAGGAAGAGAGAGACAGAGGGGAAGGGATGGAGAGTGAGAGAGAAAGAGGGGCAGAGAGGGTGGAGGTAGGAGAGTGAGAGAGAGATAGGGAGAGAGAGGGGGGGAGAGAGGTAGAGGGAGAGAGATGGGGGGGCAGAGAGAATGATTGAGTGACTGAGTGAGTGACTGTGTTTCTATGTCTCTGCCTGTGTATGAATGACAAAGTGTTTTATAATACATCAAAACATCAAGTGTGTGTGCGTGTGTCTGTGTGTGTGTGTGTGTGTGTGTGTGTGTGTGTGTGTGTGTGTAGGGAAACAGTCCTACACGCTGCCTTAGACCTCAAAGTGACAGGAGACGTGATGGAAACACCATGGAAACCATGTTAGTGCCTGGTGTGTGCGTGTGCGTGTCTGTGTGTGTGTCTGTGTGTGTGCATGCGTGTGAGTGTTTATTAAACGTGAGTCGAGAGAGAAAGACCCGCCACCTCTCCTCACAAGACGACTTATCGCCGTGTTTAACTTCTGAGAGTCTCTCCTGATAAACGACCGTGAAGGTTGATAATTGGAAAAAAGGATTTGGGATAAAACAGAAATCACGCTTCATGTCTTCCAGAGAGGCTCATCTCCAAACGAACAAACGGTCCTCCGACGTCACGGCATGAATGAATGAATGAAGTTTATTTTTCGGTCTTATTTACAGACAAATCAAACACACCTGTGTGGACTTACAAAAGGAAAAGAAAAAAGAAAAGAAAAGAAATCACACATTTACATATTCAAGGCAAGCTCACACACAAAATCCAAAATCAAGGACAGAAAAAAATGCTTATTTATCCTTTACAAATTCTTAAAAACTAAATATATTTTAATATAAGAAAGAAAAACTTTAAATATGCTGCAAGATATAATTTTTTGAAAGAAAAAACAAATGTTTGATGTTTTACTCAAAACTGTATTATTTTATCCATAAGAGACATGGGACCAGGAGAAAAGACGTGGGACCAGGAGAAGAGACATGGGACCAGGAGAAGAGACATGGGACCAGGAGAAGAGACATGAGACCAGGAGAAGAGACATGGGACCAGGAGAAGAGACATGGGACCAGGAGAAGAGACATGGGACCAGGAGAAGAGACATGGGACCAGGAGAAGAGACATGGGACCAGGAGAAGAGACATGGGACCAGGAGAAGAGACATGGGACCAGGAGAAGAGACATGGGACCAGGAGAAGAGAAATGGGACCAGGAGAAGAGACATGGGACCAGGAGAAGAGACATGGGACCAGGATAAGAGACATGGGACCAGGAGAAGAGACATGGGACCAGGAGAAGAGACATGGGACCAGGAGAAGAGACCAGGAGAAGAGACATGGGACCAGGAGAAGAGACATGGGACCAGGATAAGAGACCAGGAGAAGAGACATGTGACCAGGAGAAGAGACGTGGGACCAGGAGAAGAGACATGGGACCAGGAGAAGAGACCAGGAGAAGAGACATGGGACCAGGAGAAGAGACCAGGAGAAGAGACATGGGACCAGGAGAAGAGACATGGGACCAGGAGAAGAGACATGGGACCAGGAGAAGAGACCAGGAGAAGAGACGTGGGACCAGGAGAAGAGACCAGGAGAAGAGACATGGGACCAGGAGAAGAGACGTGGGACCAGGATAAACTCCGCCCGCCGCAGCCTCTCGGAAGCCGGGGGTAACCCGCTCTTAACCACAGCTTCCAGGAGGCTTTCGGGTGCGTTAGGTGTCCGGACCCGACGCTGCCTCCGGGTGTGAGGGAGGCGGGGCGGAGTCGGAACCGACCCGGGACCGGTGTTTAGACCGACAAGAGGGGAAAGATTGATGACTCTGGGTTTGATTGAAACGTCTGCCTGGGGGGCGGGGCCTGTGCCTGGGTGAAGCGATGTGGCCGGTGATTGATTGGCTACTCTCCCGGTTTGGCTCCGCAGGGGCCAGGAGTCGTCGAGGAGCAAAGAAAAGTATATGACTTCATTAAAGACACGGGCTGGACAAGATGGAGGGATGGAAGAGGAGGAGAGGGAGGGAGAGAGGGAGGGAGAGGGAGGAAGAGAGGGAGGGACAGATGGAGGGATGGAAGAGGAGGAGAGGGAGAGAGAGAGGGAGGGAGGGATGGAGGGATGGAAGAGGAGGAGAGGGAGGGAGAGAGGGAGGGAGGGAGAGAGAGGGAGGGAGGGATGGAAGAGGGGGAGAGGGAGGGAGGGAGAGAGAGGGAGAGAGAGGGAGGGAGGGAGGGAGAGAGGGAGAAAGAGAGGGAGGGAGGGATGGAAGAGAGGGAGGGAGGGATGGAAGAGGGGGTGAGGGATGGATAGAGGGAGGAAGAGAGGGAGCAAGGGATGGAAGAGGAGAGGGAGGGAGGAAGAGATGGATGGAAGAGGAGGAGAGGGATGGAGAGAGGGAGGGATGGATGGAGAGAGGGAGGAAGAGAGGGATGGACAGATGGAGGGATGGAAGTGGAGGAGAGGGATGGTGGAAGAGAGGGAGGAAGAGGAGGAGAGGGATGGAGAGAGGGAGGGAGAGGGAGGAAGAGAGGGATGGAAGAGAGGGAGAGGGAGGGAGGGAGAGAGGGAGGGATGGAAGAGAGAGGGGAAGAGAGGGATGGAGATATGGAGGAATGGAAGGAAGAGAGGGATGGAGAGAGGGAGGGATTGGAAGGGAGAGAGGAAGAGAGGGATGGAGAGAGGGAGGAATGGAAGGGAGAGAGGAAGAGAGGGATGGAGAGAGGGAGGAATGGAAGGGAGAGAGGAAGAGAGAGATGGAGAGGGAGGAATGGAAGGGAGAGAGGAAGAGAGGGATGGAGGGGGAGGAATGGAAGGGAGAGAGGAAGAGAGGGATGAAGAGAGGGAGGAATGGAAGGGAGAGAGGAAGAGAGGGATGGAGAGAGGGAGGGATGGAAGGGAGAGAGGAAGAGAGGGATGGCGAGAGGGAGGAATGGAAGGGAGAGAGGAAGAGAGGGATGGAGAGGGAGGAATGGAAGGGAGAGAGGAAGAGAGGGATGAAGAGAGGGAGGAATGGAAGGGAGAGAGGAAGAGAGGGATGGAGAGGGAGGAATGGAAGGGAGAGAGGAAGAGAGGGATGGAGAGGGAGGAATGGAAGGGAGAGAGGAAGAGCGGGATGAAGAGAGGGAGGAATGGAAGGGAGAGGGGAAGAGAGGGATGGAGAGGGAGGAATGGAAGGGAGAGAGGAAGAGAGGGATGGAGAGGGAGGAATGGAAGGGAGAGAGGAAGAGAGGGATGGAGAGAGGGAGGGATGGAAGGGAGAGAGGAAGAGAGGGATGGAGAGGGAGGAATGGAAGGGAGAGAGGAAGAGAGGGATGGAGAGAGGGAGGGATGGAAGGGAGAGAGGAAGAGAGGGATGGAGAGGGAGGAATGGAAGGGAGAGAGGAAGAGAGGGATGGAGAGAGGGAGGATGGAAGGACCTCTCGTTTCATTCGCTCTTGCCTCCATTCCTTTCTCTCTCCACGAATAGCTCTTGCTTCAGATGCCGCTCTTTCTTCCATTTCTCTGTGTCGAGCAGGGGTCGGAATGGGAGAGAGAGGGAGAATGGAAGAGAGAGAGGAAGAGAGGCATGTCTCCAGGGATGAAGAGAGGGAGTAATGGAAGAGAGAGGGGAAGAGAGTGATGGAGGGAGGAACGCAGGCTATGAATCTGACAGTTACATGAGGACATGTTGATGTCATAGCGTGCTTCTTCTGCCTGCAGGCAGACAACACCATGACATTAATCTCACTCATGCACCTGGTGGTAACATGATGTACTGCACCTGGTAACATGATGTACTGCACCTGGTAACATGATGTACTGGACTGGTAACATGATGTACTGCACCTGGTAACACGATGTACTGCACCTGGTAACACGATGTACTGCACCTGGTAACACGATGTACTGCACCTGGTAACACGATGTACTGGACTGGTCTGTGCTGATTTCACTACATCTTTCTAAAAGCAACAACAAAGACATTCCCATCGGGCGAGAATAGGGCTGGGCGATGAAAACGATAATTATCGCGATATATATTTTATTAATCGATAATAAAAATTATATCGATGATAAAAATGTAAAGAAAACCAGAGACAGTGAACAGACGTCTTTCTTGCTTCCATGTTTCTCTTACTCTGTTACTAGTTTTTAGGGGTGGGGGGGGGAAATCGATACGTAGTAGTATCGTGATACTTTGCGTGGCGATACTGTATCGATACAAGGACGCCAAGTATCAATATTTAATTATTCAAAAAAGAAACAAAAATAATAATTGTATTTTTATTTTATTTTTTGTATAAGGAAGTTGCATTGTTCATTTCAATACCTGTAATAGTACACGGACTCGTGTGCATTCAGGTAAGTCGGAATATGACTGTAATACAAACAGTTCAGTTTGTCAGGTACATGCAACACAGATTACAGTGTTGACATCTGTCTGCTTGAGAAAATCCATGTTCTGCAATAAAAATTATTGAAGTGAGATGAACAGACTGAACTTTATTTTATTAGATAAAACATGTTGACAAAGTTTTACTTTGCAGTTGAAAAAAGGTAATCAATCGCAATATATCGCAATATTAATATTGCAATATTCAGCATATTGCAATATATTTAGTATCGTAATACTATCGTATCGTGACTCAAGTATCATGATAGTATCGTGAGGCCTACTAGTTACCTAGTGTGTATGTGTGTCTTATGACTCCTTGCTAGCTTTAGTCTCGCCTATTTTTTATTCTCTCTTCTTTTACTCTTGCTAGTTTTTATGTTCTTTTAAAATGTAGCTCTTTGTGATTTGCTCCAAAATTATAAAGAGCATTACAAATAAAATATATTATTATTATTATTATTATTATTATTATTATTATTATTATTATTATTATTATTATTATTATTATTATTATTATTATTAGGCTATGTGTGCTAGCAGAGCTAGTCTCCAGTCATGAGTCACGGTGCACATGTGCGGTGGTTTGTCCACCAAAAAAAGCGCCAAAAGATAGAAAAGAAGCAGAGCCAGAACTGTTCAACTCCCCTGGAGCCACAGCCAGCAGAGAAGCCAGTTTACTTTCGCTTTTAAACCAGCTGCAGCCTGAGAACTGGAGTGTGAGGGGATGTAACACTAAAGATGGCGGCAACGAAAAAGAATTGCTACAAAATAAACATACATTTGTTGTTTAAATAATACTTTTTTTTTAATACTAATACAAATATCGATAATCATCGATATCGAACGATATGAAAATTTTTATCGTGATAAAATGTTTGGCCACATCGCCCCGCCCTAGGCGAGAACCAATTGAGCTGCTTATCCAATTAACCCTTTCACTGCCACACGACAGAAAGTTAAACCCTTTACTATCACACAACCGACGGCGGAGCTAATGATGCTAATGATGGAGCATCGCCGTCGGTTGTGTGATAGTAAAGGGCTAACCTTCTGTATTGTCACAGTGAAAGGGTTAACCGGCTGTCGTGTGGCAGTGAAAGGGTTAAGGATTCATGGTGTATAATGAGTCCACCAACAAACACCTTGACGAGGCCATGTTTCACTATAAAAACAGCCCGACTGTTTACTCATTCAATTAGAATCCTCCCCACCAGGGAATATTCAGAACATGACGAGATGGAAGAAAAATACATTGTCGAAAAATAAATGAGGTTGGTAACAAAATACACAAATACAGTACAATGAAAAGAAGTTTGGCATCCAACCAGAGTGCAAATGTAACAGTAAAGTGTAGTAGTAATATACAATGTACAGGTGATTAAACTGGGTATAAAATATATAAATGAGTACTACTGAGTATATATAACACTAATCAGATGTATGTACAGAGTTGTAGTATTAATATGTACAGTGATACAGGTATAAAGACACTATGGTAGTAAGTCATACTGACCAGCAGCGTAACTAGTAAGGGATATGTACAGATATAGATATAGTATCTACAGATATGTAAAAAGAATTATATGCAGGTATGTACAAACAGATGTGTGTGTATATATTATATATAAGATAAGAATAAATATATATATATATATATAGCTAGTTATGTCTTGTATCCATTCATCCCAATAATCGTACATGTGTTACTTCTCTCTGATAAAAATAAAAAACAAACGTGACAACAGATACTGAACTGAAGTAGAACCATATCTTACTCAGCTTTGATCAATTCTGGACTCTGGTGATGAGATTTATATGCTGCGGCTTCAACTCTATCATTCTGCCCTCAGATTCATCACTGGTGACAGGTACTGTATGATACCCACCACTGTGTGAAAGGGTTGGATGTCACTAGAGCTGCCGCGGTATTGATATTTTCCTTACCGCACAAATTTGCGAAATATTTCCTACCGCCGCGGTTATTACCACACAGTGCGCACAAAAAAAAAAAAAAACTCTGTTTGTCTCCGTGTGGGGATGCAGGCGGGGCCGCTTGTGTACACTGAAAGCTCCGTGGGCATGTCCGAGGGCTTGCAGCAAGCCAGAGTTTAACACAGTTTCAATCAATCAATAACATTAACCAGACTCTCGTTGTGTCTATTGTGCTAAAGCTAACGTTACCTCATTGTGTCTATTCTACCAAGCAACCCGGGTTTAACGTTACCTCTCGTGTATATCTGCTGACGTTAGTATTAGGCTAATAACAACAAACTTAACACATCAGCGATCTTGTTGTGACACTAAACTTTCCGCTCTGTGGTAAATTGGGTTGATGTCGGTTTTGTTTCATCAATAAATGAGGCCGAATACACAGTGAATCCATCCTTTTCTGTTTATTACACTTGGTGCTGTCGCAAACAAATCCTGAATGAAATACATCCTTAGCGAGGCAGTAAAGATGGCGGCTTTCTGTTTTTGTTCAGAGACTGCAATGTGTGACGCGTCTCTCTTCTGACCAATCAGTGGTCTGCAATGTTTCACATGACTTTTCTGGTACCACTTCTACCCAATAGGGTCGCTTGGAACCGAGTAGGGTATATCTGCAGAGCCGCAAGTCCAACGTCTGGGCGCTACTTTATTATTATTAAAAAAATCAGCTGTGATGCGGTATTCAGCCCAACTCTGCGGTGGGCGTGATGCAACAGCGATACCGCGGTAATGTGGTTATCGCGGCAGCTCTAGATGTCACTCTTTGCTTTTTAGTTGTGTTTCTCTGCTTTTCTGGTCGACAGTGGCTCAGGATGTAGAGCGGTCGTCTGGTAATCGGAAAGTTCCCGGAAGGGCTGCACGATTAATCAAATAAAATAATCGCGATCTCGATTCATAGACCTATGCGATCTCATTTCTAAATTATGACGAGAAAAAAAAAGGATTTATTTTTTTACTTTTTACTTAACTTTTTTTTAATGATGACGAAAAATAAGAATCGTGCGAGAGAATCGTGATCTCAATTCTTAGAGAGAAAAATCGTGATTCACATTTTAGCAAGAATCGTGCAGCAACCTAGTTCCCGGTTCGATTCCCACTCCTCCCGGGCAGTGTCCTTGAGCAAGACACTTAGGGTGTGTTCACATCTGAAAGTCCGGACTTTCCGTGGATAGTCCGGACTTTCTGGTCGACCAAATGTGAAAATGATACATTGTTTGCTTTTGGTCTGCGTTCACACTACCCTGTTTGGTGCGGATCTAATTTGTAAACAAAGGACATCTATTGGACTATAGCACTCACAAACGTAATCAGTGAGATACTATTATGAGCACGCCGCTAGTCGACGAGAGAGAGAGAGAGAGAGAGAGAGAGAGAGAGAGAGAGAGAGAGAGAGGAGAGAGAGAGAAGAGAGAGAGAGAGAGAGAGAGAGAGAGAGACCTTCCCTTCCCTTCCCTTCCTGCGTAAGCTGTCAACTACTAGACAGCTGCATAGAAGCAGCTTGAGATGCGTTGTTGTTACAGAGCTGGTCCACGCTGCTATTATGAAATTACCCAAAAAGTATGTAAGCTTTTTTTTTCTTTATCTGAGAGAATGTCCGCGAATGTCCTCCTCATGCAGGAGAAAGTTGGGGGGTGCGCGCGGCGCGAGTCTATAGAGAGAGAGGAAGAGAGAGACTGCGTCTAGAGAGGAGAGAGAGAGAGGGAGGAAGAGAGAGACTGTCCGCGTGCGGCGCCAGTCTAGAGAGGAGTACGCTACTTTGCTTCCTGGATTAGGTACTATAGTTCGATCAAGAGGACCATGGTTCGGTTGTTTGGTCCTCATTATAGTTCGGTTTGCGTTCACACCTGTACAAACCAAACGGACTATCGATCTAAAGGGACCATGGTCCACTTAAAGGGACCATGGTCCACTTAAAGTGGACCAAACAGAGTAGGTGTGAACGCGCCCTTAAACCCCGAACTGCTCCCGATGAGCAGGTCGGCATCTTGCATGGTTGCCTCTGCCATCGGGTGTGTGAGTGAGTGGGTAAAATTTTAGTAACAAATTGTAAAGAGCTTTGGATAAAAACGCTATATAAATGCAACCATTTACCATTTTCTGGTGTTCATTTCTTCCGTAGAGGCATAAATAAAATACATACATGTGTGTACAATGTCTTACGGGTAGGGCTGACCTTCCAATTTCTTTTTGGCATTCGAAGCTTCAGGGCCGAGATTCGATTTTAATTCGAAGCTTCGAGATAAAAAAAAGGGTCAATCTTAACAAAGAGAGTTGAATTATTTCTTTTATTTCTTTATTTTTATATATTCAAATTTTATTTTCCCATTCCAATCCCATGCCCATCGAACGAAGCTTCAAAGTATTTAAGACAGCCTTACTTACGGGTTGAAATGAAGCTCTACAAAGCAACCCTACCGGCCCACAGAGCAGGGATTCCCCTCAGAAGGAGTACAACGGCTTGGGTTCCTTCCCCCTCGCTACCCTCGGTCCCCCTGAGTGGCAGGACATGTGTGAGCGCTGACACGGAACACGTTCCCCCCAGACGGCAGAACCACGGGAACCTTGACAACAACAACACACACCCCTGGCCAACGCCACCGCGGTGAAGTTTCAATTACCGGGAAAGACCTGCTACCAAGGCTCCACCAGTCAGCCTGACAGACAGGGAGCTGGTGACTGGCAGAGAGAGAGAGCGAGAGAGAGAGACAGAGAGGAGGAGAGAGAGAGAGAGAGAGAGAGAGAGAGAGAGAGAGAGAGAGAGAGAGAGATAGAGAGAGATAGAGAGAGAGAGAGCGAGAGAGAGACAGAGACAGAGACAGAGACAGAGACAGAGACAGAGACAGAAATCTGGCCCAACCAAATAATCTCAAAACAAAAAGAAAACTATATAGAATATTGGAACAAATCAACCAAATCTCAAAGTAAATTAGAATTCTATTTGACCCTAAACAGAGAGTACATGGTGGCAGAATACCTGACTACTGTGAATGAGATAAAATTAAGAAAAACATTGACACGGTACAGACTGTGTGGACACAGTCTAGCCATAGAAACAGGCCGTCACAGGCAAAACTGGCTGCCCAGAGAGGCCAGGCTGTGTTCACTTTGCCATCAGGGGGACATTGAGACAGAACCTCACTTCCTGCTATACTGTGAGAAATACAAGGACCCAAGAGAAGTCTTCTTTGATCAAATAAACAAAATTGATGCACAGTTTATCCATCTCCCTGATCACCAAAAGCTACTATACATGTGTGGGGAGAAAAGTCAGTGTACAGCATTAGCTGCAAAATATGTAGACGGTTGTCACAAAATAAGAGAACAAGCCCTGTAAATGTATCTGAGTGGCCACACTTGAAAAATGACTACCCGATCGAGTGACTATTTTGTAAATTAATATGTTTCTTGTTGATTGTCCTGACTGTTATTACTAATATTATGATATTGTATTGCTTAATATATATGTTATTGTTTGTATGTTGAACTTGCTTTGGCAATAAGTATGTTAATATTTCATGCCAATAAAGCCTATTTGAATTGAAAAAAAATTGACAGAGAGAGAGAGAGAGAGAGAGAGAGAGAGAGAGAGAGAGAGAGAGAGAGAGAGAGAGAGAGAGAGAGAGAGACAGAGGCCCTTGTTACACACACTGTTTTTGTGCTCGTTTGAATACGTTTTTGAATACGTTTGCTGTCCCTATTAGATAGAAATGCCGTCTTGGCAGGAAATGTTTTGGCCCTACTGAAAACGCTAAATTGTGTTTTCGTTTTGGAATAACGCCAAAAACTCGCCGACAACGTGTCGTGTAATCTGCGCGGAGCCGTTGTTGCTCAACGGCCATGCGCAGTAGATACCCACATCTGCGTGCTCTCACCACGTCAGGTGACAACAGAGCTATAGCTGCAGCTACCATGTGTTGTCAAGTTATTGTTACAAGGACCCCAGTCCAAGCTACAACAGTCTGCATTCCCTTAACAATTGTTTGTATTGAGCCGTATTGTATTGTACCCATTCTGCGATATGTTAAATAAAGTTTACATCCATTCATTCTGCTAGCATTAACGATTGCATAAGCAGCTGGCTAACGTGAGCTAGCGTTAGCTATCAGACCCTGTTAGCTCAAGCTCCTCTTTCAATCTTAACAAGCATTAAACAAAATGGCCCAGTCATCTATTCACTTTTGTTTAATACACGAGGCGTTGTCTCACTTGTCTCTAATGTTATCTAGCTAGTGATAGCTCCCGATATCATCAGTTTGGTGCTGGCTGGTTAACGTGAGCTAATGTTAGCTGCTAGCCACAATGCAATACTGTTATACTGGCATATTCCATTCACGTTAGCATAGGGCTGGGCGATATGACCAAAAACGTTATCGCGATAAAATTATAAAATTATTTTCATATAATTCGATATCGATAATTATCGTCGATATAATGTCTGTCAAGTTTAATTAACTTCTTATGCTGCTGCGAATGTCTCAAGTCGAGTTGATGTCGTCATCAGTCCGCGCATGTTAGCAGTTAGCCGACAAGCGGAGTATCTCATGACAATAAATATGACACTAAAATACTCTCTTCCGCCACAATATATTGAAACGAACTGTATACCCCACACTACTATAAACGTGGCCTCAGAATTCAAAACACACACATACTCGGCACGTAAATATATAAAACATCGCCGTGCAAGCTAGTTAACCTAGCCAGCCTGTTGCTTCTAAGCGGTGTATTCCATGACAATGTGCTAAATATGACACTAAAATACTCTCTTCCGCCACAATATATTGAAACGACGTCCACTGTATACCCCCACTACTATAAACGTGGCCTCAGAATTCACGCCACACACATACTCAGCACGTAAATATATAAAACATCGCCGTGCAAGCTAATTAGCCTAGCAAGCCTTGTTGTTGAGTGAGTCCTACCTCCTTCCGGGTCTACTTCGCTCTCGGCCATCTCCTTCACTGATTGGTTGTTAGCTGTTGTGCGTAAGCACGTCATCACGTAACGTTGGTTGTTGTTAGTGAGTGTGCTGAGCCGAGGCTGAACGGAGCCAAGCTTGGAAAATCGATATATTGAAACTTTGCGACCACGTTTCATGTTTATTTCGAGGAAATAATTTATCGCGATAGTTATCGTTATCGTTTTATCGCCCAGCCCTACGTTAGCATGTAGCATGCATGCATCGCCGATCTTTTTTGAGACTAAACTATCCGCTCTTGGTGGTCACTTGTGTTGATGTTAGTTTTGTTTCATCAACAAATGAGAGGCAGAACACACAGTGAATGTATCGGTTTTGTTTATTGCACTTTTATTACACTTTTTCTGAAAAATAAGTGCTGCATTGGGTAAATAGGCATTTAAAGATGGCGGATTGTTGACATTTTCTTTGCAGGAAGTGTATTGGCACATTCAAGTTCTGATTGGTTGAAAATTGCATTCATGTTCGCCACCTACTGCCACCTACTGCTTTGGCAGTGTACTACATCACTGTGCTCAGGTGACAAAACAAAAGTGTGACTCGCCTACTGCTACGTTGCGACCTGGAAAAGCGAAACTCATCTGAAAACAAAACGAAAGTCTAACCGCAGCCAGAGACAGAGACAGAGACAGAGACAGAGACAGAGACAGAGACAGAGAGAGAGAGAGAGAGAGAGAGAGAGAGAGAGAGAGCAAGAGAGAGAGAGACACACACACACAAGGTGGAGAAGGAGAGACAGAAAGAGAGAGCGAGCAGGGATTGATTTGCTGCAACGTATCTTCTACTGTGTATCTATTAGTTCATGGAGTCTCAGGAAGCTGCCAGGGGCCTTGATGATTAAAATCATTACAGAACGCTTCAATCCCAAAACAAGACATGTGGAATTATTTCACCAAGTAATGTTAGACCTACATACATACATACATACATACATACATACATACATACATACATACATACATACATACATACATACATACATACATACATACATACATACATACATACATACATATATATATATTGTGTAGACGTCAGATCTACCCTCATATATAAATATAATGAGCACCTTACTTTGTGTAGACGTCAGACCAACCTGATGATTTGGTAAATGTTTGAGGATTACTACAATGAGGATTACTAACAATGAGGATTACTACAATGAGGATTACTACAATGAGGATTACTACAATGAGGATTACTACAATGAGGATTACTACAATGAGGAGTACTACAATGAGGATTACTACAATGAGGATTACTACAATGAGGAGTACTACAATGAGGATTACTACAATGAGGATTACTACAACAAGGATTACTACAATGAGGATTACTAGAATGAGGATTACTACAATGGCTGCTGTTGAGCCACTTCTAGGTCAAATGGAACAAGCTGAACCAACAGCAGACAGAGCCACGATGATTGAATATCCATTCACCGTTTCTGACCCCGACTGTGCCATTTATTACGGTGTTTTTATAATAAAATAATAATAACTGGTCAGTCTCTTACCGACTCCAGTCCTCCCGGGATTACAACCTAATTGCTTTCCCGTCCCACAGGATTCCCCCTTTAGCTGTGACCCTCTACAGGGGAGCGGCAGGAGATGATGCCGACACAGATCTGAACGAGGCTCCACACCACCACAGGAGCAGTGAGGCTCCACACCACCACAGGAGCAGCGAGGCTCCACACCACCACAGGAGCAGCGAGGCTCCACACCACCACAGGAGCAGCGAGGCTCCACACCACCACAGGAGCAGCGAGGCTCCACACCACCACAGGAGCAGTGAGGCTCCACACCACCACAGGAGCAGCGAGGCTCCACACCACCACAGGAGCAGCGAGGCTCCACACCACCACAGGAGCAGCGAGGCTCCACACCACCACAGGAGCAGCGAGGCTCCACACCACCACAGGAGCAGTGAGGCTCCACACCACCACAGGAGCAGCGAGGCTCCACACCACCACAGGAGCAGTGAGGCTCCACACCACCACAGGAGCAGTGAGGCTCCACACCACCACAGGAGCAGCGAGGCTCCACACCACCACAGGAGCAGTGAGGCTCCACACCACCACAGGAGCAGTGAGGCTCCACACCACCACAGGAGCAGTGAGGCTCCACACCACCACAGGAGCAGTGAGGCTCCACACCACCACAGGAGCAGTGAGGCTCCACACCACCACAGGAGCAGTGAGGCTCCACACCACCACAGGAGCAGTGAGGCTCCACACCACCACAGGAGCAGTGAGGCTCCACACCACCACAGGAGCAGTGAGGCTCCACACCACCACAGGAGCAGCGAGGTAGAGACACAGCACCACAGGAGCAGTGAGGCTCCACACCACCACAGGAGCAGCGAGGTAGAGACACAGCACCACAGGAGCAGCGAGGCTCCACACCACCACAGGAGCAGTGAGGCTCCACACCACCACAGGAGCAGCGAGGTAGAGACACAGCACCACAGGAGCAGCGAGGCTCCACACCACCACAGGAGCAGTGAGGCTCCACACCACCACAGGAGCAGCGAGGTAGAGACACAGCACCACAGGAGCAGCGAGGCTCCACACCACCACAGGAGCAGCGAGGTAGAGACACAGCACCACAGGAGCAGTGAGGCTCCACACCACCACAGGAGCAGCGAGGTAGAGACACAGCACCACAGGAGCAGCGAGGCTCCACACCACCACAGGAGCAGCGAGGTAGAGACACACCACCACAGGTAGAGCTGCCGCGGTATTGATATTTTCCTTACCGCACGAATTTGCGCAATATTTCCTACCGCCGCGGTAATTACCGCACAGTGCGCACAAGAAAGAAAAAAAAATTTGAATGCATTTTTTTTTTTTTAGTAGTCTACTCTTATAGCCTGCCTCTAGTCTAATGGCGCTTTTCCACTGCATATTACCTACTCGACTCGACCCGCTTTAGGCACCTGGTACTTCGTTCCTTTTCCACTGCAGCCAGGTACTACTCCGTTTGGGGAATGGGGATGCAGGCGGGGCCGCCGCCGCTCGCTTGTGTACACTGAAAGCTCCGTGGGCATAGATGTCCGAGGGCTTGCAGCAAGCCAGAGTTTAACACAGTTTCAATCAATCAATCAATAACAACATTAACCAGACTCTCGTTGCGTCTATTCTGCCAAAGCTAACGTTACCTCTCATTGTGTATTCTACCAAGCAAACCCGGGTTTAACGTTACCTCTCGTGTATATCGGATAACAACAACAAACTTAACACATCAGCGATCTTGTTGTGACACTAAACTCTCCGCTCGGTGGTAAATTGGGTTGATGTCGGTTTTGTTTCATCAATAAATAAGGCAGAATACACAGTGAATCCATTCTTTTTTTGTTTATTGCACTTGGTTCTGTCGCAAACAAATCCTGAATGAAATGCATCCTTAGCGAGGCAGTAAAGATGGCGGCGTTCTGTTTTCGTTCAGAGGCGTCGAGTAGGGGGTATCTGCAGAGCCGCAGAGCCAGGCTGGACCAATAGGGTCGCTTGGAACCGAGTAGGGTATATCTGCAGAGCCGCAAGCCAACTTTATTATTATGATAAAAAACAGCGGTGACGCGGTATTCAGCCTAACTCTGCGGTGAGCGTGATGCAACAGCGATACCGCGGTAATGCGGTTATCGCGGCAGCTCTAACCACAGGAGCAGCGAGGCTCCACACCACCACAGGAGCAGCGAGGCTCCACACCACCACAGGAGCAGCGAGGTAGAGACACACCACCACAGGAGCAGCGAGGCTCCACACCACCACAGGAGCAGCGAGGTAGAGACACACCACCACAGGAGCAGCGAGGCTCCACACCACCACAGGAGCAGCGAGGTAGAGACACACCACCACAGGAGCAGCGAGGCTCCACACCACCACAGGAGCAGCGAGGTAGAGACACACCACCACAGGAGCAGCGAGGTAGAGACACACCACCACAGGAGCAGCGAGGCTCCACACCACCACAGGAGCAGCGAGGTAGAGACACACCACCACAGGAGCAGCGAGGTAGAGACACAGCACCACAGGAGCAGCGAGGTAGAGACACACCACCACAGGAGCAGCGAGGCTCCACACCACCACAGGAGCAGCGAGGTAGAGACACACCACCACAGGAGCAGCGAGGTAGAGACACACCACCACAGGAGCAGCGAGGTAGAGACACACCACCACAGGAGCAGCGAGGTAGAGACACAGCACCACAGGAGCAGCGAGGTAGAGACACAGCACCACAGGAGCAGCGAGGTAGAGACACACCACCACAGGAGCAGCGAGGTAGAGACACACCACCACAGGAGCAGCGAGGTAGAGACACACCACCACAGGAGCAGCGAGGTAGAGACACAGCACCACAGGAGCAGCGAGGTAGAGACACAGCACCACAGGAGCAGCGAGGTAGAGACACAGCACCACAGGAGCAGCGAGGTAGAGACACAGCACCACAGGAGCAGCGAGGTAGAGACACACCACCACAGGAGCAGTGAGGTAGAGACACAGCACCACAGGAGCAGCGAGGTAAAGACACACCACCACAGGAGCAGCGAGGTAGAGACACACCACCACAGGAGCAGCGAGGTAGAGACACACCACCACAGGAGCAGCGAGGTAGAGACACACCACCACAGGAGCAGCGAGGTAGAGACACACCACCACAGGAGCAGCGAGGTAAAGACACACCACCACAGGAGCATCGAGGTAAAGACACACCACCACAGGAGCAGCGAGGTAAAGACACACCACCACAGGAGCAGCGAGGTAGAGACACACCACCACAGGAGCAGCGAGGTAGAGACACACCACCACAGGAGCAGCGAGGTAAAGACACACCACCACAGGAGCAGCGAGGTAGAGACACACCACCACAGGAGCAGCGAGGTAGAGACACACCACCACAGGAGCAGCGAGGTAAAGACACACCACCACAGGAGCAGCGAGGTAAAGACACACCACCACAGGAGCAGCGAGGTAAAGACACACCACCACAGGAGCAGCGAGGTAGAGACACACCACCACAGGAGCAGCGAGGTAGAGACACACCACCACAGGAGCAGCGAGGTAGAGACACAGCACCACAGGAGCAGCGAGGTAGAGACACAGCACCACAGGAGCAGCGAGGTAGAGTGGTTCAGGTGTGAACAGACCTGCAGCATTCTGGTCTAGTGTAGTCAGACCTGCAGCATTCTGGTCTAGTGTAGTTATAGACCTGCAGCATTCTGGTCTAGTGTAGTTATAGACCTGCAGCAATGTGGTCTAGTGTAGTTATAGACCTGCAGCAATGTGGTCCTAATGATAATGTACACCTTTTTTATCCCTTTGGGAAAATCCGTCCTCTACATTTGACCCGTCCTAACTATCTAGGAGCAGTGCGGGCAGCCAGACAGTGCGACGCGCCCGCGGGGAACAACTCCCGCTGTAATGCCAGTACCTTGGTCAAGGACAACGACAGGGTATATACCAGCATGCATGTCTTTATATGGTGTGGGCGGAAAGAAGAGAGTAGCCGGAGGAAACCCACGCAAACATGGGGAGAGAGAACATGCAAGCTCCGCACAGAGAGGCCCCCCTGCTGGGGTTTGAAACCGGGACCCCATGCTGTGAGGAGAGAGAGAACCACTGCACCACCCAGATACAAGTATAGATCTAACCACTGCACCACCCAGATACAAGTATAGATCTAACCACTGCACCACCCAGATACAAGTATAGATCTAACCACTGCACCACCCAGATACAAGTATAGATCTAACCACTGCACCACCCAGATACAAGTATAGATCTAACCACTGCACCACCCAGATACAAGTATAGATCTAACCACTGCACCACCCAGATACAAGTATAGATCTAACCACTGCACCACCCAGATACAAGTATAGATCTAACCACTGCACCACCCAGATACAAGTATAGATCTAACCACTGCACCGCCCAGATACAAGTACAGTCCTAGATCTAACCACTGCACCCATTAATGTCGGGCCCAGCGGTAAGAGTCCTGTCTGGAAGTCAGATCGTGAGAAAATGAACAAAATGTTTTTTTTTTATCCACACACAGTTTGAATGTTTAAGAACATATTTACTGTAAAGCTAACCGTTATTGTATCTCTAGTAATAGTAAATACCCTTGTTTGACTGCCAAGGTGTTAAAAATGCAGCCAAACTTTAGATTGGTTTTTCAAATTTATTTTATTTATTCAAATAAGCATATCTTCTTCAAATATTTTCTAAACTGACAGATGGAGACTTGTGCCACGGACGGCTGGGCTCGCTCACAAAAAGTATAGTCAGAGGCAGCAGATGTTAAACATCAGGTCTCAAAAATAACATCCGTACGACAAATGACGACTGTGTGATCCGTGTGATGTTGTGTGAAGGGCGGACTAGCAAAGTTTCTCATTGTACGGCAAACTTGTCTGTTTAACTGTGACACGTGACAATAAATCATCTTGAATCTTGAATTTTGAATGACCAGGGATTGTTATGGGATTGTGTGAGGAGAAATAGCTTCACACCTGAGAAACTAACCAGGTTGTGAAGGAAACACACACGCACACCTGGTCAACAAACACAACACCCTCCTCTGTACGGTGTGTGTAGCACCTGGTCATGTGACCACAACAAACACAACACCCTCCTCTGTACGGTGTGTGTAGCACCTGGTCATGTGACTCACAACTAGGGATGGGTACCGAATCCGGTACTTTTAAGGGTACCGACTACCGACCGAATCACGTCAGTACTACCGTGTACCGATTCACGTGAGATCCACCGGTGCCACATTTCGGTACTGTTAAAAACAACAGTCCGATGACGTCGTCAACGTTTCGTTTACCACGAAACCTATGAAGTGTGCCGCGCGCTCACGTCGACGTTCACGCGCACAACACACGCTTACCTAGGATTTTACTTGATTCAACAACAACAAAGCCGTCGGGGCAATGGCAAGCCGAAAACGGTCGCAAATGTGGTTACACTTTACAAAGCTAGATGCAAACAACGCTCGCTGGATTATAATATATTATTAACAAATTGTTCTAAATAAATAATGATAATAAATAGAAGTTTGGAAAAAAAATTTACAACTGGAGGTAGGTAGATAAAATGTTTAGAGACAAAAGTACAGAAAAAGGTACCGTTGGGTACCGGTATCGATTCACGAGTACTGGTTCAAATGTGAACGGTACCCAGCCCTACTCACAATAAACAACACCCTCCTCTGTATGGTGTGGGCAGCACATGTGACCACAACAAACAGCATTCATTCTCAACTGCGTCTCTCTGCCATTACGCTCAAAATAACCTACGGAGAGGGATTACAAACACGGCGGCCATAATGTGCGTGACCCCTGACCCCGGGGCAGCTCGCCCGGATACGTTCCGGGGGGGTAATTGGTGCGGCTAATGCTATGGCTGCCGGTGGCCATTATAGAAGAGTGTGGGGGAAACATTAGAGCTCACAGCGGGTGTGTGTAGGTGTGTGTGTGTAGGTGTGTGTGTGTGTGTAGGTGTGCGTGTGTGTGTAGGTGTGTGTGTGCGTGTAGGTGTGTGTGTACCGAGGGTAGGGGGGTACAGGGGCCTGCTGGCCACCGTGACCTGCATGCTGATGAGGGGAGGAATCGATACCAACAGTGGAGGAGGAACACAACAACCAGCACAGCTGTAGACCAGTGGTGCTGGACAGGCAGGACATTACCTCCTACAGTTCCTTCTCTCTCTCCATCTCACTCTCCCACTAGCGCGCTCTCTCTCTCTCTCTCTCTTCTAGCTGTGATAGATACTCTCTCTCTCTCTCTCTCTCTCTTTCTCTCTCTCTTCTAGCTGTGATAGATACTCTCTCTCTCTCTCTCCTCTAGCTGTGATAGAGATCCTCTCTCTCTCTCTCCTCTAGCTGTGATAGATACTCCCTCTCTCTCTCCTCTAGCTGTGATAGAGATCCTCTCTCTCTCTCTCCTCTAGCTGTGATAGATACTCCTCTCTCTCTCTCCTCTAGCTGTGATAGATACTCCCTCTCTCTCTCTCCTCTA